>NC_072734.1:72233272-72601044 GCF_026930045.1 Uloborus diversus
CGCTATGCGCGTCACAGAGATTCAGACATCCAGACATCCTCCAGACAAAGAGACTTCCAGCTTTATTATTAGTAAAGATTATGTGAAAAAGGGCTTAAAATTTTAATAGAAAATTAATAAAATCGAATTTTCGAAAAATCGCTTCGAGGTGCACACCCCCATGCTTCAAACTAATTGTGTGTCAAATTTCATGAAAATTGGCCGAACGGTCTAGGCGCTATGCGCGTCACAGAGATCCAAACATCCATACAGAGAGACTTTCAGGTTTGTTGTTTAAAAAGAAAGGAAAAGGAGAAAGATAAAGAAGTAAACAAAAGAAAGATAAAGAAAGAAAATTTTCAGAACAAATTCTTTCCCATTTCATTAAATTTCTGTTAAAAATGGGCTTAAAATTGGAATAGAAAAAGAACAAAATCGAATTTTCGAAAAATCGCTTCGAGGTGCACACCACTATGCAACAAACTAACTTTGCGCCAAATTTCATGAAAATCGGCCGAACGGTCTAGGCGCTATGCACGTCACAGAGATCCAGACATCCAGACATCCTCCGGACAGAGAATTTCAGCTTTATTATTAGTACAGATTATGTGTAAAGGGCTTAAAATTTTAATAGAAAATTCATAAAATCGAATTTTCGAAAAATCGCTTCGAGGTGCACACCCCCATGCTACAAACTAACTTTGTGCCAAATTTCATGAAAATCGGCCGAACGGTCTAGGCGCTATGAGCGTCACAGAGATCCAGACATCCTACAGACATCCTCCCGACAGAGAGACTTTCAGCTTTATTATTAGTAAAGATAAAGAAGATAAAGATAAGGAAGACCAAAAGCAGTATTGTGTACCAAATGGGGGGGGGGGGTAGTGTGGGTCATGTCGCAAACTGCGTCAGTCCAAAGGGGGTGTTTTTAAAAATTATTGATTTTTTAAGGTCTTAAATCGGTAAGGGGGGCAGCCCCCAAACCCCCAATGTCCCCCCCCGTAACACATTAGGAGCTTCTTAATATTTATTGGGGGGGGGAGAAGAGAAAGGAACCCCTTAAAGAATCCAAACGCAATCTGTAGTTTTAACAGTGTAGATTTATTTCAATCTGATTAGATTTAGTATAAATTTTAATCTGACGAAATTTAATCTGATTACTTTAGTTAACTAAATCAATCTGATTAAATTAGTTTGACTAAATTCAATCTGATTACTTTAATCTGAACTAAATCAATCTGAACGAAATTAGTTTTTTTAGTCAACTAACGAGTTAGTTTAAACTAACGTTAATCTTCGTCTGCAATTGAATTAAATTTTTAAAATATTAGTCTGAACTAAATGGGAGTCAGATTACTTTAGTCGATAGAGGATTTAGTTGATTAATGCCCAACACTGCTCTCCAGGCGTATTCCACAACATTATCCGAAGCTCCTACGCCTTTTCTGTGGGTCAACTGTCAATGGATGATTTCCTTTGTTTGCATTGATGTACTTTGTTAACATTGAGTCGTAGGTGCCAAATTTGGCAGTTTTTGAAAAAATACGCCAACGCGACCCGGTTACCGTAATTCTACCCTTTATTTTAAATTCATTGTGCGTATGTTAATTTATTTTCTTTTTGATTAGAAAGTCGCTTGGCGAATTTGACGATAAATTATGGAGTTTTTTACATTTGAAAGCTACTGCAAATGTAATTTTGATGTAATTTGTTTTTCTTTAACTCAACGGATTTTCTTTAAATTGTTAGCACAGGCATCGCTGTGCGGGTACTGCTAGTTTTAATATAAATCCTAAAATGTCCCTTCATAGCGAGAACATAAAATCTTCAAAATAACCATCAAAAGGAAGTTTCTAATAAATAACGTCAACGGTCCATTCAAAACATCTAAAGCTTGGAGTTAAGATCACGTTAAAATCAGAATAAACAGCAGTTTTTGAAAATTCCCATTTAAATGAGGACAATAGTACATAAAGCTTGACATGCGGAAAAGAAAAACATTCTCTAAAATCAGATTTTTCAAGCAAGAGTGATCTCCCTCGAAAATTTCCATCAGGAATAGTTCCGGAAATCTTCTCCAGAAAAGTTCTAATAGAATTTAAAAAAAAAAAAAAAAAAAAACTTTCAAATTTTCAAAATTAATTTGAATTCTGAAATTTTTAATTCAAATTATGTTTTTCGCAATCACGAGTTGCGACAGGACCCTACTCATTGGGGGATATTGTTTCTAGAAACAGCTCCTGTTCCCCCAAACCTACCCCTCCTCCTGGGCGGTTACGTGTGTATAGTTGTGTGTGTGTGTAGGCCTGTGTTTATGTGTAGGCGCGCGTGCGTGCACGTGTAGTCTTTTGTGTGTGCGTAGACCTATGCACGTAGGCGTGTGTGTATGTGTGTAAAGGCTTGTGTGTATGAGCGTGTGTGTGTGTGTGAGCGCGCGTGTATGTAGGATATTGACTCCATCGACCAGGAGAAACGGATTCCAGCAGGCAGTGCTCGGAGCCGCATCCGCAGAGGCCGGTGGACGGTGGTGCTGGTGTACCTGGTCCAAGTTGAAAAAGGAACCAAACGCCAAGGACGGTGAAATGAAAGCAATAAGCAATCGTGATTGCTCAAAAAAATAAAAAAAAAAATCACATTTTAAAATGTAAAGATTTCCCCAGTGTTGCCATTAAAATAAGGACATTAGTCCCACAAAACTCTAATTAGCATCATTAATCCTCAAAAACACAGATGACCATTAAACGTTTTATAAAAATTGAAAATAATTCAACAATGCGCTAAAGCTAAGGTAGTCGCTTGGCGAGACTGGAGATAAAAAAATGGATTTGGCATCCGCTATGTAACGTAAATTTTAATTCGTAACTCCAACGAACTATAGGGGGCACTGAAGTCACTGTCTAATGGCGGAATTGAAAACTACAACAAACGCACATGGTAACGAAGAAAATGCTAAAAGTGTTGTGATTTTTGTTCGTACGTATGATTTTTTTCGCTTTATTCTTTTTAAATTAATTTTCAAAGTCTTGTGGATATTCTGGCCCACGTAGAAAGAAATGAGAATTCAAGAAGCATTACTAAACGTCAAAGATTAATGCAAACTACGTAGTTCGTAGTTCTAAGCAGCTATTTCCACGATGTTGAATTCGATATTTATCAATTCTTGATAAAACTAAATAATAATTGTGGCCTGACAAGAATAACAATTAATGCTAGAAAATTCAATGTGACATTACAAATTGTTATCGAAAGAAGATGATACTTTTTTGCCTTGCTTGGCTAGCGCTTATTTTTTTTTTCCATTTGTAGTTGAGTTATTTCTCTCGAATTCCCGAATCGGTTCATTTAAAAATTTTCTGTTTCGATTTTTCTAATTTCTGAGTTACGATTTAATTGTGTCATGTTATGCAAATCATCAACAAAATTCTCACGGATATATGGTGGTAGTTTTCTTTTCAGTTGATTGACCATTATTTCCTTTCACTTATCGAATTCTGTAATCTTACTACCATTTTATTCCACTCATGATAAAAATTAAAAATGGTTTAACTAAAAACGCGAAATCTCGCCAAGGCTACTTTGCTCGCACAATACTAAAAATTAATAACCCTAAACAAATTTGGCGAAACCTTTCAGCTGAGAATAAAAGGAATAAAGTAAATTCTTTCTCGGTTATTCATTTTGTTCTACGATAATATTTCAAGAAAATATTTTGCATACTGTCCATTCCAACTAAATGCTGCTGTAAAATATGGTAAGTTTAATTAATTTAAGATTAAAAAAACCCCCATATTCTTACAAATTCATACAAAACAATAAAAAAATTTACCTGGTATAACGTTATCCAATTTTGTTAATCCAGAGTTTTCTTGTTTACGCTTCCACCATTTAATACTTTTGAGAAGCTTAGAAGCTTTCGAAATTATTTTGAGAAGCTCGAGAATACTACTAAGGGACGAATTAATTTCTGTTGTTGAAGGCGTTCTTAGACATGTTGAATGCGTTACTCAGAACAAACTGACCGCGTTTACGTCAACAGACACACGTGATGCGCAACGTGGCAATGTTTTAGGTGCAGACGCAGTTTTATAAATCACCGCAAGGTAGCGTATTCGAGCGCTGGAGTTCCGAATAAGTTTTTTTTAAATATTATTTGAACATTTTTTTTTATTTGGCGGATTATCTTAAACTTTAATACTGAATTTCATAATATTTTTATCTCAATTGGTTTGGCGAGTTTTTTTACCATTTTAATGCAACTTTTTAAGAAGCTGGGTCGCCAAGATTTTCGATTTTTTTCATCACGACCTCGTTCTCGTAACTCTGCCCATTAACTAAACAAACAATGCCATTTTAGGTCCATTTTCTCTTTTTGCAATTAAATATCATTTAAAGCCTCTCTAAAAAGCAAAATAGTCCTCTAAATCTACTGTTATTTGCCGAAAAGATTACATTACCACACATTCACAGGAAACTTGCTCAGTTTATGAAGCTGCGTATTTGCATATTCTGGTGGTTTTTTTTTTTTTTTTAAAGAGGGATGCTCTTATTTGGGTTCTTGGCGAAAAATAAATCTTTTTTTTTTGACGCAGTGTGGGGGGGGGGGGCGGGTATATTTCATAGCCTGCTTTATATAGTGATCGGATTATTTTACATTATATCAAAAATGTTAAACTTGTCCTTTTGGAACCCATCAAAAGTTATGAAAAATCTTTACCATTTTCCAAGGTCTTTTTTTTTTTTTTTTGAGCAATCACGATTGCTTATTGTTCTCACTTCACCGTCATTGGCGTTTGGTTTCTTTTTCAGCTTGGACCAGTGGCCTCTGCAGCACCACCGTCCAACGGCCTCTAGTAATGAGCACTATCCCCCAGAATCCGCTGCTTCTGGTCGGTGGTGTCCATGTCCTACACACACGCACGTTCATACACATGCACACTCACACACACGCCTACGTGCATACACACAGGTCTACGCTCACACACAAGCATACACATGCACGCACACATGCCTTCACACACAGACACACGTAACCGCCTAGGAGGAGGGGTAGATTTGGGGTGCAAGAGGCGTTTCTAGAAAAAATAACCCCAATGAGTATGGTCGTGTTGCAACTCGTGATTGCGAAAAACATAATTTGAATTCAAAATTTCAGAATTCAAATTAATACATATTTTTTGAGCAATCACGATTGCTTATTGCTTTTATTTGATTGTTTTGATGTGCTATCATTTTATTTTCCCGCCAGCACCCTCTGCAGCATCACCGTCGACCGGCCGCCTCACGATGCTGCTCCTCTAGTGAAAACCGTCTCCAGGTTGCGTCAATATCCTACACTTACACGCATACATACACGCACGTACAAACAAACGCATACATACAAGCACGTACAAACAAACACATACACACATAGATACACCTACAAACATACACAAACACATACACACACAGCATACATGCAAACACCTACACATACACACACACCAACACACAACTACCCACACACTCATGCCTGCACACAGACACAAACACGTATGCCTACACAAATGTACACATTCCCCCCCCCACACCACAAACACTAATAAACACAACTACCCATACACTCATACCTGCACACAGACACAAACACACACGCCTACAAACACATAGACATTCCCCCCCCTCACACAAACACTCATATACACAACTACCCACACACTCATACCTGCACACAGACACACATGCCTACACACACATACACATGCCCCCTCCCCACACACACAAAAACACATACCCCCTCCCCACACACACATAAACACACACGCCTACATACACACACACACACACTCGTGATTGCGAAAAACATAATTTGAATTCCAGATGTCAAAATTCAAATTAATTTTTATTTATTTATTTTTTTTTTTTTGCAAATCTGGGAATATACTCGTACTTTGGTTGATTGAGACTTTAGTTGGCATGACCATTTTTTCACACATCAACAAAGACATGAAACAATTCTTTGGCGACAACTAGAAAAATTACAAGGAGAACCAAGAGAATTTTGAAATCTTCCCACAAGTTCCACGAAGTTCAGGGTTAGACGAGTAATACGTAAGGGCCAATAAGCAAAAGGTGTTGGTAAACCAAACTTTTTTTTAAAATTATTAATCTGGAGCAAGTCAAGCCTATGCAATTTTTTTTTTTCGATTTATAGTTTTTAAAATGGTTGAGATTCAATACTAAATTATAGTACGTCTAATGCACGCAGGGTAACGAATCAGAGTCAAAAATAGCTTTTAGCAGACTCCTGAAATTAACTCTGAAAGAAAATAATCATTATTTTAAGCAAAACATTTCATTTTGGCGTCAAAATCACGACCTGTCTTGGCGAAAACACTTCACAATATAAGTCCAAAAATCAAGATGAGCCTCGTTTTGGATTATGAAATCAATTTAAAATGACGAATTATAGGGTGTTCCAATTATCTCTAGGAACTCGGGAGACGATCACCTCGTGAAGTTTTTTAAGGGCTTTAACATGCTGCAAAAATCGAACAAATATGACTTTTTTCAATCAGATATTCGCAAATTTTTGATTTTCTTTAAAATTGGAATAAAAATCATGGAATACTTTTTTTCGAAATGAAAGGCACCCTATGTTCACCCCAGCACCCGTGACAACGTGTCAACAAAATTTCATGATGATCGGTTGGGTAGTTAAAGCCTGAATAGGTAATAAACAGACAAACAAACAAACAAAGTCACTTTCACATTTATGATATTGGTAAGGATTACCTTTTAAATATTTTAATTTCAAATTTTAGTATTATACATTTCTTGTATGCTGCCAAGTTTTCTGAAAGTTTGATGAAAAATTCTTCGTGTTATGAGCCAAAAACCTGCAAGTGAAATTGGTAACTCGACGTTAAATCCACTCGACGTTAAATCCCGGTTATCACAAATTTGCCAATTTCAACTGCGCTTGCGCGCGGACTTAGCTGATTTCAAAACTCTTGCTAAATTAATTACAAACATTTTAAATTATGTAATAAATATAAGATGGAAAAAGATAAAAATTAGAAATCACAAAGTTTTTTCTGATTTAGTTTTTAGGCCTCGGTAAAGATTGAAATTTGCGTCTTAATTATTAATGAATTCGGTGTCTGAATCGTCTGTCTTTTTTCAGGACCAAATTTTTAACCTCAGAAGAGCGTACTAGAATTTCAGCATCACTTCTAATACAAAGCCGAACCCTCAATCTAAATAAAAATGTATAATACTAAGTTGTTTACGCCTAACGTAAAATATCCGCAAAAGACGGATTTCTGTACTTCTGTACGGATACAGTCCAATCATTTTTGAAGTACACAACGTGTTTTACATTTATGTTAAATAAATATTTCCAAACTAATAAATATTGAAGTGTAATTTTTCTCTTAAGATTATCAGTTATTCATGTCCGTAGTTTCATATAATATATCACGAAGTCGCAGTGGAAATATTCTAATCGCATTCATTAATTTGGTGGGACTCTCGCTCAGCTTAAATATAAACAAGCAACACGAAATCTTAAAACAGAGAGCCCAAAAAGCTAAGTCCGCGCGCAAGCGCAGTTGAAATGGCAAATTTGTGATAACCGGGATTTAACGTCAAGTTTAAATCCCGGTTATTACAAATTTGCCATTTCAACTGCGCTTGCGCGCGGACTTCGCTGATTTCAAAAATCTTGCTGAGATAGCAACAGATAAAAATTAGAAATCACAAAGCTTTCTCTGATTTAGTTTTTAGGCCTCGGTAAAGATTGAGTTTTGCGTCTTAATTACTAATTAGCTGCGTCGCCTGGCTTTGCACGGTGCACCTAGAAAATAATAGTTATGTCTAGTGACGCGTGTTCAACAATCAGGCTTGAACAAAAAAAAAAAAAAAAAATCAGAAATTTTGCGGCAGATTGCGGGAAAATTACCAAAAAGCAAACATTTTAAAAACCCCGATTGCAGGAAAAGCCTCAAACCCAAAACCAATTTTTTTTGTTTGTTTGTTTATATTCGAGAAAAAAAATGGCAACAGATCTTTCATTTAACGATTTTCTTCACGCTACAACTACAAATTTTAGTAAAAGCATTGTTACGGAAAGTTGAGATGAAGCACTGAATAATAATTTGAATGGACGAAAGCCTTCGAAAATTAATGATTTTATGTCGAAATCCAAGCTTCATAATTAATAGTTTTTAATTGATATCTCCGCTAATTATTATCGGAGGATTATGTTAAATAGCCAAACATGAAGACGAGAAGATTACGAATCCATCGATACCTGGTTCGATGGTCAGTTCACTGTCGTTCGGGAGAAGAAGCTTGGACATACAGTGGCTCCCAAAAGTGTTCGTACACCTACGACTTTCAATGAAATAGGCCCTTATCCGTTGGTTAGAATTAATATTTCGGAATAGGTATTTTATTATAAGATCTATGATCTATTTTTAACAAAACTACATAAAGATTTTTAATAAAACATTAAAACTTATTTTTTTTAAAAATCAAAAACCAAAAAGTGCCAGAAATTTTATCTCACAAAAGTCTTCGTACACTTTGAAAAAATGTCAAAAAATTAGTAAATAATCTAACTTTTTACTAAATTATTATTTAGCAGAATATCAGGCAGTAACAACAACAGCTTTTAAACGTCTGGGAATAGATTTCATCGTTTTTTCTTTCTTTTTTTTGTGCAATTTCTGAGTAACTGTTCAGCCGCACTCCGAGTCTTACTGTTTTTAGTTCACTTTTCGTTTCAATGGTGTATTTTCGTAATCTAGCCACCAGATATCTCCAAGTATGTTCCATTTAGTTTAAATCTAGCGATTGAGGAGATATTTCTAAGTTTAAGGACAAATTTTGAGGCACCAAACGCGAACGTGTGCTTCTTATCGTTCCCTCGATAAAAAACAAAGTTGTTTCGGATTACTAAATTTTGGGCTAATAGTTTAAAATCATTTTTTAAAATATTAAAATGAACAGCATAATTCATTATTTCACCAAAAAATTCCAAATTTCCAAGTCCTGATGCTGAGATGCACCCTCACACAAGAACACCTTCACCGTCCTGTTTAACTGATCCAACTAAGTTCTTAAGATTAAATTCCTCACTTTTTTCTTCCATTTACAATTATACAACAATTTAACCCAAAATGTTGATTTTATTTTCATCTATAAGTAAGACGCTGTTCCAAAACGTTTTGAGCTTATTTATCATTGATTTTACGACGGAAAGCGTAAGCTTACTGTTTTTCGCACGAACAAGAAAATTTCTGCGAGGCAAGGTCCCGATTAATCCAGCTAATCAGAAATCTTGGCGAACAATTTTAGATAAAAATTAAACGTAAAATGAATCATTCAATTCCGCAGAAACTTTTTCAGTTCTGAAACGTGTATTTTTCATGTTTTTTTTAAACTGTAAACCTCCGATCACGCTTTGTTAACCTTGCCAGTTGACCTTTTCTTACCTTGTTTTCGATCTGATTCTTGTCTTAAAAGCATTTTATCAAGCACTTCACTATAGAATGGTATACATTAACCAATTTAGAGACATTTCAAACCAATTTATGGCTACTGTGAGTAAAAAAATCGAATTTCGAATCGTGTTTGTCGTTTTCTACGCATACCTGCCATTTTAAAATAATAAGCAGAATATTAGGGAATAAATACACAAAAAATTAAAGGCAAATGACTTTATAGTGTCATTACAATGCAAAAATAATAAAAAAAACACATGTGATAATTTTAATTATGAATTTATTCGAAAATATTTCAGTGTACGATGACTTTTGGGGCGTATCTTTTCTCTGTCTCTTCGTTTTTTGACAAATTTCAAAAATAAAATCTGGCAATATTTTGAAAAAAACTACTGGGTTTTGTTCAGAATGGCGTAAGAATGGTGTGAAAAAAAATTGGACTTTTTATTCGAATTCATTTTTGCGTTATTTTGGTTTTACTACAAAACTTCAAGGTGTACGAACACTTTTGGGAGCCACTGTACATAGATACGCTCAGTTTTTAATTATATAAGAGATGGATTTGGTGTCTGATTTTTCTATCAAACCAAGGCTTCACTTGATACGCGTCTTATCAGGCTCAGTCATTTCAATAAAAGTTGTAGTATGAAATCAATCAATCAAACAAAGAACCTGGTCAGACTCCAGTGACATCTGGTGGATTTTTTAGCAACTTTTAACTATATAAACAACAGATAAGATTATTCTTAAAGAGATTCAAAATTGAGTTCAAAAGTATTTGAGTTAATTTAAAAGCGGTTTTTTTCTTCCTGAGGAAAAGTGTTCGAAAAGATATTTTAGGCAAAAAGTGAAAAAATATGAAACTTTGTTTTCAAGAAAAATTAAGTTTGGAAACAAAATCAGATGAATATAAGCTGAGGAAGACAAATCAATGTAAATTCCGTGTATGAAAAAATGTTGTGATTAATTATTCCAACTTTTCGCAATAAGCATTTTCAAAATTATTTGAGTAATGTAACTGCAAACCTTCAATAAATATAAATAGAAGTGAGCATTTATTGCAATTTATACATTGAATAACAATTTGAAACGAGCTTAAAAAGAAGTTTTCTGTTCGAAAACGTGTGTGAATAAATGTTTTGGAAGTACTGCTATTTTTTCTTTTGGTTGGGGGGGGGGCGGGGGGTAATTTCTGCTTCCAATTAATAAAAAACAAACATTGGAAATTTGGCTCTGAATGAAATAATGCGTAATATTATATAAATAAACATTACATCTTAAGGACGAAACCATACTGTCTATTAAACGTATGAACAATGCTTAATAATTTGTATCAAGAAAAAGTATTTTTTGGTTTCATTATGCAAAAATTAATTACACATGCTTCATCAAGCACAACTGATAAATATATTTATCAGTTAAAACAGAAAACAAATGAAAGTAGCGATTATTACTCATAATTATTACTAACCCAGGCAACGCCGGATATTTTTGTTAGTTGATAAATATATTTATGGAAACATTCAAAGAGCTTTTAGTACTTTTTTTTCTTATACTTTAAAGATTAATTCAAAATTAGGTTTTTCTTAAAAACATATTCTGAAAATGGTGAATAGCTCAATTTGATATCTTTAGTTTTTTTTTTTTTACAATAAGAACTATTAAAATGCACAAAAAATGCATAGACATACAATTTTTCTAAAGAAAAGTAAGTAGAAAACATATCAAATAAAAATTTTGCCATAAAACTGATCGTTAGTATCGATCATTACAAATTACAATTTATATAATAAAGGAGTACGTTGTATGTTAAAAAACAAGAAATTTAAATCTTTCAAAAGTACATTGGAACAATAATGAATTCACCCGGAAAAACATGCCAATAAAAATTTCAAAAAAGGAAAACATGGCAGCTTTTCATTCAAAGATTTTTATAAACCTATACATTCCAGCCTTTAAAAAAATAATAATAAAAATTCCTTCTTTTTTTTTTCTTGAACAAAACTTTTGCTTGTTGAAAAAATAAATAAATAAAAATAATAATAACAGTTAAAAAATAAAAACAAGCCTGTTAAAAAGGTAAACGGTATTCCAATGTTTACGCATTGGTGAGGAAATTTAAAGGGGAGAAACTTCGCCACATAAATACATTATTGCACAAAAAAGCATGAAAAGTTCTATAATTTTTTTAATTATTTGTTAAAGATCAAATTAAAAAAAAGCCATTAAGTAGCATAAAAAGTTACATTAAAATGAAGAAAAAAAAATAGAAAATTAAATTAATCTATTTCGTAATCCGCCAAATCAAAACTAAACAGTATTAGGAAGCAACCATGTTACTGTATTCAGCCAAGGATCAATTAAAGTGTAAAATAATTCGCCAGATAAATGTATTAATTAATTAAAAAACGATAAAAGTTCCATCAAAGTATCAAAAGAACAAACATTGGCGACAGCAATTTTAGCAATAGAAAAAGTTTTCGCCAATTTCACATGTTCTGCGACTCGATAATTCCCCCATGATTTTAATGTGAATATTAAATGGCAAGAAATATAATGCTGTCAAATTTTGTGACGCCAAAGAATTACATATATATGCGTCACGATGCATTTCAACTCTTGGCGATTATTTTTCATCTTATTTGTTGTCCCCGTATTCGGTTTTTTGGTTTCAATAAAATGAAGCTTTTATTGTTGTCAAATATAGCTTGTTCAGCGGATTTTTTTTTATATTTTACTGAAACTTTTAATGTCGTTTTGTGGGTGGTTTCATTTTCTGAGAGGATTATTGAAACTTTTAATAAATATATAGGTAATAAAACTATATGTAATAAAACTTTAAATGATTTCAATTATCGAATTTATTTATTTTTCGAAGTAGTATGTTATTTTGTTTTTTCGCGGATTTTTAATCAAAATAAAGTAAAATAATTCGCCAAATAAAAAACGAGATGTTAAAATATATGAGAAATCTCGTTAAAATATTTCGCTAAATCAATTTCAATTCTCCATTATTATGTGACATAATCAGCAAAATAAATTAACCTTGTCATAAGTAAAAATTGAAAGTGTGTAAATTTTGTAAAATTAGAAAAAGAAGCAAAAATACGACAATGTTTGCCTTATTTTTTAATTTTCGCCGATGATGATGTAAGTGCAATTTTTCAGTTTTCGTCAAATAAAGGTAAAGAGAAAATTCATCCAGCTGAGCGATGTACAAGTAACTAAATAATATCAAAAGAGCAAATATGTATTACAGTCTTACCGATATTGTGAAAATAAAACAATTATTGTCGAAATCTTGACGATTGCGCCATTAAATACCACTTTTAAATATGCAGTAAAATACTATATAATTTATAAACAACAAGGTTTCCTTCTCAGACTTTTTTTTTTAATTTAGAGGAAGAGTAATGTTCGAACCCTTCTCGATATCAACTCACATTAAATGTCTCAAAAAATTTATACGTAATCCCTGGGGCCGACTTACTAAAAGTGAGACCAAGGCTCAAAATGCTTTGGAGTTCCCTGTGCTTCAGGGATGCATTTTATCAGAAGTGAACGCCAGTGAGAAATAGTTGAATACTGAGTTGGGACCAGCTTTACCTGAAAATTGAATTTATTGAATGTATTAAATTGAATGTCTGAAAATTGAATTTATTTTCCTTGAAAAACAGACCAGGTACGCCGTTCCGGCATCAATTCACCTGTACTACACATCGGTTAACCATCAATGAAATTTTACGTTAAAGATTGAAAAAACATCACTTTTTACAGCAGAAATAATACGTTAACTAATGTAAACAAATGATTTCCCCCGGTTATACTACAGCGCCATCTTACGGGCAAGGCGGCGCCTTTGATCTTTTGAGAAATGACTGAACCTGATAAGACACGCATCGAGTGAAGCCTTGATCAAACAAAGGCCCTTTTCAGGACCAAAGTTTTAACCTCAGAAGAGTGTACTAGAATTGTAGCATCTCTTCTAACACAAAGCCGAATCCTCAACCTAAATAAAAATGTATAATACTAAGCTGCTTACTCCTAACGTATAAAATATCCACAAAAGACGGATATCTGTACTCATGTTCCAATCATTTTTGAAGTACCCAACGTGTTTTACGTTTATGTTAAATAAATATTTCCAAACCAATAAATATTGACGCCTCATTTTTCTCTTAAGATTACAAAGATTATCAGTTATTCATATCCGTAGTTTCAAATAATGGAACACGAAATCGCTGTGAAAATATTCTAATCGCTTTCATTAATTTATTGGGACTCTAGCTCAGCCTAAATATAAACAAGCGACACGAAATCTTAAAACAGGAAGCCCAAAAAGCTAAGTCCGCGCGCAAGCGCAGTTGAAACATCACCGTACTAGAGTCACTCTAGAGTGACTCTAGTGCGGTGATGGTTGAAATGGCAAATTTGTGATAACCGGAATTTAACGTCTAGTAAATTGGTATTTTTACCCGACAACGGCGAAGCCAAAAGGAAGGGTTAGGAATTTCGCAGCCTATTATGTACAGTAGTGGTCAGAATTATAAGGACAGCAGAAAATTGCACATAAAGAAAATATTTCTGAAATATTTTAGTGAAATTTGTACACAAAATGCATTTTTATGCTAGAAATCATCTGAACATTAGAAAATACAAAATATAAATGTTTTGCCGTGATTAATAATTAAAAAAAAAGTCCCCCTGGTAATCAATACCTGGGAAATTTGTATCCTGGCGTTTTCATTGGAGGAAATGAGTTCTTGTTTGTTTTGATATTGAATACCATTTTTTCATATTTCGGATGCCAGAATGCCTCACAAAGTTTCCTTTAAACTTATATATCATGCCTTTTGTGCAGCTACTACAGTTTTTTTAAGAAATAAGAATCAAGCAATGATTTTGAGGTTTCAGAAACATTTAATTCGGTATTATCCTGCCGGAACAAGTTGTTTAAACTCGTAATTAACGGTGATTTTTGTTAAAAAAAACATTGCTCAGTACATCAATATTACTCTCAGAATTCATTCCGCCATGAAAAAAAAACATTGGAATAGTTTCCGTCCGTTGCAAATCTTCCTCAGACCATTACTGAACCGCCTCCAAATGTACGCTTTGAGATTTTTTTTTTCTTCACAGAGATCGAACCAGAAGTGGCAAAATCATCTAGTCCATCCTAATTAAACTTTTTCTCATCGAAAAACATTACTTTTTCCCACTTTTTACCCATAACAACACATTATTGTCACTCTCAACCCTTGGACTTTTAGGAACTTTTTGAAGATTCTGTCATGACCTTAGTTTCACATAAAGAAACTTTTTCTCTTTTTGTAAAAGATGTTTTTTTTTTTTTTGGGGGGGGGGAGTAAGCTCGTTTTATTATTATTAGTTTCACGCACACAGAAACAGAAGATTTTCTACCTTTTCGCCTTTGTGGTTCTTCTTTGCCGGAATTTTTAAGAAAGCTCTATATCAGTGCTTCTCAACCTTTTTTACTTTGCGGCACACTTAAGAAATTTCTAGATCAACGGGGCACACTGAACTTAATTTTGTAATGGTAGTATAGAAATGTTTTTATCATTCACTGATAAAAAGACGGGGGGGGGGGACCTTTCTCATATGAATAAAACAATTATAACAAACGTAGTGTATTTAAATTTATTTAGAAAGCAGAAATATTTCGAATATATTGAGGTTGATAATGAACAACAAAACTATAGCTATTTACAGAAAATTATGCTTCATATGTTTAAAAGCATTTCTGTCAAACATGTCATTAAAGTGCACACTGCGGCTAAACAATTTATCAAATAATGTTTCAAAAAAGAAGCAAGCAAGAAATTAAAACCATGCACCTAACTTCCGTTTGACACTAATTTTTGCAAAGACGTTTGATGTTCGGCTCTATGCGGGAAAGAACTACACGAAGTTCTTGATCCAGCCTCTTTAGAGGTGATCTCTTACTGTTTTTTATAAGTGCGAGGGCTAAGAGGAAGAGTTCGCAAAGATATGTAATTGAGAATGGTAGCAGCACATCAATAGCAAGACAAAAGATAGTGGGATACTCATTTTTAACCAGCAAACAAAATTCTTCCAGATTCACTTCGTTCAACTTAAGTTTAAGAGTACAGTCTCTCTGAGATCCATAAATTCTTCTTGAGCCGAAAGAAAGGTCTTTAGCCTGATGCATCCCCAGATGAAGAGAATGGATCATGAATTCAGTCATACTGTTCCATGGTAATATTCTTGAAATAGTGCTTAAACTTGTCCTGAACTATGACTAAATGTTTTGCCACCACATTCAGCAGCTTTTCTTCCATCGGGGGGCACGGCAGTGCCCCCGCCAAGTCGAGCGCGAAGCAAACACTGCCGTACCATCCTTTACTGGAACCATTTCGCCGCATTTTCAGGCCCCTATTTGAGAAACTTCTGATGAGACCAGAACGCAGAAATTTTCGTCATCCAGTAAGCTATAATCACATACTTAAAATCCGAAATTTCAAGTCTGTAGGTCATTTAGTTCCGAAGTTAAGCGAAAGCAAAGTTTCGCATTTATGACACTCACTCACTCACTCATGATCATCAAAATAGAACTAGTACTTCCCATAAACTCAGAGAGGTGAAATTTGGTACAGAGTTAGGGTTTAATGGGCACATAAAGGGAAAACTATAAAAACTAGGATAATCGAAGATCTGGCTATTAGACCAAACTATTAGAGATCGACATACCGCCTTTACAAAAAATATTCAACTTGGTTGGCCGCTTCATTTGATGTCAAAAATCGAAAGTCTGAAGTATCTAATGAAGAACCCTCAGCTGGTCTCAGCTGTATCAGAGATATGGTAATGCCCCCTTCTACTATTGGTGCATAAAAAAATCGACTGTCATTGCAAAAGTCCAGCGTAGTGGGACACATCTTCTAATTTAATTTAGCCTAACTTTAGTCTACTCGAATATTACACAAATTAAATGTTTCTAGAAAAAGAAGTGAAATCCCATTAAAAACATTCTGTAAAAAACTAGCCAAGTCTCGATGGAGCTGTTTGTTTATCTCTAAAAGGTAATGAAATCTAGACAAAGTTATGACAAGTCGAAGGTTCCTTACTGCGATTTCTTTATTGTCATAGTTAATGTTGTGTGACTTGGCCGTTAAAGGGTACACAAGGGTACAAAACCAGGTGCTCCATGACACGATTACACCAATCTGTCGCCAGAACCGCTACCCATTGACGATGGAAAATTGCCACTTGGAAAACGTGTAAACAAAATTGACCTGTACCCACTAACGTATAAAGAATGTTTAACGGCCAAGTCACACTACATTAACTATGACAATAAAGAAATCGCAGTAAGGAACCTTCGACTTGTCATAACTTTGTCTAGATTTCATTACTTTTTAGAGATAAACAAACAGCTCCATCGAGACTTGACTAGTTTTTTACAGAATGTTTTTGGCGGGATCCCATTTTCTTCATATACCATGCTGACGGTCCGTTTGAACATGTCCAATGAGCCACGAACTACTTCTTCTCTCCACAGCTGAATTTTTGATTTGAACCCGTTTACAGCTTGTTCATACATATAACCCAAATTCTCTCCTTGTCCTTGCATTTTCCGATTCAATTCGTTAAGGTTTTCAAAAATGTCAGCCATGTACGCTAGTTTTGCCAGCCAATATTTGTCTTGCAACAAACTGGCGTACTGCATTTCGTTTTTTAAAATCAAAAACTGTCGTAACTCGTCCCTCAAATCAAAAATTCTTGATAGTGCCTCACCACGTGAAAGCCAGCGAATCTCTATATGAAGAAGTAGGGGGTGGTGATCTGCCCTCATTTCTTCACAAAATACGGAGAAAAGGCAAGAACTACGCGGCCTCAATTTTTTTAAATTCACGACTTTAGCCAAAGCTGACTTCAGGCTTATCTGGTAAGTTCTGCCATGATAACTTCATGATGGAGGAAACAATATATGGTTTTAGTTTCTATTTTATTAAGTCTCAGAACCGAGCTTTGCGAAACTACGATAAAAGGAAATTAGTATCGGAACTGGAAAAGAGGGAAACGAAAGCTAAAGCTGGGGCTAAAATTCCTGGGGAAGGGGATGATACTCCCGTTTGCGAAAGATTTAGAAAAATTTCTGTATTATTTGTTGATTTCGTGGAAATTAAAATCCGTTTTCAAAAACTAAAAGCAATAGGATCACAAGAAGTTTAACAGAAGTGAGGCATCAAATCCCCCCTCTCCCCTTGTCGGGTATGTCCCTTTGCACATGATCGACAGGGTGAATTTAGAAGTTACAGAACAATCGAACGCTATTCGGTCGTAACTTCAAGGCTCATTCTTTTTATATAACTACGAAAATACCGCGGCACACCGGGTTCCTTGTTGTGGCGCACCAGTGTGCCGCGGCACACCGGTTGCGAAGCCCTGAATTAGTTCACAATAAAAACAAGTAAAATCTGTAAAAGTTGTTTCTTAGATAGTGTAGTGTTAATGCAGCGAAAACAACTTGTAGACATTTATGGGGGGACTAGGGAGAAAAGGTGTTTAATTTTGCCAGTATCGGAGCTTCGATTTTTCCGAACGGTGCAAAAACTGCAAACGCCGCCCTTACCCATCTTCTTCAAGTTTTTGTATCGAGTTTCAACGAAAAATTCACAGAAATAGGTTAAATTTGCCACCTTTGAGAAACTGCCGTCACAAAACTCTAACGTTTAAACTTGGCAAGAAAATGATGTCATATGGTAACAAATGGATGTCAATAACGAGGGGAAGGAAAAGGAACTTGAATCAACTCGATGAATATAAAGCGAACGAAGAAGTTTTTCTAATAAACATCGAGGTAGAGGGTCACTTATGATTTCGGGTAGTTTTGGATTCAATGGACAAACATTTTTGGCAATTTATAGCAAGAAAATGAACTCACACGACTATTGACAAGTATTAGAGGATCATTTTGTTCAAATACGGGATTTTCTGAGAGGACTTAAACTGCGTATTTCAGCCAAACAAAAATGCCTACTTATATGTCTAACTCAACAAATATGTGGTTAAATATGAATAATTTTAATGTCAAGGACTGACCATCGCTTAGTCAAGACTTAAATCCAATGGAAAACATGTGGGAACATGTAACACGAAATTTACGTGCAAATGGAAGCCAATATCTTTCTTCCTAGAATCTTAGAGTAGTGTTAGAGAAAACATAGTACGAATCGCTATGAACTTTTCCTACAAAACTAATACTTTCGATTGAAAACCGCACAGTTGAAGTAATTAGAGGTAATGGGAGCACAATTTCATATAAAGATTTGTAACTGTGTTTCTTAACCTTAAATACGGTTTATAAATTAAGAAGCGTCTTCGATTATGAGGCATACTCTTTATCGTTTTTCTAAATACATTCAACTTATGTTTTTTCTAATTTATTATTTATACATGAACCCAAACTTGTGTTTCACGTACTGTTGATAGTTATATGCATATGAAATAAAAATCCCCGTTTCTTATTTTTACTGTGAATTGTATTTCATAATTTTGTCTATATTTTTGGAATAGGGTGAGGTGTCGCGTACAAATATTAAGGGTGTAATTTTCAGAGAAAAATTTTACGAACGGTTCGTTTTAAAATGAAAAATATTGAGTAGGGTCTTTCTTTGTAATTAAATATCTTTTGTAAAAAGGTCCCTGTTGTAAATTAAATATTTTTTGAAGAGTTTTAGAGACACCAACAAAATTTTTGATATAACTTTAGGAGTTGGAAGATTTATTAGGAATTTGAGGGAAAATGCCACCTTTTATGATTGAAACACAAATTTGCTGCATTAAAAAGATAGTTATACCGTTTTAATTTATCAGAAGCATTTGTGAAATTACTTATCTAATCATAAGACATTTTTTTTTTTGTTCCAAAGAGGTTATACCGACAGGTTTGGATAATCGGGGAAACTATGTCAGTGATGAGCATCCAATACCATTATGAAAGCCAGAAACTGACACCAGCTATTCATCACACAGCTTGAGGTGAGCTTAGCGTTTTTACGCAGCACCCTGTTGACTTTTCGATGCACCCTGTTGTCCTTTCGAGGCATCCTTTTGCTCATTCGAGTGCTCCCAGCACTTTTTTCTTGTACTTCCCTCTCGAAAGCCTAAAATGCATTAAAACGGTCAAGTACTACTTTGGGTAATCATTTGATGGATTCATCTCAAAAATATTTTCGAACACATTATCTGACGTCCACAAGCCAAATTCAGGCGCTCAAAATCCCACAATGTGGCTTTTTATCATTTTTTTCTTTTTGATAAAATTTTCGTTATTAGCAGTTCAAAAAAAAGTAAAATGAGAAATTCAAAAAACAAAAGAAAAGAAATCCCCCCCTCAACGTCACCTACGGTACAGCAGGCGAAGGAACAAATTTAATCGTAATACTCCCCCCCCCCCCCCACATTAATCAAAAACCTATTGACATGTAAACAAATAGGTTTGAAATTTTATTTTTAACAACAAACAGGAATACCCTGTCGGAAAAAACGAGTTTTTTGGCGCAATGGAAGGAAACCCGATATGAGAACGGCGTCCGGAAAGAAATGTTTCCGCCATGATGAGTTGTTGTTCATTAAACAGGAACTGATGCGAGGCAAAGTTTCCAGCCGGAAATGCGGTCTGTGATGAGATTCAGTTCATTCATTTTCAGTTTTATTTTTTAAAGCATTGTTCTCTTACTTATAAAAGTTCGTTTACGTAACATTTTTTTTTTTCTATTTTCAGCTTGGTTTTTCAGTTGTTCCTTTTAATCGAATTGACCACTCCTACGGTCATTACTGCTACCGTATATGTGTTATCAATCAGGCTTTGATAAACCGCGATTGCGTCATCGTAATCTGTAGCAAAAGATTATGATTTCGTTTAATTACAATCACAATCTAAATGTTGAGTTGGAATCTAAATCGCTAAGTTCTGATGTAATCGAAATCGCAATCAGTTGAATTTTAATCTAGAATTATTTTCAAGGAGGCGGGATTTGTCATCCTGGTCCTTATATGTAGGATTGCCAGAAGTCCCGGTTTGACCGGGACAGTCCCGAATTCCAGATGAAATCCCGGTGTCCCGGTCGGTTTACTTCACTTCCCGGTAAAAGATAAATTTGATTAAAGAAGGCCAAAAAAGTAAAAATTATTAACTGTGAAGGATTCTTTCGGATAATTACTTTGCATTCTGTAACTTTGACTTGTAAAATCAATATTGGATTAGCTTGTGAGGATTTTTTAACAAGATCAAAAGCAAAAAAAAAAAAAAAAGACTTCCTAACAAAAAGTAGTAGCCAATGAAAAGGACATGTAAATATTGTTCAAATTTTTATTCCCCATTCAAAATGTTTTTTCTCACTACAGTAATTTACGTATAAATATTAACATACAGGAAATAAAATGTTTAACTATCAGCTTGTGTCATTTATTCATCATGTGCTGGTTAAGTCCATTTATTTATAGCATTGAGGAGGAGCTACCCTCTAAAATCCGAAAAAAATCAGGAAGGAATGTGTACCCTTTTGAATACTCGTGACACGGGCGGGGGGGGGGGGATTCCGGTGTCCTGGATGAGCATTTCAGAAATCTGGCAAGCGTACTTATAGGTGTGACGAATACCATATTAGGATTGGCAACGCTTGTTAAAACTAAGGGTTCTGGAGAGTGTTGATCCCACAACTCCCCCTACTCACCACACTCTGAATATTTCCAGACAAATCTGAAAAAGCATGAGACTACAGGGATTGCTTCATTTAAACTTTTAAGGTTGGAATCTCCTTTTCTTAACTCAAGTAGAGAGGAGGGGGAGAGATGGGGAATTTTCCTTGGAAACTTACACAGTAGTTTGGTGAGCTTTTTAAGACAAGCGTATCGGTAAAGGAGAGTTTCATTGTCGCCCGTTAATGACTAACTTACATATTCACCTAATATATGTAGCTGAATCGAGTTTTCGATCACTCATTCTCATGATATATGTATCAATTCTTTATGATACAAAAAATTTAAAATTTAAAAAGCAATTGATACTGCTTACCTGAAATATAAATACATTACAAAAACTCTCTAGTTAAAGAAAGAAAAAAAAAATCATTTAGTTAAGAACCAAAAAATTTTTTTTTCCAGAAATGAAAAATTTCGCCTACTTTCCACGTTGTCCAGTTGGATAGGACACCCTGGCTAAAGTTTCTTCCAGGACGGCATTATTTTTCAGAGGGTTCATTTTGTACAAAATTAATTTCTTCATTTTCTTTCCTGTTTTGATCATCACTGTCAAGACGCGATTTTTTGTTCCTGCTTCAGAACAGGCGAAATCGGTTTCTCACTTTCGTGATCATTTTAGATCCTCGTTGAATAGTAACCAGGTAGGACATATTTCAATAAAGACGTACGCAGTTGCGTATAACATTCGAAAGTACGTCTTTCTGTTTTACAACACTAAAGAACAATTGTTCAGAACTTAAAAATATGTTTTTATATGTCAACGAAACAAAAAATGAATGAATTAATATTTATTACATTCACTAATTCATTCTCCTACACCCCTTCCTCATTCTTTTCTTTATTTCTTTCTTTGAAGAACAATGAGTTTGGATTTCAGTTTTTCGAAATTTTATGCAGCATGTTTCTTTTTTTCTTTCTTTTTTTTTTGAGTGTAATTTTTTTACAGTTATCCGTCAGACTTTTTTTACTTCACCTGAATGGAGGCATTAATTAAACTTTTTCTTTTTTCAGCATACTTAGGTATAGTATAGCTCTGGTAAGTTGGCATTTGACCTTATATCGAGCTCTCGGTTATGTTTGGGTTAAAAGAGGAGAAATTTTTAGATGGAGGGGGGGGGGGGGGTAGAACGCCAGCAATCGTTAACGCAAAACAAACCGGCTTTCCTCTTCAATATTTTAATCAACAATTGGAATTGCGAAAGCCAGAGGTTCCCAAAGAGGGTACGGGCACCCTGGGGTGCCGCAGAGAAAAAAAGGTGCCACAAATCAAAAAAGTTTGGGAACCACCGGCTTGAGCTCTAGTTAATTGGAAGTCAGCTTAAATCAGAGCCAGAATAATAACTGTTAACTCACATAATTACTGTTAATTTGTAGTCACAAAATATTAAAATCAGAATTACTTCGAAAGCTTCGGGAAGTGACAAAAACGTTGTGAACAGTCCAACTTTTTTCAAAACATATCCCTATTTAATTGGTGGATGTTTTTTTTCAGCCACTGTTGTACTTTTGGACAAACACAAAAATGGATGCTGTGAAGTTACTGCACTTGTAGATGGAAGAGTTGCTAGGTTTTAAATGTTAAAGAAGGAGTTTTGGCTACTTAAGTATTATAGCGATTGTATCGTAAAATGTATAGAGAATTAAGTGTTACTCCCACCAAGAAGATGTTTTAGCAATACTTCTGCAATCTGGGCGACCTTTTCTGGATGGATCAAGTTGGAAACTACGGAGCTGTGAGATCAGAGAGAAAATAGTTTGGGATTTTCCTGGAGCAACCTGAAAGCTCAAGATTTATCCTTTCTGAATTTAGCTGACGTGGAGAAAAAGAAGAGGATCCTTCAAGGAACACAAAGCTTCATCTATTTTCAATGTATTGGAACATATTTCTTCGTACCAAACTGGTTTTGAGACTAAAAAATATAGTGATGTCCCCGACATTCCTCTTTCAATTAGAAAATCGAAAGCAGATCTGTATAAGTACCTGTTATTGCGACTGGTCTGGAGCTGTTGCTTGCTTGATTGCAATTGAGCAAATTAATACATATACGTCTCTATCCAGTTGTACAGCAGTGATTCTTTCTAATCGGAAGTATTCCATCACAATTTGAATTAATCATGATTTGTTCTCAGAATTCCGCAAAAAGTTAGTTTATTTAGTAGTTGCCACTATATTTTCTTCAAAAAGCAATAGTCTCAGACATTTTCGGCATTACCCTACTTTGTTTCTTCACAATGTAAGTTGGTAATGCACCAGTGTATCCATTAAAAATCAAAGCCTCAATAAAGACAAGTTTTTTCTGAAGAAACCTGACGTATTTGAAGCATATGTCTTATTATGCCTGACTCGTCCCCATGCCAACATGTGCATAAGAAATCTTTCTTATATAGTGCACAAATAGAATGGTGACGGCTTAACAGAAAGTTCTACTGATTTAATTATAGTAGCTACACTTGATTTTTATCCTTTCTCAGAGAATCCCGATCAAAAAACGGGGGGAAGTGCATGGCCAAGTTCATATTTGAGATGATCTCGTAAATTATTGTTTTGTTTTGAGAATAGCTGCAATCCTGGCGAAAAGCCGTGGCAGACTGTGCAGATCACTCATTTCTGAATATCAACCCCTTTTTTTTCCGAAGTTTAACTTCCAACTCCCCAAAAGAACTTCCTAAAGTTGAAGACAGTAATTTTTCACCGACACTTTTTCCATTGTCACATAATTATATGGGAACATACACTATGCGTCCAATAGAAAAGGTGACTGATTTAATATTTGCGGAACTATTAGCGCTATCTATAAAAGAATGATTGCATTAAACGCACGCACAATTTTAATTATTTTCTGGATTAATTTCAAAGCGGTTGGCAACATTGTTTGAAACGTGATAACGCAAATTCTAGAAGTCGCTTGGCCTCGGTCGAAAAAAAAAATGGAGCAACACGCTAACATTAAATTTTGTTTTAAAATTGGGTAAAAGTGCCACAGAAACATTTTAATTGATGAAAACTGTTTATGGTAGTGGAGTACTGAGTCGTAAGAACTTTTTAAAGTGATATGCAAGATTTCGTAATGGTAGAAACAGCTTAGAAGATGATCCAAGATCATGTCATTCAGTAACAGTTTGAAATGATGAGAATATTGAAAAAGTGACTGGAATCCTACGAAATGATCGTTGTGTCTCTACTCGACTCATCTAAGAGCTTACTGGCATACCTAAATCCACTATCCATATCAATTTAACGGAAAATTTAGGCAAAAGGACGGAGGCAAAAGGATGTGTGCGGTACAAAGGCTGTTCGCTTTGTACCGCACACATTGACTGACGACCAAAAACATTGTAGAGTGGAACACTGCAGAGACACGCAACAAGCGGCCACTAGGGATCCAAGTTTCATGGTAAACATTGTAACTGGTGATGAAACCTGGTGTTTCAAGTATGAATCACTCACAAAACGTCAGAGCGCGGAGTGGAAGAGCCCAGAAGATGCCAAACCAAAAAAAAGTGCGCATGGAAAAAAGCCGAATAAAGACTCTCCTCACAGTTTTCTTTGATTCGAAGGATATCATCCATAAAGAATTCATGGCAGAAAGTGAATCAGTTAATGCTGCTTACTACTGGAGTGTTTTGAAGCGTTTATGGGCTAGAATTTATTGAGTTAGACCTGAACCAAAACCAAGGGACATGGTCTTTTTTGCATGACAATGCGCCAGCACACAAAA
This sequence comes from Uloborus diversus, assembly GCF_026930045.1. Taxonomy (NCBI): domain Eukaryota; kingdom Metazoa; phylum Arthropoda; class Arachnida; order Araneae; family Uloboridae; genus Uloborus; species Uloborus diversus. The sequence continues at coordinate 72,258,204 of NC_072734.1, forward strand.
GCTCCATTTTACGTGACTTCTTGGCCAAAAACAGGATTGTGATGCTTAATCACCCTCCTTATTCCCCTGATTTGGCTCCAGCGGATTTCTGGTTGCTCCCCAAATTGAAATTTGCAATGAAAGGCAAACATTTCGCCACAATTTCAGATATTCAGGCAGCTACGATGGCAACATTAGGGGCAATTCCAAAAGATGGGTTTGAAAAGTGCTTCAAAAAATTTCACCACCACTTCCAGCATTGTATTGACTCCCAAGGAGTGTATTTTGAATAAATCATCTTGTAAACTACAAAAAAATTACGTCTTGTACCTCATTTAAAATCAGTCCCCTTTTTTATTGGTTGCACTGTGTATTTTCAAAAAATCATTCTTAAGTAACTATTTTTGCTACCTTAAATGCACAAAAATATGCTTTTGAGATAACAATGATCTTTTTTATAAAGTAAGAAAGAAAAATAAAAGTTTGGAACCATTTTTGTCGAATTTTTATCGTTACTACTGCGAGTGTTTTTTTTTTTTTTTTTGTTACTTTAATTCTCACTCAATATTAAAGCAGGGAATAATTTGGAACCATTTTACGATTTATGGTAGTTTTAATTAGCTAAGCAAATCAGCAATGAATTTTTGATAAGGAAAATTTTGCATTTCAGACAAAAAGTACAACTTGCAGATCATATATGAATATAGATTTTTATGGGGAAATGTCGGAAAAATACTAGTATCAATACAAGCGGAGTATGTAGCATTTTTCAAAATCGAAGAATAAAGACTAATGATTAAGGTATGATTGAAAATATTTTTTTAAAAAATACCACAAAAAAGTTTATTTTAGTAGCTTATTTGTTTCGCAGCGTATATTACGTAGAACACAAAAATTTCAGTTTTTGGTGTCAAAACAAATGTTTGAAATTTTTTATCGGTGATTTTATGTTATGTATCGAAACAATATTACTTCTAGAATCTGTAGTTTTTTTTTTTTTTTTTTTTTTTTTTCAGAACTGAAAATTCTTCATTTTTGACTTAGATATAAGGGCGACAAAATGTACCAGGTAGCCATCGTTTTGGATAGAAGCTTACAATGGGAACTTAGGGGATTTTTCAGGATTCGTTCTATATATGTTCAGGAACTTATCCTGAAAAATTCAGCTAATTAAAAATTTGTGGTGCATCGACCCTTTTTTTCGGCCTAAATTTACTGGGCTATTAACTTTCTCGTTCTTAGAGACAATTAACGTCACGTTAATAGAAAAATAAATAAATAAATAAATAAAAATGATGCCCTTAACCTAACCCCTAACGAAATTGAGGAACTATTCGTTAACTCTCGTTATAAATGCTTTTTTCACGGGAGGAAGCAAAATCTATCGTATGGGGACGGGGGAGTGCTCCATTACAGCTCTAATGTGTGTGAAAATTACTATATTAGGATTAACATTATTTGTTAAAACCAAGGACTCGGTTAACGACAGCCACAATAAAAGAGACAGAATACAATAGAAAAAGCTTTTAAAATGATGTCTTGACTTGAGAAAAGCCTCGATAAACCTATATTATTTCAAAAGTTTCGGATGCTCAAAATCTAGTTTTGCTTCAATCCATCCATGAAATTAATAGGTAAACTTTATCAACAATTAGCTCTATAATAATTACAATTCATTTTTGTTTTGGACAACGATAAAAAGGTTTGCCCTACTCACCCAAGACACAAGCATAATAAAAGAAAACTAATAAAAGGATAATTAGTAGTTTTTTCAGCATTGACACTATGATAGCAGAGAAGCAACTTTTACAGAATTTTTTTTTTTTTGGGGGGGGGGGATTTTCCTTAATATCACTATAAAACAAAAGAAGGAAGGTTCTGTATCGTTCCTAACCGCAGTCAAATAGTGTTCTTTAGAATCTTCCTACCATATTAAAATCCGACCGTGTGTTGGTATGTATGTAATTCTAACTGCTCGACCACAAAAGAGTGCCCGAGAGACTCGATCCAGGTATTAAAAGATTCGTAACTTTTCGGAAACTTCACAAGTCTGATCTCACCTTCGTACCCCCCCCCTTTTTTTTTAGCGGAGATGTTAGTTAAAACATCATTTCTCAGCTATGTTACATTCGCTTCAAAATCTTTGTAATTCTGCTTTTTGGCATCGTGCCAATAATTGCTTGCGCGAAAGCGACGCCACAGAAAACTGGACCTTGCTGCAATAATTTCTGATTCAAGCGATACTGCATGAAGTTCGACGCGTGGCGTGGTGAAAAATGGGATTAAATTATGTACTGCTGCTTAAATAATACTCCGCCGCAAGCGGTAAGAAGCGCATAGATGCGATGTATTCTTTTTTCATTTTTCTTTCGAAGGAAATGTAATTTGAGTCTCAAAAACGCCAATTAACGATTTTTTGCTAACTTAAGCCACCGCAGGCGACAAGGAGGTGAAGCCCCTGATGTATACCGCCGGTGTACTTAGGACGAACGAAGATCTACACCAATCCGCCGTAGGCGGCGGAGTTGAGGCAACCACCCTGGTGGTTGGTTAAGTATAAAAAGCAAGGTGCAATAAAAATATCTAGATGGATTTGCGATTTAGCTTACGTTTCACTGGAAGTGCTGCGCCTAGATAAGCCTCCTACTTTTAATTGCAAGAGATCGATTTATAACTGCTCACATTCGTAGTTTTAATTAATATAATTTTTTATTTTAAATCATGTAGAACGAGAAATTTAACAATAAATTAAGGGAATTCGAATGAAAGCCATATTCCTTCAAGGCGAGTGGTTCTCAGCCAGTGGAGCGAGTTACTGATGGGATACACAAAAATCTGCAAGGAGGCGTATGCGGTTAACGGGTTAAATGCAAAAAAGTATACGAAATTATACTGATAATGCTAGAATTTAATTGGCAAAAATGTGTAATCCTTCATTGAAACAAAAATACTGCAATATTTTTTTTAACTTTTGGACTAGTACTGGGAACAATCACACACATACACACAGAAAGTACCAACAGAAATTGCTTTGAAGCACCTTATTAATAATTTACTCTCACGAAAAATAGTTTTCGAGATAAGAGAACTTACCTGAAGAGCAAGCATAGGTACAAGCTTAAGGTTGAAGATGATTCGTGACTATTTGACTAAGTTGGAGACAAGCAGCAGTAAAAAATAAAAAAAGTTTAGTAAAGAAAAAAGGTCAATCCTTCTTACTAGTTATTTCTTAAGGCTTAAACTGCGTGTCTTGGTAATAAAAACCTTGTGCTTTATTTGAATCGTTTATTTATTACTACTAGTGTTCGCCTAGTGGTCGAAATTCGACTATATTCATAAATGAATATTTGAGAAAACTTGTATGAATTTAACTATTTCCAACATTTTTATTTTTACTCTAACTCATGTTTATTGCATATCTGAAAAGATACAATTTTTATACGGACACACAATACCACAGTAATAATTTATTCCAATTTTCTTTTTACCTATAATCTCAAAATAAATGAATGAAAGAGGATATTTCGGTAATGGGGTCGTTTCCGAAATTTTCAAAGTATTTTTTACTGAAAGAGAATGCTTAAAAACAAAAGGTTTAACCATTTTTTAAATAATTTGAATAAATTTAATATTTTTTAACAACAATTTTAATCGGTGCGCAGATTGAAATTAATTTTGTGGCATCAAAAGCGATAAAATGCCACTCATTGACGTCATTAGCGCACAGCGCAAATTATCATAATCCGAAAACGTGGTTGAGAGCAAATCGTAAATATTTAGCTCGGCAATGAAGTCGCGCGCCAAAGTACATCACTTATAACGTCATAAAGACCACTCCTTATTTCTAAAATCGGACATTCAAAAAAGTTTTAAAAAAAAAACAACTGTTGAGAAAAAAAAAGTTTTTTTCTGGCTGAACATTTTTCCCCCCTTATTCTATCTATTTCAGTGACTAAAAGTAGTACTTATGATTGCAGGAAACACCCCATTGAGAAATTGCTGCCTTGAATAATTTTATTTTGGATATCATGTTGCTTTGTGCTAACCCTATGCAAATAAATGTTTCCCCACTCTTTGTTTACGTATGCAAAGGAAAAACATTTTTCGCGCTGGCATTGGAAACAAAAAAATTGACGCCAATGGATAAAAATCACCAATTATTCAATTTTCGAAATCTTCCCGTATGAAATGAAGCATCAAAACTCAATTTATACGTAAAACTTCTGTGTGAACAATGTTACTTATAAAACGTCTACTATTATTGAGTAAGTTGCTTCTTTGTCATTTGAAATATAAGTTTCCAAGTATCAAATGAACGAACTCGACTCGTGTCAACACATAACTGTCCATTCAAAAACACTGGACGTCGTAATAATACTACAATTTTTAAAAAAGGTCGACTTTGTGATTTGTTTATGGTTAAGGGCCGTGCATAACTGATGTCACACTTTTCAACATTTTCGACCCTCTCCCCCCTTTGTCTGCACTTCACTATACCCCCTCTTCCTTTTGTCACATGTCACACTGTTTTTCATAAACGTTCCTATTAAAAGAAGGCTTGTTGTCACGTTCTCCCCATTGTATGCCCCTCTTGTCATGTCTTTCCTCTCCCTTTTCACTAACTGTTACTATTTCGTGAACCCCACCTTACAGCGTGACTTCATTCGTGGACACCCCCTATTTTGTGGCAACCGTAAGCAAGTATACATTTCTTTACTCTTTGTTTTCGTATGCAAAGTAAAAACAGTTCTCGAGCTGCAATCGGTGCCAAAAATTTGACGCCAATAGATGAAGAGCGCCCGCCAATGTAACAATTATCGAAATCATCCCGAATGAAATGTTCCTGCAAAACTCAGATTCTACGTAAAACTTCTGCATGAACAATGCTTCTTTTAATAAGTTTAATATTATTGAGTAAGTTGCCTTGACCTCTGCCGTTAGAATTATTCAATTCCAAACACTCAAATGAACGAAACCTACTTGCTACATTAAAAATTCTCCATTCAAAAACACTGAATGTCGCAACAATAGTGTAATTTTTAAAAAAATCGTGTTAGTGATTTGTTTACGGTTTAGGGAAAAACTAACAAATGCACTTTTCAAAATTTTTGATCTCTCTCCCCTTTGTCGCAAAGTTTCACATTTTACCATAATACCTATTCCCTTTGCCACATATCACACTGTTTTTCATAAACGTTCTTATCAAAAAAGGCTTGATGTCCCTTTCTCCCCATTGTATGTTCCTCTTGTCATTTATTTTCTCCGCTTTGTCACGAACGGTTGCAATTTAATGAACCCCACCTTAAAGAGGGACTTGATTCGTAGTCAGTTCCTTGCAAATAGACATTTCTGTACTCGTTTTTTACGAATGCAAAAGAAAAATATTTCTCGTCCTGGCATTGGTGCCAAAATGGATAAAGTTTGCCAATTTCACAATTATGGAAGTCGTTCTGAATGAAATGATGCCGCAAAACTCCCTTAATATGTAAAACTTCGTACAAAGAATATTTTTTGTAAAAGTAGGCATGACCTTGCCGTTAAATATAAAATTTAAAACAGTCAAATGATCGAACTGTACTTACGACAACATATAATTTGTCCATGCGAAAGCACTGGACGTCGTAATAGTACGCCAATTTTATCAAAAGTTTCACTTTGAGATCTGTTTCTGGTGATAGCAAATACAGGTATTATTGGGAGCTAGAACTGACTGTCATCCCTCACTCCGTAAAATAATTTATTTAAATATTAAAATCGCGAAAACATAATCAATATGAACATGTTTTAAATGCCCGTAGTTACCCAAAAAGCCTCAATAATAAAAACAAATGCAAATATTTCATTTCTTTATGCTCAAGCGAGAATTGGCAACACCACAATATTATCCAGCAATTTCTTCACGCTAACTAGGGTCTGGTGGGGTAAAGTGGTCATACAATCGCAGGTTTAAAACTTAGGTGAATAATAAATACAATAAATTCTTTAAACATTTAAACTTTTTTTGTTTTTATTTTACACTAGTGATACCCGCATGGCTTTGCCCGTAATAGAAAATCAAAAGGTCTTTTGGTTCGCCTGTATATTTACAAATAATGTATGGTGAATTTTCTCGCCAGTTGCCTTGTACCCATCTTACGGTTTCACGTTATGATAATTTCGTATCTCGCCAATTGGCTTGTGCCCATGTTACGGTTCCACGTTATGATAATTTCGTAATTTACTCGTCAATCTTATGATATTTTTTTCTTAAAAACTGGAATAGAAAAAGAATCACATCGAATTTTCGAAAAAATCGCTTCGAGGTGCACACCTCCATGCTACAAACTAACTTTGTGCCAAATTTCATGAAAATCGGCCGAACGGTCTAGGCGCTATGCGCATCACAGACATCCTACAGACATCCAGACATCCTCCGGACAGAGAGACTTTCAGCTTTATTATTAGTAAAGATTGCATTATTAAAGAACACGGTACATTGAGTTTTAGAAAAATAAATATTGATTTAAGTAGTTTTATAACACTTTATTTTCCCTTTGTATTTATGACCACTTTACCCCATGGGGTAGGGGAAAGTGGTCATAGTTAAAAATAGATGCAAAACCATTATAAACAACCCTAATATTTGTATATTTAGGTTATTTTTATAGTTACAAGTATATGCACAAGCATATGTGTGTATACACGAGTATATATACGTATGTCATGCAAACATTAGTAAACACGTTCATACATGAGTAGATACATGTATGCATCAGATACATGCATGCACGTGCTTACTCACGTATATACGGGTATACACGAGCATATAAGCATGTATACGTGATTACCTACAGGAGTGTATACGCGTCTAGTGTCTACACGAGTATATGAAGCAGAGAATTATAAGGAAGTTACGCTCGCTGACGCGCTACATGCACACAAAGCCAGAAACTGATGGATGCAAAACAAATCACGAATTTGTTACACAAAGATGATTTTACCCATCATTTTAGTTTTTAAGAAATATTTAGAGCAGTTGTTAAAAGTTACGCCAGTAGTAGCTCTAATACGAGCATCGCAACAAAGGCGCAGCGACTGATGAAAGTTTTTCAAAAGTCTTGTTATTGCAGCAGAGAGTGCTTTGTGATTATGATGCAAATATATAACAGCTTCAGGCCGCGAATTTCATCAATCGCTTTAAAACTTTCTTGAGACCTAAAATGTTGTGTAAAATTGTCTTTGTGTTATGAATTTGTGATCTGTTTTGCATCTATCAGTTTCTGGCTTTACGTGCATGTAGTGCGTCAGCATTGTGTTTGTGACCATATGTTCCTTATGATTCTTGCTTCTTACACTCCCCTCTAACACCTTTTAATAATTTGCCCAAAATTTAAACTCACCCTGTATATTTGTTTATCATATGCTTGTATGTAAGTGTCTTCTCGAGTACGTACGCGTATATACGTGTGTACCTGAGTATATAAGTGTTTATATATATATGCGAGTATAAGCGAGTATATACGTGTATAATCGAATGTATATCTGTATAGATTAAAAATACTTGCAGATACCCATTACGTATGCATTGGTGCATTTACGTGAATACGTCTATTTACGTGCCTACACGAGTATATGCGTATACATACGCATATACGTATATTTAACCCCGTTTACTGCAAAAACAATACATATTAAGTGAAATTAATATTTAATTTATATCTGCCTTATACTTAACGATTAAGTGACATTAGAGGAACAATATTTGTTAAGCCTAACATTATGACCACTTTACCCCATCTTACTTAAATTGTTCTAAACAATTATCTAAAAAAGAGTCAGCTAACTGCTAATGAGTAAGTGTTCTTGAGACATATAGGAAGCTTCCTATGTAGTCAATCTGTTCATAATTCTAACAAACAAAATTTCCCAAGGAAGTTAAAAGAGGTGTTTAGATTTAAAACCTTTTCATATTCTCACAAAATATTTTTTACCAAATAAAATTTTACCAGTTGTGAAATTTTGTATTCAAAATGTAGTTTTTAACTGCCCTAATCTATCATAAAATTTTCACGTTCATTCGAATATTTATTTTGAAGCTATAACCATTTATTTGACGAATGACCACTTTACCCCATTGACCACTTCCCCCACCAGACCCTATATGTCGCGTGAAAAGTCAAATAAAAATGAATGTTTACTAACTTTTAATTGCTTCTAGCGCTGTTTCTAGCCAACACAGCGGTAAAACCGGGTGAAACGTGTTTCAAAGCATTTTTCGCGAGCTTTCCAACCATACCAAGCTCGAAGCCTTAAAATGCATTTTTCGTGTAGAAAAAGCGGTTTAAAAAATGAATTAAAACTTAATGTTTTACGCTTCCAACAATGTATTTCAACAATGGAAAAGAGATAAAATTTTTGAGTTTCACTAACTAAAAAACGCTTAAAAATTTTTTTCTAGTGGATTTAGGTTATTGGACCTTCGGCGCCCTGACAATTTTTTCGTTAGGAGTGTTTTTTAAAGACCTTTCTAACCATATCAAATTCGAAAAAATCGGACCATCCGTTATCTTAGAAAGAGCCATTTAGGACGAAAATGCGTTTTTTATTAATATCTTAACCGTAATTAGCGTTCGATTTCAAAAATTTTTATTGATGACACTAAAACTCGGCAATAGCTACCGAACAAAAAAAGAATGAAGGAAATCGGTTCACAAACAGAGGAGAAATCGGTATCGAAAGAAAACGGCTTGCCTATCTTACTAATATTATATATCGAAAGTTTGTCTGTATGGATGTATGGATGTATGGATGGATGTTTGTTACTCTTTCACGCAAAAACTACTGAACGGATTTTGATGAAACTTTACAATAATATAGCTTATGCATCAGAATAACACATAGGGTAGTTTTCGTCCCGTTATGGGGGGCAAAACCCCCTTAGGGGGCAATAAAACACAATTTTTGTATAAATTCTCTAATTTTGGGATGAAAAAATACTTGCACATATTTACATTATATGTCCATCGAAAGCTCTGATTTTTCTGCTGAAGATGGCACCTGTTCGAAATTTCTAAGTAGAATAAAAAACGAGTTATGAGCTTTTTAGATCCATGTTCGAAGGCTTTCCTCAACTCAATACAGTATTTAGTGTATCATCTCAACTCCCTGTCGATAGCGACAATTGTTGTATTGTTGACTTTCTTTGCTTTTCGTGATTGTTCAAGGCTTTTCTCAAGTCAAATCTTGAAGTAAGATTTTTGCACAAGATTGGCAAATAATACATGATTTGGCTGATGATTTTCCATTTAAACGGAACTTTAATGTAATTAATGGTTTTTATTATTATTTATGCTGATTGAACACTTACTCATTATCCAAACAACCAGCAGATCGCCAAAATTTTTGCAGAAAGATTTCCGTAGCTGATGCATTTGGCAGTTTTTTCAACGTTGCTGTTTTTGAAGCCGAAGACTACGTCATAATGTTTCTCAGCTTTCACCATGTAAACAAAATATCGCCAATCAAAGAATTTTCAAAAGACCTTTTTTACTGTGTTAAATAATCCAGCAACTAAATTAGGCAAATCCATAAACAGCACAAAAACTTCAATTAATTTTCCTTTTTGCACAATTTCAAACAATCACCAAATTGTATTACTTATTTTGGTAACATTTCGGATGAAACTGTTTAGCGCCATTTTATGGTGACCAAAAATATCTCAGCATCTAGCGACGATATCTCTGTAACGAAAATTAATATCATATCGTTTTACAAAGTAAGGAAAGAATGGGGGAGCATCATCGAAGGTACCCCGAAACGACTTTCGCAAATTCGGTAAAATCGCACCAAGAGCCACAATGATTGAAATTTCCCGAAATAACTAAAGCAAGTATAAGGGGATTACGAGCGCAGCTACTTTTTTTTAATCACTTCGTACTTCATTAGCCATACAGAGAAGGTTTTAGACTCCATGTTAAAAAAAAAGTATCAACAGATTAATCTTTTTAAATATGAGAAGATTAATTTCATGTTTTTTAAATTTGTATATGCTTAAATATAGTGCTTTCGTTTCTAAATCAATATTACTTTGTTCTTTATACTTATTGCTATTTTAGTTTTATGGGTAAGGAAGAAACTCGATTTTTAATCACGTCAAAAAGATGTGTTTTAAATTCTTTCACTTAAAACAGAAAACAAAAGCAAGTAACGATTTTTTCTAATAATTATTACTGACCCAGGCAACGCCGGGTATTTTTGCTAGTCGAAAATAAATCTTGAACTTAGAGGCGAAGTGGCTTCAAACTTTGTAGGAAAAAGCTTTTGATGAAAAACTTGTATATAAAATATCTTTTAGATTTGAACAATTTTCCGTTCAATTTTGAACTGTTCAAATCTCTTAACATTATCGCCTACGGGGAAACTGAAAGTCAATGTAGATTCCGTACTTGAAGGCGGATTTACTTCAAACAAATTTTGTTAGAAATAGCTCTTGACGCCAAACTTTAGACTCCGACTCCGAAAATTTAAGCGCACCTGACTCCGGCTCCGACTCCAGTACCCGACAATTAATCGGACTCCGACTCCCCGACTTCGACTTCGTAGCTTTGGCAAAAATTTATACACCGAGAACAAATGACTGACTCCGATTCTTGGATATTCGACTCCGACTCCTTTATCCCAAAATGATATTGACTGCGACTCCGCAGTCATGGTTTTAACTGTGAAATAATTATTGTTAATATGATTTGTTTTTAGTTTCACTCTAAAGTTTTAATTTAGGTATTCAGTTTTCGGCGGATAAACTCGAAGTTATTTATGTTTCTACATAAAGATATGCGTGGACGATTTTTTATTTTATTTTATTTTATTTATTTATTTATTTATTTATTTATTTTTTTTTTTTTTGACAGTGAAAATTATTTCTTTAAGTTGACATTTTATTGTTTTTATTTATTTTGATAAGTGCATTAATTCATTAAAAAAATTATTTTTCTCAACAAGGGAAAAAGAAACGATTTTTTTTTTTTTTGATATGATGAATTTATTTTAATAGTTTCTTTTTTTTTTAAGCATCTAATTTTTTTAGATGAGTGAGGAATATTTTATTTTTAGAAATCAGCTTAAAATATTTTAAAAATATGTTTGAAACAATTTGCGATTTTTGCTATTTTCGAGAATATTGATCAGGTACTAGAAAGTAGTATGGGTATACGGCAAAGTAGGCTCGTTTAGATATAGAAGGAACTTCTTGTTAATTATTCTAATGCATCCATTGAAACTTCACATGAAATGCTTTTAGAGTTTTTCAGAATTGTTGAAAATTATAGCAAAAGATACACATTAAAATATACGCATATGATCAAGTGGTGCATTTTTCAAAGTCGATATTTTGGAAACATCGATGTTTTTCACATCGATGCTTTTCGGTCGATTTTTTTAAAACATCGATGTTTTGTGTTCGATTTCGATGTTTTTACATTTGAATCTAAAATAATAATAAAATTGATGGAGAAGCGATATCGATGAAAAACATCAATGTTCAAAATTTAAAAAATAATAATAAAACCTTTCGGATTTTCAAAACTAATTTGAATTCTGAAATTTTGAATTCAAATTATGTTTTTCGCAATTCCGAATTGCGACAGGACCCTACTCATTGGTTACTACCCCACACTCTTCCGATTCCGATTCTGAGTCACAAATGACTACAACTGTATTTATGTCGAGGACTGCATACTAAGTGCCTTGCCTCCATTATTTTTTATACCGATAGATGGCAGCACCATCACCGGATCGAACAGTTAATGAGAATTTAGAACTAGACCAGGAGCTAATAGCTACTTGGTGCTAGCACCCCCAGAGGCATCGTTTCACTTGGAGGACATTGAGACCACGAGCATATTTAATGTCCCCTTTAATGACGACGGTGGGTCTTCGACCATCGAGGTTCGAACTCAGGACCCTCCGGCCCCGAATCCGACACTATACCGATCGGGCTACCACGGCCCCACCCCACTCTCTTGTTAATATATAAAGATTACTTAATATCCAGTATTCTCTAAAACACGATTGTAAACAATCTATGGTAGCACTAAGGGATGAGATAGGGTTTAGGGATTTTTCTGCGACAATTTTTGGAAATCAAACTTCCAAAAACGCAATTTTAAGCATATTAGATGGTGTTGGGGGGGGGGGGGGAATTAAGGGCCCTTTCAAATGAAATTTAAAAAAATTCAAGACCTTAAAACGGAGTTTAAGAGAACTTCCAGTGATGTTGGTGGCGGAGGAGGTTCAGAGGGTGCCCCTCCCCCGAAAATCGTATTAAAATACGATTGTCGTCTATAGATTTGGTAGCGAAAGAAGAGAGGGAGGAGTTCATGGATTCATCTGCAGCAATTTGCGGAAAATCAAGTTCTAAAAACGCAATTTAAGAGGATCTTCGTTGATTTTAGTAGGGCTCTCCCTCCACAGGATGTAAAATCAAAATAAAACTCTCAAAAACGCGATTGTAAGCTATTTCGGTCACGTTGGTTCAATTGATCAAGAGATTGGGTTCAATGACTGTCCCGCGACAATTTTTCAAAACTGAACACCTAAAATAATTTCAGAAATTCTTGAATGGTGTTGGAAGGGGAAGTTAGAGGGCGCTCTCCGGATTTTTTTTTATTTTGTTCTTGAAATTGAAAGTAATATAAACACGATAGTGTGTGTGTAGGCCATCTTTTGGTAGTGTTAGGCAAAAAGATGGAGTTCAGAGCCTCTCCCATGCCAGTTTTTAGAAATTGACGCTCCAAAAAGGTCGTGATAATAAACAGTCGGTAAAACAGAGTTTATATTCAACTTCGAAAATTAAATTAAAAGTAAGGAACTTTGCAGGAGTTAATTGAACTTCTTAAGGACTAGCTTCTTGCTTAAAGATGCAGTTTTTAATTCAGAGAAAATATGTACAACTCTAATATTTATTTTTGCTTTCATATAATACTTTGAATGCACAAACATACTAAATTTATAGCAAAATATGCATTTACTGCTTTTTGAACTCGAGCCGTCTTGGAATCAAATTCAAATAAGAGGGGGGGGGGGGGTTACCATTGAAATATTTTTTATTTTGAAAACGAATAAAAAATAAGTGATTGATTGAAAATTAGTATTTTAACAGGTACTAACAATTTTCTAACCTAAAGACTTAAAAAAATAAAGTAATTGCTAAACTAAGAACTATAATAAGAAGAGTAGAGGCCAAATAATAGAAAGTAGTAGAGGCCAAAATAACTTCCAACTATCAAAATAATTGAAATATTTACAGGATACAAAAGGACTAACTTCAAACACACACACACAAAAAAAAAAAAAAAAAAAAAAAAAAAAAAAAAAAAAAAAAAAAAAAAACGTGACGCTTTTTTGATTTTGACATAGAAACATAAGGTTACTCAAACGAGTTTGAAATAAAGAAAATTCAATTCAAATATTAGGGATCCTTTTGAAAAAATTGTACAAATTATTTTAATCTTCAAAATAGATCAAAGTTTTGTAGACCATTTCAAAACTTATGTGCGACTCTACACTGATAAACATAGAAAACTGACGAATTTTAAGAATTTTTCTTCTAAAAAGTATGAAATGAAAAATTCTAGGAAATAGTGATACCATTGTTTAACTATTAAGTTGCTCTTTCATCTATTGTATAAAATATCTTATGTTTATTCCTGTAAAGTAATTAATATCTACTAACTTTTAAATATTAAAAAAAACTGATTTAAATTTAAAAAAAAAAGTTTAATATATTTTTTTTAATCAAAAAAAATTACAAATCCTGCCAACTACAGATGATATCTATGTATTAAAATACTTGAAGTTGAAACAAATAAATTACAGCCAGCGATTCCGTACTTGACTTTCTGACATTTGACAGTAAAAAAGAAAAAGAGAGTAAATCTCTTAAAGAGTATGAATTTCATTAAAAACTTTTCAATTTAATGATTTTAATGAAAATACAATCGAACTTAATTTCTTTGCCTCTTTACAAGGCATAGTAAGCATCATAAATGCAAAAAATCTTGTACCCATGGCGGATGCAAAGAGATTGCGATTTTCAAAGTGAACGTAAAAAAGAACGCGTTAAAAGTATAAAGAACGGCACGTAAAAGAATTTTAAATTATTTTTGAGTTGCATTTTAGAGCTCTACAGTAAACTTATTATTAATAACAATCGACGTAATTGAAGCAAAATTCAAATTAAACCATCGATTTAGATTTTAACTTTTTGACTCTTATAAAGAACACAGAATTTGGCTTGAAAATTTTAACTTTGTGATTTTTATAGAAATAAAAAGAAATTTCATTTATTTGTCCTCCAAAAAAGCATAATAAGTATCAAAAATCAGAAAAATTCGATTCTCATATCGGATGCAAAGAGATTGCTTTAATCAAAATGAAAGCATCATAAGTCTAAAACCGGCAAATGAATTTATAAAAGCAAAAAAAAAAAAAAAATTAATTTGAATTCTGAAATTTAGAATCCAAATTATGTTTTTCGCAATCACGAACTGAGACAGGACCCTACTCATTGGAGTGTTATTGTTTCTGGAAATGGCTCCTGTCCCCCCAAACCTGCCTCTCCTCCTACGTGTGCATAGTTGTGTGTGCGCGTAGACCTGTGTGTATGCACGTAGGCGTGTGTGAGTGTATGTGTGTGAAGTCGTGTGTGTGTGCATATGTGTGAACGTGCGTGTATGTAGGACATACAAGCCTCCGACCAGGAGATCGGATAGCTCAAAACCGGAGCAGCCGCGGCGCGACGCCAGCAGAGGACGGTGGGCGGTGGTGCTGGTGTCCCTGGTCCAAGTTGAAAAAGGCACGGACACCAATAACGGTCAAATGAGAACAATAAGCAATCGCGATTGCTCAAAAAAAAAGAATGGTACTTTAACAAGTCTACAAGATGTTACATTATTAATAATTATCGACATAATCGTCAGAAATTTGAAAAAAAAAAAAAAAACCTCGGATGTGGGGAAGAAAATAGTCTAACGAAAAAATCAGATTTCCGGTATTAACAGCAAAAAAATAGCAGAATTCCGGGAAAATTCGGTATAACGTAATCACTCGTATCGGATTGGCGATAGAAGAAAATCTTTAAGGTTATGTAGAATAAAAATATAAGGAGTTAGTAAAGGAGATAACAGCAAAATACTAGAATTTTAAGCTAATTTCCTTTTTTTAAAACCAGGAATTGATAAGGAGCGTACGAACCCTGTAGAAATAATTTATTCGCTTGTAATTCCTTTTTTCTATCAACAAAGTCAACTTGATTTTCAAAATTGAGACTTTTTAATAAATTTTAATCATTTTCAGAATTGCGGGTGTCTGATTCGAGATGGATTGCTTCCATTTTTATTTGCTAGGAAGTCGGAATTGTGTTCTTTAAAATTCCAGGACGGGGATTAGGAGTATGTCACTTTTCCTCACGGCTGCAGAGTCAGAGTCGGAATAGTCGAAGGTTTTAGAGTCGGGGTTGGAATTGGTCCTTTTCCCTTCAAGTCTGCAACTCTATAACTCTATCTGCTTTCAGACTTCAGAGTCGGGAGACGAACTGATTTTGGGGTGAAGGAGTTGGATCTTCTAAAACAGTGATTCTCAACCTGTGGTCCGCAGACTGTTTTCATGTGGTCCGCGAAGTGAACAGTCATAAAATTATCAATTTAAATCTTGGCTCTTGAGACGTAAATTAATACGTCTGCCGAATTTTTTTTACTCAAAACTTTGGCAATATTGTGTTGACCAAACGCGCCTGAACTTGGCGCCTTTGATCGCGCCACTGCTCAGTGACTTAGGTGTGACTTAGTGCTGACTCAAGTGACGAGCGTGCGTGTTTTTTGCTTGGTGATTGTAGTTTACTAAAATAAGCAAACAGATGAAAAAGCTTTGGAACGTCTTCCTTTTCATTCCACTTATCTCTGTGAGGCGGCATTTTCAACATTATGTGTCATCAAGAATAAACACAGAAATAGGTTGCTAAATTTGAATGCTCCTATGAGACTGGCGTTAACTTCTTTGGAACCAAATATTGAGAAACTTTCAAGTGAGAAGCAAGACCAAGGAAGTCATTAACATGTTAATTTCGCGCTATCTCTTTTTATTTTTTTATATTAATAAAATATCTATTTGATCCTCCAAGGATTCTGAAAGGTACAAGTGGTCCTCCGTGGTGAAAAGGTTGAGATCAACTGTTCTAAAATTTAAGGTGCTGGAGTCGGTTATTCTCCCTCTGACTCCGCAGCCCTGCTTTTCCTATCTACTCTATAGCTCTGATTATATCGTCGCCTCAGAGCAACAGTAAGGCATCTAATCCCAGAAATAACACTAAGATATCTTACTGTTGCTCTGAGGCGACGATATACTGTTGGAATTTGTTATTAGAAACAAAGTTGGATTATCAGCCAGATCGAGACATTTAATCATAGGTTCCTATTCTCTATAAATGTATTGAATGATATAAAAAAAAAAAGTTGTTTTCCCAACATTGAGACTGTGCTGGCAAAGAAACAATTTTTACAGATATTTTTTTTTTAAATAGAAATGTAGATAGATACAAGGCAACAAAACTTAAATATCTATTGAGCAAAAGAGGGAAGAATAGCCTGAGATGGAGCAGTGTCTTCTGGAATCTCCCAGGCGATTGGCATCAGGTAGAAAAAAAAAAAAAAAAAAAAAAAACAAACAAACAAGGTGCAAAATAGAGATTGAGATAGATTTTTAATTAGTCTGCATTTGACTGTTCTCAGTGAATTTACCCTTAATACTCAGAGAAGTAGCTTTTCTGGGTTAATTTTGCGTAGTAAATATGTAGTTTTCAAAATAATTAAAGTGTTTAAGCTTACTAACGTCTAGATTTTGGTCATTGGTTGCGGATGACACAACATTATACATTTGAAGAAATCCCAAGCATAAAAAAAAAAAAAAAAAAAAAATTTAACGCAAAAAATTTGACATCAGGATGACCAATATTCACTGAGACATATTCAAGCTCAAAATTTTAAGGGACCATGCAGAAAATGATATGGAAACATACCGTCCTAACAGGAGAACAACGATAAGTAATTATTGAAGCAAAGGAGAAAAATGTATTAATATTGTTATTAAGAATGAAAAAAAAAGGAAATTTTTTTACTCGGATATGTAAAAACATAACTACAAAAGCTAATACAATTTGATAAAAACAAATCAAATTTATTAAGCCGCTAGATGATCCCTGAAAACCAGAAGTGTAAAGTGGCATAAGTTACAAAACGCTGCATATCTAGATGAATATTGATCGTTCTGTTGTCGAATTTTTAGTGTTCAAACTGTTTCTTGATTAATGTTTATGATTTCTCTAAATATGAATGGGGGGGGGGGCATAGAGACCATATAAAAATTTAGATTTCATACTTTTTTAAATTCTCTTTTCGCTTCTAATATTCAATATCTTTACTCTGCATCTCATTTCAACCATTTTTGCAACTGGTAATATTTTTACAAATTCTGTAAATAGTAATTATTTTTATGATTAATTTGTTGTAATCTAACTAAATTTAGTGTTTATTCCGTTATTTTTCATCTAAAATTATCTTAGTAACGTAATCTGTAAATAGTTTCTTGTAATATACATACAACCCCCCGACATTCGACTGAAGTATACAGGCCCCCAGTGGCGCCAACTCCATAGGACCTGAGGGGGCCCGAGCCCCCTCAAAAATTTTTTTTAGGGGGTGGAGCCCCCCCAATAGTTTAGGAAAATTATTAAGTATTTAATGCTTTCTATTCTCACAAATTTGTCTTAATATATTTTATTTTTCTTGTTTGAAGATAGTTACCTTGTAAAATACATTCAGTAATGAGTTAAAACAAATAATTATTATGTTAAAAAACAGGTTAACTGAAAATGAGTGGTGTGAATAATGTTACGGTGCTGCTAGCACTTAGAATTTGTCCCAGGGTACGAACCTGCGAATAAAGTCTGTCTGATCAACAATGGGGCAGAAGCGAGTGAACAACTTGGCTGTTCTTCATAACCACCGAGATATTTTGGATGAATTGGATATTCGATTAGTCATTAACGACTTCAAATTCAATAATCTAATCAGGCAGTCGACATTTGCACCTTCCTAAAGACAGCCCTAATAATGGTATTTAAAGCAATTTTAAAAATATCTGTAAAATAGAGAATTAACTACATACAGAACGTTAGATTTAAAATTTCAAAATATTACGTAGTACTATTTTATTACCGTATTACTATCGTACTGTATTAGTTATTTTCAAATACTTTTATGTTTTTTAGGGTATAAGACCCTATAAAACCCAGCTATTTACATACTATGTTAACTTTATTAACTACTAGTGGTACCCACACGGCTTTGCCCGTTGTCGTAAATTAAAAGGTCGTTTCGTTCGCCTGTATATTTGCAAATAATGAATAATGAACTTCTCGCCATTTTGCTATGTCCATTTGCTCGCCTATGTTACGGTTCTTTGTTATGATAATTTCGTAATTTTCTATTGCAAGTTATGATAATTTATACAAATACAAATACAAATGTGACGACCAGCAACAGGCTCTGGGCCCAGCTAGGCTGGTCCTAGTCAATTAATTAGTCCCCAATGAAGATCAATGGCCCTCTTAAAGCTATCCACTCCCTTGCTCATTACCGCCTCTTCCGGTAAGCTATTCCAAGTGCCCACGACCCTGCTAAAGTAGTAGTTTTTCCTGATTTCCAAGTTAGCCTGAGATTTAAATAGCTTAAAACAATGACCCCTTGTCCTGCTTTCCCCGCAAAAATTTAATCCATTTACATCTTTCATTTTGATAAATTTAAATAACTGAATCATGTCCCCTCTGACTCTCCTTTGCTCTAGGCTATACATGTTAAGCCTATTAAGTCTGGTATCATAATCTAAATCTGAGAGTCCCCTTACTAATTTAGTTACCCTTCTTTGAACCCTTTCCAATACAAAAACATCTTTCTTCAGATAAGGCGACCAGAATTGCACAGCATACTCCAAATGAGGTCTTACTAAACTCCTATATAAAGGCAGAAGAACTTTCTTAGATTTGTTTGAAATAGATCTATTGATGAACCCAAGCATTTTGTTGGCTTTGTTACTAGCAATACTGCACTGTTGACTAAACTTGAAGTCCTGATTTATAAAGACACCCAGATCCATGACATTTTCTGCCTGATTTATGACTGAACCCTGTAAACGATATCTCATACGCTTATTTCCATGACCTAAGTGTAGCACTTGACATTTCCCTACATTAACTGCCATACCCCATTTATCTGCCCACTTAGTAATATGATCTAAATCCTCTTGCAGCTGTTTTACTTGTTCTTCATTTTCGACAATCCCCATAACTTTTACATCGTCAGCAAAACAATTCATGCTTCCAGAAATATTTTCATTGATGTCATTCATAAATATAATAAACAAAAGAGGCCCTAAAACTGATCCCTGAGGAACCCCACTTAAAACATCACTCCAATTAGAATGATTTCCTCTCACAACTACTCTTTGCTTCCTACCAGTAAGCCAATTTCTCACCCAAAGTAAAGTTTTTCCTCCTATTCCAATGTCAGCTAACTTGCTGAGAAGAGCAACATGCGGTACCTTGTCAAAAGCTTTTTGAAAATCAATATAAACAACATCCACACATTTTTTGTTATCTAAAGCTGAGGTAACCTTGTCGTAGAAATGCAATAAATTAGTAGTACAGGATTTACCTTTCCTGAAACCATACTGCAAACTAGTCAACAGACTATTAGTCTCTAAGAACATCATGATCTTAATTTTGATCAAAGTTTCAAAAATCTTACAAATCACCGAAGTCAAACTTACAGGTCTATAATTCCCAGCAATACCTTTAGACCCCTTCTTGAAGAGTGGCGTTATGTTAGCCAGCTTCCAGTCCTCTGGCACCGTCCCCGAGTTATAAGAAGCATTGAAAATATTCAAAATAACATCCACTAATTCCTCTGCACATTCTACTAAAATTTTTGGATAAATATTATCTGGTCCCGGAGCTTTAGTTGCTTTAATCTTTTTCAAATGAAATAAAACCTCCTCCCTGGAAAATACAAAATCCTCAAGCTGTATAATAGCTTGTGTCTTGTTAGTGTCAACTGTTGAGATACAGTTATCGTTAAACACACTGGAAAAAAAGTTATTTAGAACATTTGCAATATCCCTATCGTTTTGGATTAAATTTCCATACTCATCAACCAAAGGCCCAATTTGACTGTTTCGAGCTTTCCCAGAATTAGCGTAAGCAAAAAACCTCTTAGGATTCCCATCAATGTCATCTGCCAGCCTTTGCTCCAATTCCCTTTTCTGAATCCGTACCAAATACTTAAAATTACGCCTTGCCTTACTATACTGGAGTCTCTCTGCACTCTGACCAGTTTCTTTAAACTTACGAAAAGTGGCTTGCTTATAATTAAGAGCTTCTTTAGTCTCCCTGGAGAACCACATGGGCCAAATTTTGGTACTAACACCTTTTCTCCTAAATGGAACATAGTCCCCAACGGTTTTAGCAAGTTTATCCTTAAATTCCGTCCATTGCTGATCTACGTCGCTATTTTCCAACCCTGACGAAAAAACCTCTTTCAAGCTCTGCCTAAGTGCAACAAAATCAGTGTTTGCTGGATAAAATGTTCTTAAAATTGGAATAGAAAAAAAGCAACAGCGAATTTTCGAAAAATCGCTTCGAAGTGCACACACCCATGCTACAAACAAATTTTGTGTCAAATTTCATGAAAATCGGCCCAACGGTTTAGGCGCTGTGCCCGTCACAGAGATCCCAATATCCAGACAGAGAGACTTAGAGCTTTATTATTAGTAAAGACTAGGGAACCCGACAGACGTAGTTCTGTTCAAACTTTGTAAATTGATACGTTAAAAAAATTTCAATAAACTAGTAAGTGTTTGAACCTTTTTTTTTTTTTTGAAAAAAAATAAGTGAAAAGAAAATGATTTAAGCTGCTTATTGTCAGAATGCGTACATTTATTACAACAACTTGATTTATCTAATGCCCACTGATCAGTTGTTTTATTAACTATTTTTTCCTGCGTACTTGATGGTTTGTTTCTTCAGCCATACTCAAACGATAAAAAGCGTTATAAAATATTAAGTGTAAAAAACTAACTACCTATCTAGAACAAACGGGAAATCCCGCTGCAACATCCCCCACATGAAAAAGAATAAAACAATCGAAAGGATATCTTTAAAAAAAAATTATAAAGGTAAAAACAGTTCTCTGAATAAGCGAAAATCACTCATCCCTCCTGTTGTAAAATAAACATTTTCTTCAACTAAAATGACTAAAAACATTTTAAAAACGAAAAGCAGTTCTTTGCAATTTGAAATATTTCGCCAAATAAACCAAAAATACAGTAATGTACATTAACAGTAGCTTTAAAATGTAAACAAATGATCATGCAACTCTATTGTTTATAGCCAAAATTGCCAAGCCACCACGTTACTGTAATCCAGCCGATCAGTGATCGAAGCCAACTCCGATCGATTAGCAATCCGATCTTTTGAACGAAAACTTTTAAAATTTCATATATTGCCTAATTTGTTCTTTCCACCAGAGATAAAGATCTTCCGGGGATATTTCAATAATTAGGAATCTGGCGATCTTTTTTCACTGGCGTCAATTTTTGGCTCCAGCTCCTGGGCGAGAGGTATTTTTCGTTGCAAAGCTAAAGAAAGAGAACGGAAACATCTTATTACTGTCTGACCACGGATTGTATGGAAAGACAAACATCCGTTTTAAAGCCGAAACGAACTAATCTATTATTTTTTAGCGATGCCAGCTTTTGCAGAAGCAGAGTCTCATTCAAATGAGCGGAATACCGGTATCAAATTTTTACTTTTCCTCCTCATTCAGATGGATTTGTCTTATCTAGGTGTTTGAAAATTCCATACAATCTGTGGTTGAAACTCGACGTTAAATCCCGGTTATCACAAATTTGCCATTTCAACTGCGCTTGCGCGCGGACTTCAAATTTGGAGCGGAGCTGATTTCAAAACTCTTGTTAAATTAGTTACAAACATTTTAAATTTGGTAATAAATATGAGATGGCAAAAGATAAAAATTAGAAATCACAAAGTTTTTTCTGATTTAGTTTTTAGGCCTCGATAAAGATTGAATTTTGCGTCTTAATTATTAATGGATTCGGTGTCTGAATCGTCTGTCCTTTTTCAGGACCAAATTTTTAACCTCAGAAGAGCGTACTAGAATTTCAGCATCACTTCTAATACAAAGCTGAACCCTCAACCTAAATAAAAATATGTAATACTAAGTTGTTTACGCCTAACGTAAAATATCCGCAAAAGACGGATTTCTGTACTAATATTCCAATTATTTTTGAAGTACACAATGTGTTTTACATTTATGTTAAATAAATATTTCCAAACTAATAAATATTGAAGTGTCATTTTTCTCTTAAGATTATCAGTTATTCATATCCGTAGTTTCATATAATATATCTTGAAGTCGCTGTGAAAATATTCTAATTGCATTCATTAATTTGGTGGGACTCTCGCTCAGCTTAAATATAAACAAGCAACACGAAATCTTAAAACAGAAAGCCCAAAAAGCTAAGTCCGCGCGCAAGCGCAGTTGAAATGGCAAATTTGTGATAACCGGGATTTAACGTCAAGTGTGGTTGAACAGTACATAGGGCTACTATAAATCAGCAGGGTTGCCAAAATAAAGTTATTAACGCAAAAAATGAGACGAACGCGACAGATTCCCAATTATCGAAATATCCCCGATCTTCCACTGCACTGATCTTTTGTGTACAGAACTACCCTGTTATGATTTATCTGGACAAAAATAAAATTTGTTTCGTCTTCAAATTCCACCATCTTTTCCTTTAATAATGTACTGATTAGTTTGATAATCCTTTAAGTATTCTTGCCATCGGTGTCAAAACTCAGATGGATTTTGAGCCGAGAAACCTAAAATCGTTGCTTTTGAGAAATGTAGGCTTCACTCTCTCTTTTTACATTTTATCTATTATCAATTGACATAGCACAGTAGGAAATTTTTGCATTACAAAAAGCAGAGCTGGCTTTCCTACTGTCCTTTGGCACCGGGTTAAATATTTATTTCAATTCTCGCTCAACAATAGGTTAAAATAAATATTAATCATTTGGGAGATATAACCATCCAATGTTTAAATTAATTAATTAATTAACAAACATGTTTTCGATTCGATCCATCGCGACATCGAAACCATACTTGCCACAACTTAATTACACACAAAAAATTTAATCAAAATCGGTCCAGCCGTTTAAAAGCCTTATGGTGACAAACATCCGCACAGAAGATTTTTATATATTAAGATAAAGAAATTAAACAAATTAACTTTGGGATATTATTTTTATTTAATGAACTCTGAGCGTTATTCAAAGCAAGTTTAAATTAGCTATTTCACTTATTAATCAAAGTGCAACAGCAATACTTTATGCTTTATTTTTTTAATGATAGTTTAAGATTTGTTTAAATATAATTTCAATCTTTTTACAGATTCACTGTTCTCTAACAGTGTAAAAACAAAATTATTATACTATAGAATAAATTAACTTTTTACGAAAATACCGTACATGTTTTTTTCTTTTATTTTTTTTCGTTTTTCAAAGCCAAAACGTGTCGAGTTAGCAAGAGTAGAGTTTTTGGGGTTCTAATGTTGATAATATATTAATCTAAAATGCTTTGAAAACTATAAAACTTACTTTTCCCGTCTCCAATTTAAAAATTTTCCCGGGGTTAGACCCCTGGCATCAGGGGCGTAGCTAAGGGGGGGGGGGTTTGGGGACAACCCCCCCCCGAAAAGTTAGTCTCAAAAAAAAAGAGAAAAAGAAGAGAGAAGAAAAAGAAAGAAAAAAAAGAAGAAAAGGAAAAAATTCCAAGCGATTATATATATATATATATATATATACATACATACATACATACATACATATATATCTATATATATATATATAAAAGAAGTAACCCCCCCCCCCCCCGAAAGTCGGGTCTAGCTACGCCACTGCCTGGCATGCCCCCCCCCTCTCCCAATATTGTTTGTAGGTCGTAGCCACTGAGAGTGCCCTTTCATGCAAGTCAAGTGCCCTACCTTATATCAATGCCTAGCCACGGCTCTGCACGACTTTCCCCAAAATTGAACTGTAAAAATGTCTCTCACTGAAAGCAATTGACATGATCTAATTAAACCAGAAAATTTGTATACTAATTCTTAGATTGACTTTGAAAATGCCATACCACATAATGTTTGTTTGTATAAATCATAGGGGGCGGGGCAGGGGGGGGGGTTCCATGGGATTACATACCTCCTGGACCACCGGTGTCGTCCAGCCCCCCCCTCCCCCCAATAATTTTTGCAAGTCGGCACCCCTGCAGGCCCCCTATTTTTCATTGATAAGGTTCAAGAATGAATAAAAAGAAGATGTGAGAAATGTGTAGAACTTCGTAGGATTTTCTAGAGATTTCTTTGCTCGGTATAAAGTGCTTCTTAAAACCTTCCATTCAAATAAGGTTAACAGTTCTTAAATGAAATCAACATTCTCTTGAATCCCGGTCTCCAACAGATAGTGCCCGGTACTACGCCGGCTATGTAAATTGTTGCAGAACTTTTTGCCAGTGAAAGGAACGGAGATCACGCGACACATGGACTTTCTGAATAAATAAGGAGAAATGCGCCTAAAATTTGCAAAGGCAACAGTCCCAAAATGGAGCAAGCAGTCACTACAAATACTAATTTGAATATAAAGCCTAAAATGTCCCTTTAGAGCAAGAACATCAAATCTTTAAAATAACCATCAAAAGTAAGTCAACAGTTTCTAATAAAATAACATCAACGGTCCATTCAAAACGTCTAAAAGATCGGAGTTAAGATCCCGTTAAAATCGGAAAAAACACAGCAGTTTTTGAAAATTCCCATTTACATAAGGACAATAGTACATAAAACTTTACATGTGGAAAAGAAAAACATTCTCTAAAATCCCCATTAGAATAATGACATCAGCTTTTTCAAACAACAATGATCTCCCTTGAAAATTTCCATCAGGAACAGTTCCGGAAATCTTCACCAGAAAAGTTCGAATAGAATTTAAAAAAAAAATCACCCTTTAAAATATAAAGAGTTCCCCAGTGTTGCCATTAAAATAAAGACATTAGTCCCACAAAACTCTAATTAGCATCATTAATCCTCAAAACAGATGACCATTAAACGTTTCATAAAAATTGAAAGTAATTCAACAATTCGGCATCCGCCAAGTAATGTATATTCAAATTGAATTTTTTCATGTTATTTGAACATTTTGTTTTATTTATTTGGTGGATTATCTTAAACTTTAATATTGAATTTAATAATATTTTCACCTCAATTTATTTGGCGTTTTTTTTTTTACCATTTTAATGCAATTAAAAAGGCTTGGTCGCCCAGATTTTCGATTTTTTCGTCATGACCTTGTTATATCACCTTGTTACGTACTAAATTAATAAAAGCTATTTTTGGTCCATTTTCCATTTTTTCAATTAGATATCCTTTAAAGCTGTGCTAAAAAGCAAAATAGTCCTCCAAACCTACTGTTGTTTTCCAAAAGGACAACATTACCACACAGTCACCGGAAACTTGACAAGTTTATGATACTGTGTAAAATATTTGCATACTATGGTATAATTTTTTAAACAAATTGGATGTTCTGCTTCCACTTGGGTTCTTGGCGAGAAATAAAACTTTTCTTGACATAGCAGGGGGCGGGGTGGGGTACATTTAATGGCTTGCTTTACTTATTAACCAGTTTTTTTTTTTTTAACATTATATCGAAAATGTTAAGCTTGTCCTTTTTGGAACACATCAAAAGTTTTGAAAAATCTTTGCCAT
The DNA here is from genome assembly GCF_026930045.1 of Uloborus diversus. NCBI lineage: Eukaryota > Metazoa > Arthropoda > Arachnida > Araneae > Uloboridae > Uloborus > Uloborus diversus. The sequence continues at coordinate 72,284,103 of NC_072734.1, forward strand.
TTTCCAAGGTCTGTTTTTTGCAAGTCTGCGATTGTGTACTTTGGTTGATTGAGACTTTAGCTGGCAAATTTCGGAAAATGATCATTTTTTCACACATTAACAAACCCATGAAACAATTCTTTGGCGACAATTGGAAAAATTGTCCAAAGAACTTGTTTTTGAAATCTCCCCCTCAAGTTTCACAAAGTTCAGGGTTAGCCAAGTAATATGTAAAGGCCAAGAATCAAAAGATGTTGATATACCACTTTTTTTTAAAAAAAGTTTAATATAAGTTGAAGACCTTCCCTTCGTTAGAACGTTGAAACGGCAAGCCCGTTCCGGCCAATTAAAGAAATTCCAGTCAGTCATTATTGATCTGGAACAAAACAAACTTATGTATTTTTTTTTTTTTTTGGTGATTTATAGTTTTCAAAATGGTTGCGATTCAATACTAAATTGTATTACATCTAATGCACACAAGGTAACGAATTAGAGCCAAAATATAGCTTGTACCAGACTCTTGAATTTAATTCTAAAAGAAAGTAATTCATTTATTTAATTTAAGCAAAACATTTCATTTTGGCTTCAAAATGACTACCTGTCTTGGCCAAAATACGTTGCAATACAAAGAACTCAAAGTAAGCGTGGTTTTATACTTGAAATATGAAAATACTTCTTCCCGTCTTGGCGAAAACACTTCACACTATAAGTCCAAAAATAAAGATGAGCCTCGTTTAGGATTATGAAATCAACTTAAAATGACGAATTAGGGGATGTCCCAATTATCTCTCGAACTTTGGGTAAAGATCACCGCATACAGTTTATCAAAGGCTTTAAAATGATGCAAAAATCGAACAAATAGGACTTTTTTTTTATCACATATTTGCAAATTTATGATTTTCTTTAAGGAAGCTTTTCAAAGTGAAGTGGTTGCTTGGTGAGCAAAAACCTTCCCGCCAAACAAGATAAACAATTTAAAGGATCTATCCATATTTCCGAAGAGTTGAAGGTGGGAGGAGGTTCTAATGAAAGTAGGTGTGATGAAAGAGGAGAAGAGGAAGGATGATAGTTTGGCAGATACTTGGTGGGCAAACTAGATATCATAACTTTTTAAGGCTGAGGGTTTTTGGTTTTAGGATGAAGGCTTTTTTTTTTGTGTCGAAAAGTTAAAGGTTTTCTTTGCGAGGAAAGTTTTACAAAAGGGTTGTTTTTGATGAGATATCACATCCTTTTGCATTGATATTATTTACTTTGTCTGTATTTTTAGAATTGAGAACTTCAAGTCAGAAAACTTTCAACTGAAACAACGCTGCTTTGTGTTTTTAAGGAACAGTAATGGCAAGACTAATTTTACGTCAAGTTATTTTCTGACCATTAAGACTCTATGTTTGTTTTGCGAGAATTGGGCAGTTAAAATTTTATTGCAATCCTTGAATCCTCTTTGTTGCGAAGAAAATTTCTTGGATAATAAAATACTATATTTTAAAGTATATTGTTTTCGAGTATTTTACAACTTTGAAATAAATTTTATTAATTTCTTTATTTGACGGATTATTTAAAATTTTCATGAAGGTTTCTTTAAATGTTTTACAGGTTGCGGACTATTTTAATCTAGCTTTTCATTTTTTATTTAATGACTTTTTTTCTTAAATCGTGGATTATTTAAGTTTTATGGGATAATTTTAATTGTTTGGTGATTTATCTTTCTCTTGATGGAAGTCTTTGTCTTCGTGTTGTTTAAATGTTCATTAAAAAGACGAAATAACGCATGTTATCACCAAGCAAAAAAAAAAAAAAAACTAAGCCATCAAATATTTTAAATTTGAATGTGTCAGAAGATCTATACAACTGTACTCGACGTCAAATCGCGGACATCCCAAATTTACCACAGTGGCTGCGCATGATGCGCGCGGACTAAGTTCATTAAGTCTTGCTTAAATTAATTGCAAAAATTTTGTCTGCTAACAAACTACTGCAAAGCATGGATATCTACACACGTATATTATATATTTTCAATTCATTATGCGTTGTTTATGAATGAATTAATGTAGAAAACAAGTAAACCAATTAAAAAGTTTTTTTTCACTTTCAATTAAAACGTTATATGTGTCATATTCATATGCGTACAGTTTCATATAATATGTCACACAAAATATTCTAATGGTTTAACCCCAGTTTCGCGCCGACATTTAAAATTTCATCCCCCCTTAAATATATCAAAACTGAAAAACAGGGGAAGGAAATTTTGTGGCAAAAAACTTGGGGGGGGGGGGACAGCATTCTAATCTGGTTCATTAATTTGTTTCTCTGCTTAAATATAAACAAACAACATGGAATCTTAAGACAGAAAGCCCAATGAGCTAAGTCCGCACGCATGCCCAGTCCTTGTGGCAAATTTGTGATATCCGTGATTTAACGTGTAGTTGCAACAGTTGGACCTGTTTTAGTTATTATTGAATTTCATTTCCTAAGACAACTTTTAAATCTGTTCTAACCTTGCAATTGCAATCAGAGATTAACAAACCCTATGAGCTGAGAGTAAGTACATAAGAATTTAGGGGAAATTAGTGATTTTCAAACTTTAATTGCTCTAGCCCATGATGTCCCTGGGGGTTGAATTTTTGTATAAGTACTCAATGGCCCCCCAAGAATATGTACACAAAAAATTATTACCATAGCCCCCCTGGGGGGGGGGCTGTGAAAGAGCCCTGAGAAGGTACAATTTTGGAGGTTAAAACGAGGGGGAAGGGGGACAAATGGCACATCAGTAGGGCACAAGGAATGTGTGTGCGAAATTTCAGCTTGATTTCTCTTTTCATCTGGGCTGTAGCCCTGTCAAAGAAAGCCAAAACTTTTTTGAACAGCGATTTTCCAACTTAAATTCCTCCTTCCCCTGATGGCCCAGGGAATTGTATTTTGGTTTACATTGTCAGGGGCCACTAGAGATTGAGTATACCAAAAATCAACTCCGGGGGTGTTCATGGGGCTGAGATATAGAGGGGTGAAAAACCCAGAAAACCCCAACCTGTTCTGTCGTGTAAACTGTTCTTAGTTGCATTTATTTTCTTCCGTCTTTCTTGGTGGTGGATTTGCTTTTGTTGGCTGCTGACGTTTGGTTTCCTTGGCGATCAGAATGCTCCCGCATCCCGTGATTTTTATGAGTTAGCACATTGTTGGGTATTAATTTCAATTATGCTACTACCTCTATGCACAATTCGAGGATTTTTTTTTCTCAAATATTAGTGCTAAAAACTGTAATAGGTTAGTATGTTAAAAGTGTGGGAAGTATGTACTATCAAAGAAATCATCACTTCACACATATTATTTTTATTTCAGGTCACAAGTCACTAAACTATGGGAAATGGTACAGAAGTAGCCAATATGCATAAATTCATTTTAAATTTTACAAGCAGTTAAGGAAGTATACTAGAATATCTAGTATGGCAATTCCTCAAAGAATCAATTCTAACATGAACTTTTCTAATTAAAAAAATCCACATTTTAGTACAAATAAAGAAGAAGGAAATTGTAGCAAAAAATAATGCAAAAAGTTTCCAAAAGTCGTACTTGACCATTGAATTATTTTATGCTTTAAAAGAAGACATGGAATGAAGGTCGCATTTGGAGTGAATCGCGGCCTACAACTGACCAGAATCAGCAACAGTGATTGTCTTGGTAGTCTTTCCACTCTGACTGCCATAACTCTCAATTTTTTTTACAACATCCATTCCTTCTACTACTTGGCCAAAAACAACATGTTTGCCGTCCAGCCTAGAAAATTAAAGCAAAAGTTTTTGAACCAATCTGAAAATAGTTAATAAGGAAGTAAGATAATATATAAAGAAAGAAAAAACTTTCAGAAACATTAAAATCGGAAATAATTATTAAAATTTGAGGCATGTTCACACACATGGGTGCTGGGGAAGCAGGGGCAACTGTCCTCCCTTAGTGGAAAAAATAACACCCTCCACTCCTCCTTAATACAGTAAAATTTAGGTAACTTGACAGGCACATAAAAATTATCTTCAATTTTTGAAAAAAAAAAAAAAAAAAAATCAGGGAGTTAGTCCTAACCCTGTTTTCTTTAACTTTGCTAAAACTACCCATGTTCTTTTTATTTTTATTTAGGTTTTCTTTTTTTTTTTTCTCTCTCTCTTTTTAATTGTATACAAAACAATTTTTGTTATAAGCTACTTTTGTATTGTATAAAAGGTGCTGTTAGTCAATTTGCATATTTATTAATTTCTTACACATTGATGTGTTGGAGTAAATATTAGACTGTCCCAAAACTGTATGAGGGGGGGGGGAATGGAATTTAACTCACATACCATGGGTCATTGTGACATTTGATGTAAATAACTGTCTTGCAAAATTTTAAACCATTTGAAGAGCATTAATTGACAGCTCAACACCCTTAAAAGTTTTTAAAAACCTAATTTATTGAGAAATTTTTTGTTTTTCTAAGTTTTATAAAATTTACACAACACAAAAACATTTTTTCTTACACTTTTCTTTAAATAATGAGCAATAATCAAAATCTTAAGTATTCTTTTTGCTGAATTTACTTAAAAATTTTTTTTAACAAAAGTTCCACCAATTTTTAGTTTGATTTCCACCATTTGAAAAATGAGTTGATGCTGTTCTTCATCATTAGTAAGTTGCAAATTAAAATCTCTTGCTAATTTAACTGTTCTATTAGCGCAATCATCTTTAATGCCGATACTACTTCCTTAACTTGGGTGTAATCATTTCTTTTAGCTCAGGCATGAGCATCAGCTTGTAAAAAATTAGCATAAAATTTCATTACATTAAACAGATTCAGAGTCTGTTCTGTAACGAAATCCAACAATGGTTCACTCTGAAAAGATTTGATATCTTTGACTTCTAGTCTTCTAAAGCCCTTTCCAATTTTTGGTCGCTGTAAAGCTTTAACCATGGCAGCTTTTTCCTTTGGAGGCACGAAACATGAGAAAAAACCTAATTCAACTAAGTTCACTTAGATACCAAAAGTTCTGCACCTCAGAGCCAGAGTGACATAAGTCCAAAAATTGCGATTTTCCATTTATTAGTGCATTGTATGTAAAAGCCTACTCCACATCGAGCCATGTAAATGTAATTCTTTGAAAAAAAATCCTTTTCATTTTTTTTACCAGGGTTAAAAGGGTTACCAGGATCCTTTGCATGGGCCAGAAGAAAGCTTTTCCTCTCTACTATAAAATTATCATATTGTGACTTAAGTTGTTCTGGCTCTGAGGTACAGAGTTGTCCTTTGAAGTTTGCAAGTGCTATAAGAGTTACTTCATTATTAGTTTCTTTAAAATTCTGGCATTTGTAGATGATGTAAGTCATTATGTGGCTTATTACAGCTACTGGGGGCAATGAGCCAAATTTTTACATAGACTGTTGTTATGAGCAGACACATTATTTTTAATGCTTGGATCTCATACGATACTAGCTTGAACTCTTTATGATTTTAAAATTCACAAAATCTTCAAGCAGTAACTGCCTTTTGCTATCCATCTTGCCCTGTGATAAGCACCAGGTGAACTAAATGTACTACAAAGAATATGATCAGCCTCACTAAGAGCAATCAGTGATAGCTTTAAAAACTAAATAATCACGACAAATTTGGATTTCCTCTTTTAGTTGTTACCTAAGGAACTTTACAACACGATTTTGTTTATTCTGTAACCACTGCTTTTCATTTTCTGTTAAAACATAACCATGCAGAAAGAGTAAATTTATCAATTGATTCATAGTTTTCTTGGCTTATAAAAGAGCAAAAGTCTTTTAATCGAGCACGGATGGCAATTCGTAACCCTGATGATGGATAGAATAGTTCAAACACATTACTGGTAGTAGCCAGGATTTCTAGTAAGTGATGTCTATATCCCAAAAATAGGAGATGCTTTTGAAACTCATTCTGAAATTAAAAACTTAACTATAAGTTAAAATGAGACTTAACTATAAAAATTTAAAAACAATTAAAACTTAACCGAAAATAAAAAGAATGTAAGCTTTAGTTTGCGAGCAAAATGCTAACATGCAATTTTAACTTCAGAGCTACAGTGAGTCAGGAACAAAATGACAATGTTCCGCTACATATGACGGCGGATATTAAAAAATTAAGAGTTTCAGAGTTCCGAAAGTACTAAAGTTAACTACAACTGATTGCTTTTAATGTGAAAAGCATTGTTTTAAACTTTGTTATGCTTTAGATGTACAAACTAATTATTAACAACAAAAATATTTTTATGTTTAAAATTTATTGCATTATACACATTTTATGTCAGAAAAGGGGCAAACAAATTATTTTGGATGTTCATGATATATTTTTGTAATTCTGCTTTTTAGTTTGCCACCCGTTAAATTATTTACTTAAATACCAGACAAAATAGCTTAATTGGGGGGGGGGAAGCAAAAAGTCGTCTAGTTTTGCCTTGCCCCTCCCTAACATGAACTCTGCCTACCCTCATGTTCACATAGGCACTTCTTTTAATATTTTTACACCTTAGAGCAACAACAACCAATGTCGAATTTATACCAAATTTAAGGTAAATGCACCAGTAGTGGTCACATTTAGGCATATTTTCTGTCTTTTTTAAACTGTGGGTCTACGATAATAATTCTAATTTTAAAACTCAATGAGCATACTATAGCCCAACTCTTCTTTAATCCTCCCACTTTCTAAAAATGCCAAAATTTCATTTTTTTCAATTTTTTATAAATTTATTCCCTAACTTCTTATTTGATCCAATTGTAGCCACTCCAAAATCTGAAATTTTCAGATTTTGGAGCTTATTCTTTGTACGCTAATGTTAAGAAATAATGTAAAAGAAAATGTATGTTTTCTTATATAATTACACATATAAACTTTGGTAAGTATATATGTATAGTACTTGTATAAATATATTATATAAAAAATTATATTTTATATAAAATAGTAAGGTAAGAACACCATTCAATGTAATTCTAGAGCATTTTGTTTTCTACAACTTACAAAGGCGCATCAATGGATATAGGAAATTGCTAGCGTATATTTTCAGTACTACTAAATCAGGGTCTCTGCGCACCTGGAAAGTCATGGATTTCGGCTATGATTGAAAATGATCATGGAAAATCATGATTTTTTTAAAAAATGCTCAAAAATAAAAGAAATTGACAATTGGTCAGGGATTGTGAGTTCAAGAACATGCATATTTATTGAATTTCTCAGATTGGATACGCATCGTGGCCATTTTTTACGCTATTACGTGACAATCTCGATTTTTCACACATTTTTCGAAATCCGATTGCATCCGATTCTTTAATACTCCCTCGTTTTTCTTTTCTATGTGATTTTACCATGTGGACATTGAAAATTATGTATTTAATGTTATTTTTAATCCTCCTTATGTGTCTGATAGTGTAGTTGAGGACTTTTAGACTTTTAATTTTGCCGATCTCATTTAACATGACAATTTTAAGTCATCCTTGTTGATTCAAGAGACTCATAAAGATTGTCATTAATTCTCGGCTGTGTCTTAAGTTAATGAAGCTTTTAGAACATAAAATTGGTTTGAAGTGAAAATTACAAACGTTTTGAACCTCAATAAAATAGGAGATATCAGGGAATTTTTAAGGGTAAAGTTTTTAAAAAGTTCCAAAATTTAGAAATTACACAAATTCGGAAATTTTACAATATTTATAACCTATCTTAAAACTTTTGAGGGAAATATCTGGTATATCTGGTAATGTGTGGTAAATTAATTGTTAAGTACTTTTATTTAATATTTTATTTTTTTTTCTGATGATTTATTTTATTTATTGTAAAAATAATTTTAGTAACTATTAACTTATTGCTAGTTACAGATATTTTAGAAAACCACTAATAGTACAATGCTCGTATTTTGTTATTCGGTAAACTTTGAAGTTTTATTCAGTAAACTGATAATTTCCCCCTTCCCAAAAATTAAAACTTTGGGCACCCCTGACTGTTGACAGTCATAAATAAATATGAATCAATAGATTATTAATTGAAAAAAAAAACATACATTGTTTAAAGACTTCAAGAGAAAAATTGTTCTATAACCAAGTTTTAAAACTGAAAATTTTATAAATCACGGCTTTTACTAATTTTACTGTATGTGATTTACTTCTGATAGGTTTTTTTACCTTTAGAAAATCTGTATTTTCAAGAAATGATTGCTTGAATTCACGATACTGAAAATTATATGATTTGATCAGAAAAAGGATTACCTCGATCAAGCATTATGCTTTTCCCCTCCTTGGCAGTTTGCAATTGGTTCTATTTGAATTTTTTCCTCTATACACACACACACATATATATATATATAAACTATCGCACCAAATTAATGTTTTTTTTTTTTAAACAACAAACTATTTACAATTTGTTTTGCTCTGGGTGATATGCGCCCCTAGGCCAGGGCCTAAGATGGCCTAAGAAGGAATTTGGGCCAGTTCATATAAGAGGTAAATGCACTAGCAGTCGCCACAGTGAAGCATATTTTGTGGCTTTTTTAAACTGCGGGTCTACAATATTAATTACCACATTTGAAATTCAATGAGCGTATTATAGCTCTACTCTTCATTAATTGTACCATTTGTTAAAAATTCTAGAATGTCATTTTGTTAATTTTTTAACCAAACCTCAAATTTGTTCCATCAGTGGCCATTGTACATGAGTCAGTAGTGGGCATAATATTGTTTAAAAGTGGCCACAAGGTGGTCACTACTAGATCACACAATAATATTATACCAGAAATGAATACTACATATAACTGCTATGTTTGTGTTTAGCATTAAAAAAAGTTTGCTACAGTCAAGGGTGTCCACACACAAAATTGTAGGGGGGGGGGGGGCTCAGATATTTTCCCCATGGGTTAGAAGGGTATTTTCTCCATAGAAACTGAGGAAAAAGAGAATAGGTTAGGATAGGTTAGAATAGGTTAAATGTGTTTTCCCTTTTTAACAGATAATCGCCGAATTTTACGTAGGAAAATACGGTAACTTATTTATTAATGGCTGAAGAATAAATGTTTTTACATTTTTGCAAAGAAAAAAGTACCAAAAGCAAGGAAGTTCTAATTTCAAAGGGGGGAGGGGGTCGAGTCCCCCCTTGCCCCTCTATATGGGCGCCCTTGGTTACAGTACCGGATAATCTTTTTCATTAAAACTGTTACAGAAGTTGTTTTTGCAACATGGATCAATATACCCTGCGATTGGAGCACATTAGTCCACTTTACAGGCTTCTGTTAAAAAATTAACATAAAAAAAGTGAATGAATGGAACATTTCAAAAAAATCTGGAATGGTGTGAAATGTACAATGAACTTCATGGTGGAAAATTAAATTGCTCATTTCATTTTTTGATGAGATAAAAATGAAAAGCAGATCAACGTGCCACATCTCACCCTACATGCCGGACACTATAGTAACAAATTATGCATCTTTACCCACCTTCTCCTAGAAAAGTTTGAAATGACTGCTTTGGTTTGGATAAAATGCAAAAAAAATTAATTAAAATTAAATAAAATATATATTTAAATATACATAAGATAATTTGCTATAAAACGAACAAACAAACACATTTTTTCTTACCAACTGGTCTTAACTGTGGTAATGAAGAATTGGGATCCATTTGTGTTTGGTCCAGCATTTGCCATTGATAGCACACCTATAAAAAAAATTCAAGCTATAAAAAAATTATTCAAAAAATTTCACTTAAAAAATCATTATGATAAATTTTTATCTGACTTATGATTTGAAAAAAAAAAAAAAAACACATTAAAAGTAAATATCAGTTTTTAAAAAATGCATGAAAACTATTAGTATTTTTTTATGAAAACTAATATTTTCCCTAATTAATTTATTATTATTATTATTTTTTTATTTTTTTTTTTTTTTTTGTTTAAAAGGAAGCATTTCTTGAAACATAATTCAAATGTCCTACAGCACTTCTTTTTGTTTAAATATCTAAAGCATTTTATAGCTAAGTTAAGATCTTCAAATTTCTTTGTGTTGTTGAAATTGTACTGACTACATTCAGAGTACCTATTATATAAAGAGTTTTCAAACCATTACTTTCACTAGTTTTCCATGACTTCTGCTAGTAACTAACTCTCAATGACTATTGCACGGATGCAATCTTTTCAGTAAAAACAATACATTTATCTCAAAATTAGTCAAAATCAGTGTTTTGTAACGCTCTAATCTACCTTTCACACACATGTTTCTGAAAATTCGAACTACAATAAAATGTAAAGGCCAGAGCTAATATCTTTACTAATAATAAAATTCAAAGTCTCTCTGTCTGGATGTCTGTGACACGCATAGTGTCTAGACCTTTCGGCCAATTTTCATGAAATTTGGCAAAGTCAGTTTGTAGCAAGGGGGTGTGCACCTCGAAGCATTTTTTTGAAAATTCGATTTTGTTCTTTTTCTATTTCAATTTTAAGAACATGAAGGTGACATGAGGAAGACATATTAATTTTCCGGAGCAAAATTATCATAAGATGGAGGAGTAAATTACGAAATTATCATGACCTGGAATGGGAGAGCGAATGAACATAGCCAATTGGCGAGAAATTCGTCATCCATTATTTGTAAATATACAGGCGAACGAAATGACCTTTTACTTTCAACTACCGGCAAAGCCATGCAGGTACCAATAAAAAACAATTAATGCAACATATGATTTTCATATTAAATCGCAATCCTAAACTAGCTTTTTGGACTAAATTTACCTTCTTAAGTCTTCATAAATTTAAGATAAGAGTCTGGTGAAAATTAAGGATAAATTGGATGAGTGGTATAAGCTAAAATTAATGGCTGCAACAGGACAAAATTTTTGAAAAGGGTGTGGCAAAATGACAAGTGTTTAAGTCTTTAATTGTGGAATATAAAACACAAGAAGTGTTAAAAACAATGGTGAACACAAAATTACTAACGTCCACAAAGGTGAATCCTGTAATAAACAAAAACAAACAAGTTTTATAGAAGGAGATGCAGTCACATTTGGAAATGTATAAAAATCAGAACATGCATAAAAGCAGCTAAGACACTCAAATTAAAAAAAATTGGTACTTGGGTATGTTCTAGAAAAGGGTTTCTCAGTTGAGGCAATGCAACCCCTTCAGGAGCTACAGAACAAATCTAGAGGGCCACAGGAAAAAAAACTGAAAATAGCAAAGCCATGGGCCTTGGGGAAAAGGCCATGTTTATACTATTTCATTGGTAAATCAAGTTACTTTTACGCTAAAAATCTGTGCCTCAGAGTCAGACTAATGTAAGTCACATTATTGCTACTTTTCAGGAGAGCAAAAAAACTTTTGTCTGGTGCATATAAAGAATGGGGCTCATGCTTTTTTATGCTGGTAAATACAGGGTGCGGCAAAAAATGGCAACTTTCCGTTATGTTATAATTTTATCAAACAAAGAAATTTTAGCAAACTTAACAGTTAATAACAATAACATGGACCTCTGGTTATTAAGAGAAATTACTCTTAAGTGTGACTTTCCTTTCTATCATGAAGTGCATTAATCACACTCCTTCTCCATGAGAAATGGAAGTCTGCTTGCAGTCCAACCGCAATTTCAATTGAAAGAAATCTGCACCAATAACAATTATACATTGGTCTGGAGGAACATTCATTAAACTCTGTCTGCTCACAACTAATCTTAATTACTTGCATCTTATTTGCTGCTACTTTCAGTTTGATATCTCTTTTAATAAAGTAATGATTCCTCGTTCAGTTGAAAGTAACGACAGAAACCTTTCTCTTGTGTGAATTAGTGCTAAAGTTATGGTATCTGCCAAACACCAAGTGCGTCCATGGAATAATTAGTATGCATTGGCTTAATGTGGTTTTCTACAGCATCAATATAATCACTCACAATTGCTGGTGTTGCACAGTGATTTCTGGGTGACTCCTACCGCCCACCCATAATCTACTTTCAATTTTGACTTCAATGCAGATTTATTTGGATCTCTCTTATTTCCATTATCATCAAATCAAATAAAGCAATAGAATGAGGAGCCAGTTGATAGCAAACTAGTTTCTGTAAAGAGACTGTTTCCCCTGATGGAGCCATTAATTCATTAATTTTAGCATATATAAATCATATATCCAGCAAGTGATGTGAGTCACCAATTGTAGTCTTCTTTTAGTGAGTGTAGGCATTGTTTTAACCATTAGTTTCTGGTGGAGTCCTTGAGGTCAGTTTCTCATATGCATGCCACTGGGACTTGATAATTTTAAGAATTTTCTCCAGTTAAAATTGTATAATTTATAATTACCCGAGTAAATGTTAACAACTCCTTTAGCTGGGTGATGATCAGGGCTATTTAATGCATCAATGCAAGCAGAGAGTGTTTCACAAATTGTTTGTCTGTCATTTGAGTCTGAAGCATCACGAGTGTGATGCTCTTCGACATGACAAGTGCATTTTGTGCCTTACTGTTTTTTATTGATTCCAAATAATTTTTCAACCCAACAAATATTCCAAGTAATATTGCCCAAGTAGTAGTTGTTCTTTTATTTTGTCAATGTTTTGTAATAATACCTGGCGGCCCATGACTAATGTCTTATTTGATACGTTTTAAGCCTCCCTCCCCCCTTAAAGTTTATTGTCAAGCTAAATCAAAATTTTACGCTCCCTATGTGTCGCTGTTAATGTTTATCTTTAGTAAAACATTCTATTTTCATGCCGATTATAGTTTAAAAAATTATTAATACCTGAAAATCCAACCTTACAATTTTTTCAGCTGACATCTAGAATTTTACCATTAAAAAAAAAAAACGCTCAAGCTTCAGGTCTGGCACTTAAAGGATTCGAAATCAGCAAGTCAAAATCTTATAGAAACCATCCAAAAATCTTATATATGTGCAAAAAAGAGGTATCATCACATTTCAATGGACACTAGTCTGGACTATGGTTGTGCACTTGCTTGACGGTGAACTGCTTCTTGTCCGTGAAGAGCATACGCTCTCATCGTTGAGCAGCGGCCCAACGCTTGAGTTGGCGGCATCTTTAAAGCTGTATGCGTTTGTTGTTATCGGTGCGGCACTGATTTTTCTGGAGATCTTCTCTTTTGCCATTCGGCGGACTGATAGATCACTGATGCCGGTCTCACAAGCAATTTTTCTCATAGAGAGCCTCGGATTTTGCTACACAGGCTTCTTGATGATCTTGTGGTTGGCGGACATGTTGACGATCCGCTTTCTGCTCCTTCCTGGACAGCGGACATCCTAGGAAGGCTCCTGGTATCGTTTGATTGATTCGAACACAATGTCCTTTCCAACACCGAGCAAATGAACAATCTCACATTGATGTTTTTCTTTCCGAAACAGTTCCAAAATTGCAACACGTTTGTTAGACATTCAACAAAGAAAAGCATGTCAATTCATAGAAACATGACAAATGACTGGCACAGTAAAATACGTAGAATTTAATAGTAAAAAAATCATGTGTGGCTCCACTTAAACATGTTCGCGTAAAAACTCATTCAAAAATGTTGCCATTTTTTTGCTGCACCCTGTAATTATAAAGGAGTTTCTTTTATAGAATTACTTTGTGACGACTTGATGCAGAAGACAGTTCTACATAGAAAGCCGTAATAACCTGAAAATTGCCATTTCTGGACTTATGATAGTCTGGCTCTGAGGTACAGTAATATTATTTCAGTTTTGACCAAGCCTATATATTGTGCATATATAAATAACATAAAAATATCTTACATAAAAAAACCATAAAGAAAAAACTCAATGCGAAGTACTAACTGCATTAGTGTTTTTTTCTCAGGAAACAATTGTTTTTAACAGTGATGCAACCTGAAAATAGTTTTAGGGGGGCACTAATCCGCCTATAAATTTTTCCCCCACCTGGTGTGTGTGTGGGGGGGGGGTGTCGAGGAATCATAAATGGCACAAGAGTAGAAGTTGGTAAATTTAATATTTGGATTAATTTAAAGTGTTATATTTGATGTTTAAAAAATTTGTTTTCTAATTCTAATCACAAAACAGCATAAGTTAGTTACAAATATTGGATAATATTTTATCATTAAAATTGTAAAAAAAAAAAGTTGTTTTTGTAATGTCGCCCAACATACCTCACACCTGGGACACATTGGTCCCCTTCACAAAGTTCTCTTAAAAATTCATATAAAAAAAGTTAAAGAATTGAACTTTTTCAGAAAAGTCTGGGATGATAAGAAATATTTAATGAAACTCACAGTAGAGAAAATCAAACTTCTCATTTAGTTTTTTGATACAAGATAAAAAATAAAAAGTAGAAAAGCGGACCAATGTGCCCTGACTTCCCTTATATTTATTTTTGTTCTGACCCACAAGATTCATTTTATAAGAGGGAAAAAAAGGTTGGGCACCACTGATCTAAGCTTCAACTTTGTCCCTGTCATGTGGAATTCGTTCTAGTGAGTACAAAAATACATTTGTTTTATATAGATATGGGTACTATTCAGAAATAAATGTGTATTTAGTGTTCACATATTTTATGCCTCTTACAAAGTATTTAATCCACGCCAGGACAGCTTTATTGCCTCATGGAGTCATTCCTACTTGTGATGACGCAGGTAATGTCAATTGAATACTGTGAATGAAAAGCATAAATTAGAACATTTTTATTGAATAGTGTCATTGTTATTTTTACCTGGTCCCGTATGCTTGAGGCTAAAATTTTCATCCTCAAATCTGTCACCATATATAGATCGACCACCGGTACCATTGTGATGAGTGAAATCTCCAGCTTGGCACATGAAGTTGGGGATCACTCTGTGAAAAATGCTACCTTTGTAGCCAATACCCTTCTCTCCTGTACATAAAGCTCTGAAATTTTCTATAAGTAAATAATAAATTAGTTTACATAAAAATGTTAAAACAGGTTAAATAAAACGAACCAAAGATACAATTAAAGAAGCACAAATATCTTAATAAAAATTGCAAAAAGAAGTATACTAAGTAAACAGATAAGAAAAAACAAATGTGAATGCATGGATGATCTTTCATCCTAAGAAATTTTGTATCAAAATCTCTCAGATTTTGTATCGTAGGATCTCAGTCTTTACACTCTGCATCAACAAGTACAGCTTTTTTGGATCATAGATATTTAATGAGACCATTTACATTTAGAGAAGAATGACATTTTTATTGTTTAACGAAAAGTATTTTTTTTTTCATTCAAATTCCAGCCTTCCTTTGTTTTTCATAATTTTTAAGACACGGAGGAGGACCAGTGACTGTCACAGGAGAGGTTTTGGGGTTACCCCCCCCCCCCACACAGAACTCAAGTACATTCATTTCCCCAGTGAAAATCAATGGAGAAAAAAACAGCATTTGAATTTTCCCAAACACGAGATAGATTAAAAAAAAAATCTTATGCTTTAAATAATCAGAAAGCAGCCACAAATTACTTCTGAATTCTTAAACATACAAGTAATATTTCATTACTAGCCTGCGTGCCCGGCGTTGCACGGGCTACTTAAAAAATGAAACAGCTGTTCAATTGATGTTTTTGTATTATTCTGACATCAGTTTCTAAAGCGCTAAGGAGTAAATAATTACGCGTAATGCAAGGTTTGCAAAACACCAGTAGAGCATATTTTTGGCAAAAACCTCTTTAACGTTAATCATATCTATATATATAATTCTCTTACGTGCCGGCAAATGAAGGGGTGAATTTCTAAACCTCTGTTGGCAACACTTCGCCGATAAATCATGTAAACAAACTTCTACGTTGTTTTGAAATCTTGAATCACAGAATACTCAACGAACTTTTTTTTTTTTTGAGATGAGTTTGAGTCGGGCTGTGGCCCATTTCAACCTTAATCAGCAAAGAAAAGCTCAAAGAAGGCAGGAAACCGTTCTTGAATCCAATTTAAGACGAGCCATTTCCAGAGTTGTATTCTCTGATTCGCTGCCGATAATTTTTAGCGGCTGGGGAATTTTCAGTCAGCAGTTCCTTCAACAGATCAGGTGCGTCACACAATGCCGGTAACCGCACCTTTCCGTCATGGCAACATTTAGTATATTTATTTGCAGTATTACGCTCTTTCTGCCAATAAAGAGCACCACAAAATTCGCATTCTTCACACATTGCTCCACAATCATGTTCATCGGCAATGTTGTTTTGAACGCGTAGGCGCTTTGAGCGTCGTCTATTCTCTGCTTCAGTACGACAGTTCAGTTCAAAATGAATAACCGAGAAAGAATTTACTTTATTCCTTTTATTCTCAGCTGAAAGGTTTCGCCAAATTTGTTTAGGGTTATAGTAGTTTTAGTATTGTGCAAGCAAAGTAGCCTTGGCGAGTTTTCGCGTTTTTAGTTAAACCATTTTTTGTTCGTGACGTGGCAAGGATTCAGAATAACAACAAGAAGGACAAACGTTTGAGAAAATATGTTTGGTGCTCTCTGAGCCTGTTTTTAGTCATGGCCAGCTCTATGTGGCATTATCAAGAACAAGATCTTTTGAAGCAGTGTCAGTTGTGGCTCCCAAACGGGACATTTTTAATTGTGTATATGAGGAAGTTTTCTCAGATTAGAATATATAAGAGTGTAAATATGTAAATATATATAAGAGTGTAAATAATGTAAATACATCCCTCGGGGGAGCCTGTAACCCCTAGAGGGCGCGTCCCCAGGTGGCGGATAGGGGAATGCCTTCATTGGTTTTCCAATGGGTGGTAGAAGGGAAATAAAATACCTTCCGCGGACCAACAGGTAGAAGTGCAATCTCTCCAAAGCAATGACAGACACTTTTGTATCTATAATGGTAAAGTTGTGCACATTGCCAAGGCAGTCATCTTACATACAGCAAAGTTAAACTGTCGAAAATCTGGCTAAAGCAGACAAATTAACATTATGAACGTAATTTTCATATTGGTTAAATGGATGGTGACCTAAATGCAATTACCAACTTTAATTTTTACGGAAAATTTTAGCTAGGCTAATGTATTGGCATACAGCGAGCGAGCGAAGCGAGCATGGATCGCGAAGCGATCCACAGGGAACTGCGTAAGCAGTTCCGGGGGTTGGCGAGCGATAGCGAGCAGGGGGCGATAGCCCCCTAGTTTATCAATAATACAAGTTATGAGTATTTTCAATTAGCACAAAAGATGAAAATATATGCATTCTCAACTATAATATGTGCTCACTTAAAACTGAATTAAATCCGATAGAATATATCTGAAATATTTATGTACAATTACAATCAGCTTTTTACATAAAATGACACACACTTTTTTGTTGATTACGTGAAACTAAAGCACCAAGACTTATTAAATACCAATAAGCATTAATTTAATATCAAGCCATCAGATTCCAATTAAGCTTTAGTTAAAATCCTTAAAAACAATCTTTTTTGTTCAACTCTGTTTCACTTAAAGAAATCCAAACAATCTTAATTTAACGTGTTCTTTTAACGATACAAACTGTATTGCAAAAATCGAAACAGGAAGGAAAAAGAGATTTATTACAATTCGAAAACTCACCCATGTGACGGAAAAAAGTCCAACAAAATAAACATAATTAGTCGCACATCCTAAATGTAACCAAATATGAGGCCGGTGAATGATAAACTTACACTTCAATCAATAAACATTACTAAAGAAACATTTTTCACATGCTGAAAAGAGTTAAGAACGTTGTGTGTGACAAAATAAGAAAGGACAGACGATAAATGTCCGAATAGAGCAACCAATTTTAAACTAATTAAAAATGAAATTCTAGATGGAAACGTTGTTTTAAGATTTGGAAAGCAGCCAAAAAAATCTCTTTTGACACAATTATTAGAATTTTATTTGCTCAACCATATGCAAAATGGCAACAGGAAAGAAATTAAAATTCCTGAATAGCGTTATGTTAATTAACGTTTTAATTAATATCTCTGCTAATTAAAGTCGTACAATTATGAGATTGGTCCTATTGATTTCTTTGGAAAATTTCGAATTGATCGGTATCTCGTTTGACTCCCGATTCGCAGTGGTTCTCGAGAAGATCGATCTTCAGACAGACAGACAGACAGACGGACGTGAACAGATTTTAATATTATAGTGGATGAGCACCCTTACCGGTATGAGAAGGCTAAAATAGTTAGAATAAAGTGCAACTGGGCATCATGGTCACTCAACATACCCAGCACTCACTGCACAAATCCGTTTTGGGGAAAAATAGACAGAGGAACCAACCGTATTTTCTGAGGGTCCTCGCCAATTCTTGTCGAAAGATTGAAACCATTATTAGTTGGCATTAAACATTCATTAAGACATTTCTGTATTTGAAGAGGAGGTTTTAGATCAGTGGTAGACAACCTGTCGATCGCAATCGACCGGTCAATCTCAAGTCCATTTTGAGTCGATCCTGACAATATTTTGACCCTTGCTGTTTGTCTGAGTAGAATTACTAAACCTTAATTCAAGGAACAAAACTTGGTTTAACGTCTAAGTCGAAGGTTATTTGAAAAACTTCTAAACTTTTTACAGACATTAGAACTTTTCCAGTCCCTGTTTAATCATTTTTAAAGCAAACACTGTACTTGTGTCTGAAAATATTCTGATGATAGTTAACATAACATTATTTTTGCAAGATTAAGCGAGGACTTATCGAAGTATACTTTTTCTTTAATAGTAGAATTTGAAGCCAGCATAGTCTCAACTTAACCATGTATGCAAAACGTCCATTTAAGGCTACGGCCTATAAAGTATAAACCACGCCCCCCCCCCCTCCCCGCACACACATGTCGATCTTGTATTCCCACTAAATTTTGAAAGTTAAAGTTTAAAACTGAAAGATCTTCAGTCAATTCAGGTTGCCGACCGCTGTTTTAGATGATCTCGCACCCCCCCCCCATTAAAATGCACATAAGATTAAAGTAAAACTAATGAAAAATATACTGAGTTTTTCTCCACTTTCTTCATTTCGAAGTCATAGCGATATCAATATGAATCATTTTCAGGCGAGTGTTATAAATAATTACCAATCCATAGATTCTATTTGATAAAATATATTGAATAATTTGTATTATAAATGAATGCAATAGAAAGTACAGGCACGTAGCTAGAACTTTGTTAAGGGGGGGGTCCAAGGTTGCACGAACTTCAAAAGAGGAGGCATGCTAAAGCAGAATTAGTAGCTGATAGTTACACAAGATAAGATAAATCCAATTAAAACTGATTATTAAAATATGATAATTAACTAAAATTAATTAAATAATTGAAATTAATAGAGCCATTAGTTAAAATTAGTTAACAAAAATTTTATATTAAGTGGTAAATTAATTATTGAAAGTTTGTAAATTAACATTAAACTGAAAGCTACCACATACAAAGTTTCCAAGCATGGGTGAACCTCTGTCCTCCTGAAAATGAGTGATATATTTTCTATTAATAAAAAGGGCACATTAAAAGAAAAACGGAAAACGAAAACTGTTCTAGAAATTACTTGGAAAATGCATGCGATAATTTAATAAAATATTAAAGCTTTGTAATATATTTCAACAAAATATGTGCATTTGTACTTATGCCATTTTATTTGAAAACTAGAAAGTAGCCCATCAAGGTATGACGGGTGAAAATTGCTTCAACTCTTCTACATTTGAATGAAGCAATTGCCTGTTTGGTAATATTTTGATAGTTGAAATTTTAACTCTAACACCAGTGGATTAACCCTAAACTCCGGTAGATAGCGTACATTGTTTTCGTTTCTTCATTCCTCTGAGATGACACAGTCTTATCGGTAGAACTGTTAAGTTACCGGATCGAGTTCAGCCTTGTCACAATAAAGCCTTTCCCTGAATGTTAATCATTACCAAAACATATTATCAAATTACATATCATGCCGTGGCGCGAATTCATTGTTGAAACACGCGGGTTACTCGATCATCGGCATTATTTATATGAGGATAAATAAATCTATATCTATGGAGTCGAATGTATAACTATATGAATGTTATATAACGTAACCCTGTCCGATTTGAACAACATTTCAGGCAAAATCCTACAACTCTCACAACGAAAATATTAACAAGGTTTCATTTAAAAAGCTTGAATTAGTTTTTATTGATTTACATTTATAATATTCTTTTGATAATGCGAAATAGAATGATATTTCCAATCTTATCCGTTTTATAATTATCATTCCTTTTCATCAATTAAAAGCTTGAACAAACTATTAACTCTTTGAGAGACGGAGGCTTCCTTTGATGCAACCATTTTTTTATATATATAAATTGTTTTCTTCAGCCAACTGACACAATGATTCCAGTTAGCTGAAATAAAAAAAGAGAAGCAAGAAATAAATGGGGTTCTCAAGTGAAGTCACTATTCCTCAAAGGGTAAAAGCTGTTCGAAAAACTTTTAAATATTGGAAAAGGCGTATTGTCGTTTTTTATCATTTTTTTTCTAATGGGGCTGTGTTAGATGCTTTAGCCTTTTGCGGAACAAGTGAGAACCAACCATATGGCATCCAGTCATTCATATGCCACCATTAAGGCGCGGATGTGAATGTCAGAGAAAAATTTGATGCCCAGTTTCCACCAGATGGAGACACCTGAGGTCTTTTCGATGCGAAACTGCAAAAGGAATTTAATTTTGTCAAGAGTATTCACAGTCAAACGACCTAAGGAATCTTTTACATGCCGATTAATGGAATGTATACCTAATGAATTAAATTAAGCATCTGTGTAATTTTATTTTAACAACGTGTTGTTAATTTTAACAACAATACATATCATATTTTACAACGCAGGCAATGATTTTTTTTTCTTTAATACGATGTTAGCAAAACACTTTATTGCAAGAAATAGCAAATATCTTTAGCTTGAAGAAAATAAGAGTCGAAAAAATTAAAAAAAAAAAAGCGATATAGAAACGAAAAACTCAAAAAAATTTATCTCGTATTCACCTTTTTTGTTTCTTTGCTTGTAATGCAGTAAATAGCGGTAATTTTCACCTAGTAATTTATAGTTAAATGCATATGCCTGTTTTTTGTTACGTTTAATGCTACCTTCACAATTTACTAAAGATGGATGCATAGATGCTAATTAAATAACTTCTCAGTACAATTGGAATACAAATATGCTTTATGGGACAACATCGAATAAGAGATGAGAGAGAGAGATAATTTTTCTTCAATTAAAAAACTAACTGTTTTTCTTTTGGGATCATAGAATCACAATTCAGTAAGATTTAAGAGTATTAATTCGTAATAAATTACTTATTACATGCTTTAATATGGCCGAACTTGTAATTTCATAAACTGATCACAGAAAAATATTCAAGTAATTTTCAATTATTTTTCTATAAAATTTTGATTCCGCAAAAAATTCGTTACATCAACTTCAAGTTTTATTTATTCATTTATTTTATTTATTTTACCTTCAAACACGAATCCTTTTTGAGCATTTAATATGTTCAATGATCATGCTTAAATATTGGGGGAAAACATCAGAAAAAAAAATCTATGTAATTTGTTACTCAGAAAGGAGAGAAATGTTTAAAATAATCTAAAAGTTCAAATAAAATTGTTATCAAAATATAAAATGAATCTGAAATGAACCATGTCAAAAATATAAAGAGTTAAAATGAAAAAAAAAAAAAAAAAATCAATAATAATTTTTTCTCATCCTCAAGCACATGAAATGTGTAGAATTTCTTTTTTCGCTACTGGCTTAGAATCTAAAATTAGTTTTAAATGGAAAAACACATTAACACGTAAAATTGCTTGTATTTTTAAGAAAACTTTAAAAGGGAGCACTGGCTCTTACCTAGTTTGGGTAAACTTAATTTTCTTTTGCATATATGTTTCTTCAAGATATGTTTCCTATAAGTATGATGTAGATAAAAACTGCGTGTTAAAACAGAAAAAAATCGGAATTCAATTACTGATTCACCAGGACCGCACCTCACTCTGGCTGTCTTTCGTGCAACATGCGTCTATGAAATCCGCGAAAATCCAAAAAGAAAGACAGAAATAAAGAAAACCAGGCCAATGAGACTGGGATACAATGAGACTGGGGGGCAATAAATGCTTGTTTTTACTTTGCCGATGGCAATCTGATGGACCAAAGGAGAGGGGCTGAATTTCAAGGTCACACGACCTAGCTGGTTTGAAAGACGATACCGACATTTCCCGGTTTCCGACGTAGTGCGCGACAGTAAAAGGCAGACGAAAGTTTGGAACCTGCAGTTGGTGCACGAGGTTCTCGTGTTCTGAATTGACTCAAGGACTGAGAAATTTTCCGATTAATGGGAATATTTAAGGGGAAAATGCAGGGTTTTATAAAAAAATTCTCTTTCGGAAAAATTTTGTTGATGCGAGATGCAACAACTGAGAAAAAATGACAGGGGTCTTTCGGGAAGGGGGGGGGGTCCGGACCCCATGGACCCACCCCTTGGCTACGTCCTTGGAAAGTAGAGGTGTGTCGTTCATGAACAAACGGGTCAAAAAGAACTAATTCTTAAAATTTGAACAGATACGTTCGTTCACTTAAAAAATAAACGACCGTTCTTATGAACGGTGAGTAGTTTGGAACATTGTATTGATGCACTTGGGAGAAATTCGTATTTAAAATATATATATATATTTATATATATTAGGGTGGTCCTTATTTATATGGGAAATTTTTTTTTTGCGGAATTCAACAAGTGACGCCCCCTAGTTTGTGACACTATAATAAAAAGTAATCGGTGCAAAATTTGAACTTGATCGGTCAATAATAACACGTGCCCATAGGACGTTGAACTTTAACACTTTTGATAATTTTCTCACAAATCTTCGAGTTTTTACTTCAGACCCCGCACATCGTTTCTCCTATCCTTGCAAAATATTTTTACAGCATGGTAGCACTAAAATTAATCTTTTTAATTACTTTATATCGTCTAAAGATTTTATATTGAATAAGAATGAAATATTGCTTTAGAAATTTTTACCTTAATCGTACGCTTTTCTCAATGTATCTCAATCGTGTGCATTTTTTTTTCTGATAGCCTTGGAGTGTCTGTAAAATACTAAATTGCTTTTGTGACTCATATTTCTTAAATTGATTGTGAAATTCTTCGGTTAATTGTGCTCCTCGTTCAGTTGTTTCATTCACAACTTTCAGCATTTTAACGATATCTCTTCCCTTTAAATAGCTTCCTTCATTTTGCCATGAATCAGGATCAAATAGGAAAACATCTTTTAGTGTTTGTAACTTATCAAACAGTTTTATTGACTTGTAATTGATTCTATAAAGAGGAAGATCTTTACTAAGAAAGTATTCCAAATCATCTACTGTTATTTGAAATTTTTTATAGTCATCAGACACGTCTTATCTTCAAAAATAATTCCTTCATTCCATACAGACAAAGCTACTAGTTCATCCCCTAAGTACCATAAGTGATTTATGAATTTTTCAATCACTGCTTCTGCTGCATGTTTGTCGTCATTTTGTACGCTGCAGGTTTTTTAGACACTAGACTTTATATTAATTTAAAAGACCTAGAAAGGGTTGCTGCGAAAAACTATATCTTCATACAACATTTAACTGTAAAACAGCATTTACGGGCATTCTCTTCATGAAAGGTTAATTTAAATTGTTTCCTAAATATATAAATATTCAAACAATAAATTCCTTTTGCCACCCATCTGGCTCACAGATAAGCTCCAGGTTGCCAAAAACATATCCTTGTAGGAGCGAGGACTTCACCAAGAAATATTATTACAAGTTATGAGAATTCTCTGTAATATTTCTTAATTCCACTTTCTATGAACAATAATATGTCATTAAATTCTTCTTTTAGAATTTAAGTGGTATGTGTAATTTTTGAATTTTGAAGCGCTTAAATAATGGAATATCGAGTCTGGAACTAAGAAAGGCAAGAACTTCTTTAAAGACACTCTGCAGTACGATTTCAAGTGCATGATGATAGTAATACAAATGCAATATATCACCGTTCAGCTTTTGCTCTAAAAAATTACGTGCTCAATTTATACGGCCGGTATTATAAGCTGCTGTATAACACACTACAGCTTGAACAGTTAGCAATAAAGAGCAATCATCTAAGATATCATATACAACTGAAGAAATATCTCAGAAATTCTGAGTAGCTGAGTTCAACATTGGAACCTGAAAGCTATCATGGTAAGCCTATCGGGCGTTTTTTCCCAGTTACATCTGGATGTATAGCTTTGTATATCTCAGGGAATAAATAAAAAACCTAAATTTAAATTCATGAAATCAGATTTTACCTCTCAAAGATTTTCTCTTGCTCTCTTAAGGGATGTACGATTGATCAGAAGGTTATTTGGATTTAAATTTACTGCATTTACATAGGCTGTTAATAAATGAGCAGCATCTTTGTCACTGATATGGCATTTGTCTAACATTGATGAAATGCGAGCAGATCTCAATAGTTGTCAAGCTTTTTTGCGTTGTGGTAGATCAGAT
This sequence comes from Uloborus diversus, assembly GCF_026930045.1. Taxonomy (NCBI): domain Eukaryota; kingdom Metazoa; phylum Arthropoda; class Arachnida; order Araneae; family Uloboridae; genus Uloborus; species Uloborus diversus. Next base: position 72,308,522 of record NC_072734.1, read on the forward strand.
ATAGAAAAAAAGGTTCAACAGGTTAGGATAGATACCCATTTTGGATTCTAAATCTTGTGAAATGCAAGAGGAATTTGATGATAATAAAGGACTATGTACTGAAATAGAAGACAGTTTAAAGTATAGATTTTTACATTATTCCGATCTGGAATTTTTTTAAATTTATATTTTAGATATGGAAAATAAAGTTTATTTTTATGGTAGGGTAATCGAGGATTTTTCAAAATTTAAATTATAAAAATGTATAAACATTTAAGTTTATAACTAAAGAACAGAGAATTAAAATATAATTGTCATTACTTACATTTATAGTATGGAAACCTAGTGACCCTATTTGCCACATCTATTACATACACAGAACATTTTCTAAATCAACACACCCAAAGCCTGGAGGAGGCAATTTGTTGTTGTCAAAAATCATTCATAAATGGCTTTTAGAATCCCTTGTGTCCATCTTGGTGGAAAGAAATGTTCCCCTGTTGCTTGGTTTGAAACGAGCGCGAATAGCGGTATGCCTGTCCCAAGGCCATTGGTGTACTTGTACCCTATGTAATATGTAAAATTTTACAGAATGAAAGTGAGAGAATGGTTGGTCTGGAAGTAGCAACATCTATTGATGTTCAAAATTACTTTAAATATGAAACCTAGGAATATTTTTACATAAAAATGAGAAAATCCGCAATTTTTTCTTCAAAACTCAAAAAAGGAGGCCCTAGGGGCACGTGTTAATATTCATGGATTGACTTAAAATTTTGCATGGATCATTTATTTGTATAATGGAACAAATTGAGGGGGCGTCGTGTAAAATATCTACAACTTCAAAAATAAGGACCACCCTAATATATATATTCATCTCAGTGCAGTATAATACATTCAGATTGAAACTTTATACTTTCTGTTTTTTATTCTTCATTTTTCTTTAACCGTTGCAGTTCATTTGCAATTTTCCAATGTATCCATTAGTAATGTTTTGTGTAACTTGTTTGGGCTACTAACATTGTACATTCCAATCCCTGTCCCACACAACTGCAAAAATCCTTCTCAATCTTTCTGTTGCCAAAATTATTTCTAAAAATACCTTTTACCATTTTCTGGTGATCTGGTTCTGAAATTCTGTAACATCCATATCATCTATATTGATTTGGCTTTATATTAAACTTGCTTGGCAACTTGCTTGCCAAGTCTCTTACTTTACATTCAACATCTAGAGATTTTAAACAGGATTATTGCTGCCTAATTTGTTTCCCATTTAAGGGGGAAACCAGTTTGGACTGATCAAAAAATCCATTTTTTTATGTCATAAAATGTTGGTAGTCAAGAATATGTTGCCAAAATTTCAAGTCAAAATTCCATTTAGTTCTAATGCTATGAGCACTTAAAAAGCTGTGAAGATTCGAAAATGTTTACAGCAGTTTTTTTTTTTTTTTTTTCTGATCACATTTTTCTCTAAACGATTTTTTTTTCAACTGGTGTGCATCCTAGCACAAAACTTTATAGGCCAATCATTTTGAATTTTTTTGTGAATATTCTTTATTCAATTACACTCGATATGTGAACCTAATTCCGAGATCATATTATTAAAAATATTCTCTTAATGTGAAAAAAGTGAACAAAAATGATAGAAAAACATGAATTTTTTGATCTAACATGTCAAAAGCATGAAATGTTTATTTTTTAAACCAGAATTAGGTTCCTATTCAGAGTAAATATGTTGTTAATGATATTAAAAAAAATGTAATGATTACAGATAAAAATTGTGACTCTTCAGGAATGCACACCAGCCTCAAACTCTGATGAGGACCATACATTTACATCAGCTTCTAACTCCTCTATTTCTGGCTGACTTGAAAAAATTACTAAGTGTGCTTCAAAATATGAATACAATATCCTTCAAGTTTGAAGAAATTCTGGTTATTCCTTCCCTGTTGTAAGAATTCATGAAAAACACTAAAATTTTTGCCTCCTAAACTGGTTTCCCCCCTTAAAAAAGATGTTGCAGGTTTTTTTCTGTTCTCATCGGTACTGTGAATTAATTTTAAAGTTCCCTAGTATTTAGGCGAGTCCTTTTTTTAAATAGATTAAACAGTTCTCCGGCTAAGCTACCGATGTATTTGTTGTTTCTATTTTCGTTATACATGGTCTATTGGTAATGCTATACGTATACATACAGTGCTGTACAGTTGAGTCCCGACTTAAGCGAGGGATGCGTTCCAAGACCCCTCGCGTAAGTTGAAATTTCGCGTTGTGGAAAAGGGTATGCGTAAAAACTTTTATAAACGGACCCATATAATTAACTAACTAAACAGTACTGTTTCTCACATAAAAAAACTGAATTTTTATTTGTATTACATCTTTCTTGTTAAAGAAAGACTTAAAAAAAAACGCTACGGTAAGTATATTATGTAGTAAGTAAAACAAATGCACTATAGATGTGCTGTACAGTAGATCCAGTAATGATATTTGTAACTTAAAAAAGTGCAGATGGTGGTGATTTATGCTGCGGTGATCAACCCGTTATTCTTATATAATTTTAAATACACATAATACAGTTGCTTCACTAGTTCTTTTATAACGTTTCCATGTATATGGCAACACACCTCTTCCTGGTTTTTTAAATTCACAATACAAGAGCAGCTTCTATTTTCATAATTTTTACATTTTTCTTGGAAACTACTCTGTGAACTTTTACGGATTTTGTTTTCTGGCTTTTTTAGATGTAGAAAATGCACTCATGCCTAATTGTCGTGCAACCTTCGACGCATTTTATAGTTGTTCAATCACATAATCTTTAGCTTTTCTTTAATTGTCAGAAACTTTCTCTTTTTCATTCTATCTTCACAAACTTTAAATGAAACTGCTCTCTTAGGGGTCATTATATTTCATGAGCTTTCCCATATAGAATGAAAAAAATAAATGGAAAATGAGGAGTAGTTATTTGTATAAAGCAATTTTCAGACTAGTACGGTGTGGGAACTTCCACTCTCAGTGATGCTAAACGGATGAAGGTCCATTCATGGAAAAAAAATTTTAGTATCCAATAACAAAGCCGATAATTACACACCGCGATTCCCTTCGGAAAATTTTTGTGTTGCAGGTGAAGAATTCACGTTAGGTCTAAAAATTTTTACCGGGGGAAAAATCGCGCTATAGCCATTTCGCGTAAGTCGGTTCGTGTTGTAGCGAGTCAACTGTAGCTCGAAAAATTTAATAACTAAATTTTTTGACATACTGAAATGGAACCCGAGATTTTTGGAATGGAAAATATACCTTACCATTCGGCAACTGAGAAATATCTTACAAAATGAACTATAATTGCTTTATGTATTTAAACCTGAATGAAGTTTTTTTGATTCATTTTCATGTGCATATTTTCTTACCTTTAGATAATTTTAGTAATCATTCCTACAAAGAATGTTACTGATCGAATGTACGTGAGTATTTGTATATTGAAATGTTCCGTTTTCCGAAGAGACAGAAAAGATAGAATGGAGCACTGAATGCTAAACCAAAAGGCATTGGGTGGAGCTGTTTTGAATTTTTATGCCAATAAATTGAATCATTCATAATTATTCAATATATTTTATATTTCAATGGGCCAACTGCAGTTTTAGACAGGGTAATTTTGTTTATGGCCTTTTTGTGAAGAAGGAAAAAAACAGAGTTATAAATCAGTAAAAGTAATGTTAATTTTAATTTAATTGAATTAAATTCTGCCAAAAATTTTACTCTTATTTAAAGACAGCAGCAAATGTACTCAAATTTGTACAATAAGATATCATACTAATTATTTGCTTTTAAATTTTCATGTCTGTTTTTGCCTGTCATGAACCAAAAAAGGGCCAATTTTGAAAAAAATATTTGCAGGTACAGATGCCTAACATTAATTAGTGTCAGTTTTGAGGGGGGAAAAAAGTCACCTTTTAGTCATGCTGGGAAAAGAGATAACAATCTAAATGAAAGACAACTATTTCAGTGGCGCCATCTATAAAAAAGCAAACTAACTAGAAAATTGAAAATTTCCCTCCTTTTTTTACTTTAAAATGTCCCAATTCATTATTCTACAATTATAAGAGTAAATGACTTTTTGAGATTTTTATTTTGTGTCAGACCTTACCTGCTTTGCACATTTTATGCCCGACACCATTAAAAAAAAATATTTTGCTATTTACTCCAAAACTAATTTGGTGAAAAAGGAAAAGTATTTATACTTCAGCTTTGCTCTTTCACATTCAAATGATCAAAAAAGTTGATAACAGTTCATTGAGCTGAATCTTAGGTTTTTTTCAATGAAAGTACATTTTCATTCCCTCTTTCATATCAAGTCTGACGCCACGACATTTTTCATTCATTTGAACTTTTTTCAGCAATTTTGTATGTTTTTAACATTGTTTCTACATGAAAGTATTGGGGGAAAAATGATTTTGTTTAACTATTTTAACATTAAAAATGATGAACTTTTATCGGTAAATTTTGTGTTAATTCTACATCTGACACCATGGAATTGCCCATAGATTTTTTTTCCCCCTTGGACGAGGGAGTTTTGATGGACAGTTGTGGTTTTTATATTGAGAGTTATTATTACTTCATAGAATATGTTTGGAGTATAGGTAACATTATGTATGCACATTTTAAATAACAAAATAGAAACTTTTTATTTTGGAGTGGAATTGGAAATATGCATACTTTTACAGAGCGTTTTTTTTTTAAACCTTAAAACCAAGCATAACGGTACATATGTAGCTAATTTGTGTACAAATACAAAGCACATATTTTAATTTAAAGAACAAATAATTTTAAGTTTATGATAAAAAGGGGTGAAAATTAAATAATTAAAGCAAAACAACAACAATAATAGCATTAACATAAATTGTGAAAGAAACTCTTCAGTTATGCTTCAGCTATTATTCTACATTCATTGAAAGCATTTATAATGAATTAATGATTGAAGGATTAAAAATTCATTAAACCTGACAAAGCTTTTGCTAGCATGTTAATGGATAATGCCAAATTTGTATTCAAATTCAGGTTTATTATCCTTAGAAAAGAGATTCGTCAGTTGAGGAATACTTTTGAAAAAAGTTTTTTATTAAAATGAAATTTGTAAAAAAAAACCTTAAAAAATCGCAGTAAACTCATAAAATCGCATGAATATATAGAAAAAAAAATTAACTCACCAGCAGTCTTCGGAACTACATCAGACCGCAGCTAAGGAGAAAAAGAGATACCTAATTAACATTTGGTAAAAATAAATTCAAAAAAAACTTTTTACTTTATATTTTATAAGAAGCAATTGAATGGGTGGTGGGAAAAACGTTGTATGTTGAAAATTTGTCACTACACAGCCAAAAAACAAATCTGCTCAGTGCAATATATATGATTGAACTACATGTAAAAGCTTAAATATAATCCAATACAGTGAAATTCCGTTACAACGAATACCGGTACAACGAAATTTCTGTTTCAACCAACTACATTTTCAGTCCCTATGTAATTGTCACTACATTATTTGAATTCCATTACAACTAAATTCCCGTTACAACGAACAAAATTAGTGGTCCCTTGAAGTTCGTTATAACGGGATTTCACTGTACCTCAAAAATGTCTGAAAATTTGAATGGGCTTCACCAAACCCAAATCAACATCAGGTATGCACTTTTTTTGGGTTGTATAGAAGATGTAAACATTTTGTTTTCATGAAATAAAACCAAGCAAAATGATGCAAACAAGTATTGCCCAGTTCTTCAAATTACACTAAAATTATTGATCCAAAACATGTTTGTATTGATTGCTATCTCAGCTCTTTATTTTCTTTTAAATTTTCAATTTGTTGGCAAGCAGAGAAAAGTTTAAAATTTGTGTTGGCAGTAATAAAAAAGGTAGAGCTTTTAAAAATGTCTTTTCATTCCTCAAGTTGAATGCAATTTACTTTCATTATGTTTCACTTCTTATACTATGGGCAATACATCTTCAATTTGATAAATTCAAATTTTAAATAAGTTTTACTTTTTCGACTTCTCTTTGCGTCTGTTTACCTAAATATTTTTTTTTGTCTCTGTTCTGCAATTGTAATTGCTTTGAAACTCCAGCACATTCACTTTCCATGTTCTTTAAATACAAACATTCATTTCAATTTAAAAAAAAATCAGGTAAATTTTTTAACATGGATGGATCTTTCAAAGCAATATTTTAACAAAAAATATTAATTGAATTTAAATGCGAGTGAGAGTGGACAGCATAATCCAGTTTAAAATTTGTATCAAATCACCTATCTTATTACTCAGAGCACAATAACAGAGTAATTACATCGACATTTCCTTTAACTGGTACTGTTCAACCACGGATTGTATGGAATTTTCAAACGTCCAGATAAGACAAATCTATCTGAATGAAGGGAAAAAGTAAAAATTTGATGCCGGTATTCGCCTCATTTGAATGAGACTCTGCTTCTGCAAAAGCTGGCATCGCTAAAAAAATAAAAGATTTGTCCATTTCTGGCTGTAAAACGGATGTTTGTTTTTCCATACAATCCGTGGTCAGACAGTACTTAATATCATTAGGGTCATTTCATGGTTTTTTTGACATTTATGTAGAGTCCATAACGTGAACTTTTTTTGCCATAACTTTTTAATTTACAGCTTGATTTGCAAATTTTTTAAATTTGAGTTGGCGTGTTGGTAGGAAAAACTCAAAATAAAATAATATGCTAATCAAACAGTAAATTAAAATGTTATGGCAAAAAAATGTCACGATACTCTACATTACCGTGAAATGACTCATTAAGATTTTTGATCAAAATGATTTAACCTGTAACTACTCCAACTCATTTTCAATTTTTGTACTCTTTAAAAGACCGATCGAAAACATACAAATTTCTTATTCTTTTTAACATGATCGTTATAAATACCGGTATACCGGCTTTGCGATACTAACACAATGACCATAAATTATCATTCAAATGAAGGATCCGATTGATTTACACACATTAAATGTTCGATTAGAAATCTTGAAAATGCATTTTATAGTGTAAGATTGATTGAAAAAAGTTGTTTATTTAATAGAGTGGATATTGATTGGAATATGACAGCACCAAATTACTTACTTCAAATACGATTCGACCAAGTGGTTCACCGTCAGCGCTCATGTCGAAGTAGGTCCTAGGAAGAGCCATATTTTTTTTTGTGTAGTAATGAATGAGAAAAAAAAAATGAGACTCAAAATTTAACTGAAATACAATTTAGCCGCAACACTACCGCAGCGTCGAGGTAGAACAGAAAAACTGGGTAGCGCATGCGTCTGGAAATTTTCGGCATCGAAAGAAAAACAAAAATAGAATGAAACGATTTCTGGAAAATTCAACGTTGCCACCTTTTAGAAAATATGGTGATTTAAGGAAACAGAGCTTTTCTCGTGTCCGTTTATGACAACGTTAGGGACGCCAGGCTTTACTAAGCTTAAGAATTTTGTTTCCTAAAATATAGTAGCAGAAAAACAGGGGAAAAGAAGGTTTGCTTCAGTAGAGTTTATGAAGACAATCATTCAATAATAGGACCGTCGCTGAATCAAAAAAGTGAGGGGCAAGGACAGGTGTATGAGTTTGGTGTCTCCTCATTGTATCTTCAAACATAATTTGTGTGCAATTGAAAGAGATGATGAAGAGAAGTAGGGGGCTCGAAGGTTCTTCCCCGGAAAATGTTCAAAAATATAGCTAAAATCCAATTTTAGGCGATCTTTGGGGATACCATAAGGAGGCAGCTCTCTTCCGGCAAATCTTCTAATAACTGATGCACAGACAGACCCGGATTACCCTATAGGCCACCCTAGGTCCTAGGGGTGCGCCCCCAGTATATATGAAAAGCAAAGTTCAACTAGAATAGATTGCAACCCGCCCGTTAGGCAGAAAAAAAAAAAGCAATTTGAGGATAGGGGGAAGGGGTGTAATGATTGAGTCGAGTTCCTTTTTTGGTCAAAGCAGATAATTTTAAATATCTTTGATTTGAACAATAATTTCGTAAAAATATAGCTTTGCGCAGGGGCAGACTAGATGCTCCAAGAGGGCATCAATCTTGACCCCAGAAGAGCGCACAGGTTCAAGAAAAAAAAAGATGATGTAAGTTATCTGGGTCTGCTTCCAACATATTATTTTTATGAATATTTTTATTCAAAACTTCACCACGAAAATCGCAACAAAGTGGATGAAAATACACGGAATGTCTCGAAATATGTTTTAAATAGAAGAAAAATTAAAACATAGATGATACAAAGAGAGTGATTCAGAACATTGTAAGGTAGAGACACCGGCAGTTCTAAATTTTTGTAAGGTAAAAAAAATGAATGGACAACAAAAGTGCATCAAGAAAATCAAGAGCCCGGATAGTTAAATTTAAATAAAAAGGAAAAAAATTCATAAGATATCACTTCTAAATGACACCTCAGACCAAAGCGTCAATTTTTTTTTTTTTTTTTTTTTTTTCGGGGGCTAAAAGCGTTCGGTTTTCAAACAGAAATTTTTTTGAAAATTCCATTATGGAAAAGCTGAAACAATTAAATGTTTTTGAAAATGAAAAAGTGGGTCAAAGTGGTTCAAAAATACATGTAAAAAAAAAAGTTTTTCCTAGATAACAGGACACCCTTCAATATTTTTAGACTTGTGGATCGTTTTGTACTGGAAGAATTTTAGCTTCTTATTTCAACTGAAAGACAGTGCTCAACCCCCTCCCTCAAACTTTGTAAGTATGCGGAGGGCTGTTAAAAATACATTGAACTGAAAAAACAATGCTACATATTATAATATACACGAGTATGCATTATTTGCAATAAAATAATTATTTACAAAAAAAAAAAAACAGCTAGGGAAATTGTTTCTAAATTTGTGACATTTTCTATGCTATAGCTAATGTTAAAATGAGGGGTCCTTGAGCACCATCTTAAAATGTGTGCAAGAAGCTAAACCTTTTACAGCATAATACTATTAGTAAGTCTGTTTAAAAAAAAAGGGGGGGGGGGGTCCTGGACTCTAGCTGCAAAAAAGCTTTTTTTTGAACCACCCTAGTCTGGGTGTTTTACAACATATTAAAAAAAAAAAAAATTATGAACAAAGCAAAATAAGGGAGGGAGGGAGGAGTTTTCTAAGTCTATCCCATCTTTTCAGGGCACCAAATGTAGCCTAAATTTGCATTTTTATTACATTAATAGAAAAATTTTAGAGGAGATTCCATGAACCCGCTTTCACTATCATCTTCAAAGATTATCTGAACTTGTTTTTTTATGGAACATCAATTTCAAAATGTTTCCGAATGAGACTCGTTGAATCACATCCCTACTCACAACGTTATCAAAGACAACTGCGCATTTAGGACTTAAATATCCAAAATGTATGGTGGGAAACACTAATTTTCTCTCCAACAGCATCGAAGAAAGCAAACAATTTCGTTTATAGAACCTCAACTCTATACATTTGCGCAGGAGTGCCCTCAACCCCCCCCCCCCTCACTCCCCGTTCCGTTCCTAACATTTTGATGGGGGTCTGAAATTTCAAACATTTTCCGGAGGAGATTCTTCACACCCTATCCAGTACCTCAGCATTATAGGTCCTACAAATGCATATTTAGGGTTTTCATTTCAAATTTGTTTTAGGGGAAAGATCTCTAAAACGGGGCCCCACCTGCAAATCGTATCAGATAGTCTAAAATTTTGTTTTTAGGTCCTTAAATTCGAAAATTATCCTGGAGACTGACCCTGATTTCAGCCCTCCTCTTACCTTATTGAAAATCGTCCAAGATTTTGTTTTTAGGACCTCAATTCTGAAATTCTTTTCTGAGAGCGCCCCCGATTGCAGCCCTTGTCCAACATTATTAAAATCTTCCAAAATTTTGTTTTTACGACTTCAATTTCGAAACAACAACGGTAGAGAGTTACCGAACCCTATTCCTTCTCGTAATGTCATCAGAGATGGTTTCCAATTGCTTAATTTCGAAACCTTTCTAGGGGAGAGCGGTTAAACCCCATCAATGCCCGGAAGTCATAAAAAATGTCCGACAATTTTTTGGTTTCCCGTTTCGAAAAGTTTCCTCGCTAGAGTTACCAATCGCCCTGCATCAAAAAAAAAAAAAAAAGTTAAAAATTGCGCTGTAGGTATTCAAATTCAAAAAAATTTCAGGAGGGCTCTCCCGACTCCTACCGTTCTCCTGCATCATTAGTAAAAGATCGTCGAAAATTTCGTTTTAAAAACTAATTTCTACGGGGGAAGGGAGGGAGAATACCCGAGCTCGTCCCTCTCTTTAACATCATCAAAGATAACACACAATTACGTATGTAGGACTCCAGTTACGAAAACTTTCCTGGGCGAATTCTGAATGTCATTACTTCCCGTTAAATAGCCCTAGATGGCTTAAAATTGCATTTCTAAGGCGTCCAATTTCAAAACATTCCCGGGGAGAGCACTCTCAACCCCCTCCTTTTTTGAACATCACCGAAGGAAAACAAAGAACGAAACCCATCCTTCATTTTATCAAACAGAGGGGAAGCACGAAATCTTCAACCTTCACTGGACGCTACTACGCCCCTGGTAATGGCTGGGGGGGGGGGAGGGGGGGGAGGGATACCATGATATGATTTCGACAGAGTTCGGATGTGTGAGGTGCGACGTAATATCTGAGTTCGGCCTAGGGCGTAAATAGATGTTAATCCGGCCCTGTGCACAGAGCGTGCGCTAGTCGCTTAGCCGCCCTCAGTGGATGCTCAAAAAAGTGCACTTCGTCTAGAATTTGAAGTTAAAATTTCAAAAAGGGATCAAGGATTGCAAAAATTGGCGTTCAAAACATAATTTTTATTCTAAGTTTCAGTTCTGACTAGACGAAAATGTTTGAAATTTTAATTCTATTGAAATTTCGAACTAAATTTCTAGCGACCAAGGCGGTTGCCAAGGCTTGACTAACCGTCAGGTGCAGCTTAAATTGTTGGCAAAAGAACAACTACTTCTGAGTTTTCGGAGTGTGTGAAAAATCGGTTTGAATCGATGCTTTAATTTATACTTCCGCCATGGGCGTAGCCAGAGGGGGGCAGGGAGGTCAACTGCCCCTCCCTAGAAGAGAACCTCAGATTCCTACCTTCTTTCAAAATGTCACCAAAGATAATTTGAATTGCAACTTTGGGACATCAATTTCGAAATACTTTCGGGGAAGAGCTACATAACCGCCCTTTCTGCTTTCATCTGATCAAAAATCCCATAAAATGCTTTTTTAGGGGGAAAGAAAGACTTTTACTTTAAGCACTTTCCGAGGTTCGTACTGGGGAGGGGGGGAAGCAAGTAAAAGCCACTATCTTTTTGTGCCTATGTTTGCCTTTCTCAAACGGGAACAGTAGCGGATCCACAGGATGCGATACCCCTCCCCCCCCAAAGGTTTGCAAAATCAAAAAATTTCCGGGAAAAGGTCACCAAACTCTCCTCCCCCCCCCCCAACACATCACAAAAAATCGCCTACAACTGTCTTGTTACTAATTTAATTCCAAAAATTTTCAAGGGGAGAGTCTCTCAACTCCTTCTCAGCAATGTCATTGTATCATCGAAGATAGTAGAACCAGTGGTTGGAAGTAGCGCGCTACAAGTAGCGACGCTACTGTAGTAGCTACATTTTTTAGTAGTTTGTAGTGTAGTGCACTACTTTTTTAAAAAAGTAGAGTAGCGAGTAGTTAGCTACAAAAAAAAGTGGTTTGTAGCGATTTCTGGAAACTACTTTTGAATCAAGTTTAAAAAAAAAAAAAACGCATTTTCAAACGAATCTGACTGGTGCAAGTCTTACGTGAGTAAAAATTGCACCAATCAGATTCGTAAGACTGAAAAATTCCAGCTGACCTCTAACATATAATTTTGACGTCATGTGTTGTATCTGTTTGACGCCATTACTTTGTTTGGCATAGAAACTTTCACATTTTCCCAATATTCGCCTTGAATAGAGCATGGCTTAAAAAGAAAGAAACGATTATTTTTTCCCGTTTCCTGCAAACTTTGCCCGTTAAGCAAAAAGCTTTCGGTATTAATGCCATTTGCACATGCAGTCGAACTAATATTTAGTACTCAAGAAAGAAGGTGATATAAGCCCTGCGCTTCCGTTAAGAAAATTTTCGTGTAGCGGGTGAGGAATTCGTGTCAGCTTCAAAATTCGTTCCTCGACCTATATAGACATTTCGCGTTAGTCGAATTGTGTTGTAGCCCTAGTCCACTGTTGTTAAAAATTGCACATTGAAGTAAAGTAATCATTTTTAGTTATGTTTCATGTTTCGGATAATTAGTAGTACCGATTGGGATATTTTTCATTTTTCTTTATTTTGTCTTTTTTACTGATTGAGTGTTGATATATTAACATATTAAAAGTCAATTATTAAATGTTGTGAGTTTTTGAGGTTATTGGCAAAATAGAAAAATGCTGTTATTTCATTTTACCAGGAGCGTAAGAAAAGAGATGGTGTAAAGGTCTGGAACCCTAGCTTGAAGCTCAAAAGCAATCAATTCCTATGAAATAACTAATGTTATCCTATGAATCCCTAACTATGAAATATAAGTTCCTTTAAAATTAACTCATATAATGAAAATTTAAGTTTTTCTCTTTTGTTGATGCACTTCATCATCTAAATCAATTTTATGTATATTTATGTCTAGTCTATGTAAAATTTAAATTAAATTACGATTGGATTTATCTCAATTTCAAGTAGCCGAGTTGCTCTTCTTGAATGAAATACTATTTACTGTCAGGAAAGGATTAAAAATTTGAAGGTTGAACTCCTTCCACTTTTAAATCCTTTCTTGCAGGGAATATTCGTGCAATTGGTAAAAAATGTTTCGATTGACGAATCGTTTCAGTAAAGGAAGAAAGAATAAATAATTTATAGCAATATTCCATGTTCAAATGAGCCAATATATCTATCTGAAAATTTTGTTAATTTTTCCTTCAATCTCAAACGGTGTGTATGTGTATGTTATTTATTTATTTAATTTTTAAAAAGTAGCGAAGTAGCGACTACATTTCAAAAGTAGTTTGTAGTTGCAACATTTTGAAAAAAGTAGTTGTAGTTGTAGTTAACTACATTTGTGCTAAAGTAGTTGTAGTTGTAGTTCGCTACAAAAAAAATGTAGTTTTTCCAACCACTGAGTAGAACATTTTGAATTTTTGGAGCTTCAACTTCGAAACTGACTCATACTGACAGACGCGGAGAGAAATTAACAGTATAAATTAAAATTAACAAATTTTTAACCACGCGCTTAGAAATTAATAGTATAAATTAAAACCAAAAATAATAATAATAATAATAATAATGTATATATATATGGCATTTATTTATATTATAGCGTTTTGTGCAAAAAAAAAAATAATTTTATAAAAGTTATATTTTATTTGTTTACTAGCCGCCTGCGGCGACCAGCTGGTTCACCTTCTTACGTCATTTGCCTTTCTATGCAAGCAGCCACCTGCGGCAGCTGTTCGCCTAACTTGTCATTTACCTTTTTGCCGCCTTCGGCGTCTGTTTAAATAAATTTGGCAGCTGTATTAATCAATCCATCTCTATCTTTTTTGTGCCATTCACATTTTTACGCCAAGATTGCCGCCTTCGGCGGCTATCTACCTTTACGATCTATCTCTAAATTTCCTTATCCATTTCTATTTACTTTACCTCCCCGCCCATTTCCTGATAAAATCAAAGATCACTCAAAAAACCGCTTTTTTAATTTAAGTACTGTAAAAAAAAGTTATCTCCAAAATTCCCTGTAGTGTGCAAAGGGTAGCGTTTGACAAAAAAAAAAAAAAAAAAAAAATTACCCATCAAGTTGTTAGTTATTTTCATGTTTTACTTCGTATTCTAATAAATATTCATAGTTTTACTTAATGAAAAGCATAATTTCAATTTGTGGTAGAAATGTTTTTATTTGTACAAATGGTCAAAAACTGTTATCAGAAGAATCTACATTTCAATGTACGATTTATTATTTTTTCTGAACAAAAAACTATCCCATTGTAGTCTGAAATCTTAAAACTGATACTTATATTTTTGCTTACATTATGCTTTAGTTTTCTGACTGGGGCTAAAGCTTTAAAAACAAACAAAGGAAAAAAAGAAAATTAATTTGAATTCTAAATTAAAATTATGTTTTTCGTAATCACGAACTGAGACAGGACCCTACTCATTGGAGTTATTGTTTCTAGAAACGGCACCTGTCCCCCCCCCCCCCCAAGTCTGCCTCTCCTCCTGGGCGGTTACGTGTGCATAGTTGTGTGTGTGCGTAGACCTGTGTAAGCACGTAAGCGTGTGTGAGTGTATGTGTGTATGTGTGTGAACGTGACTGTGTGTAGGACATGGACGCCTCCGACCAGGAGAAGCGGGTAGCTCAAAACCGGAACAGCCGCGCCGTCAGCAGAGGACGGTGGGCGGTGGTGCTGCAAAGGCTTCTGGTCCAAGTTGAAAAAGGCACGGACACCAAAAACGGTCAAATGAGAACAATAAGCAATCGTAATTGCTCAAAAAAAAAAAAAAAAAAAATCTCGCTGTTTTTATTGAATTAAATGCACTCAACTATGAAATGTCACGTAATATAGATACAGCAAAACGTCCAGCTTGGGGGGCGGGATGGAAAAAGAAATAAATACAATCCCCCCCCCCCAAAAAAAAAAAAAAAGGAAAGAAAAAAAAAAGCAAGCGCTGCCGGAAAAACATGTGGTTATCACGTCATAAAATGTAGAAGTAAGCTATATAGTAAAAAAAAAATTAACATTGTTTGCGATTAAGATTCCATCGTAAATATCGAATCGAAATCCTAGTAGTGCCGTCAGAGGCATAAAAGATTGAAGAACGCATTTTTCGACCGATGCGTATAAAGACATAATGTGTTCAGCATTAAAAAAATTGTATAAAAAAAAACTATTGCGTATTTTTAAGAACTTTTTTCTTTTGAAGAGGGCGAAAGGTTTTTACTATTACCAAATTAAATTTTAGAAATAAGGCTTTGATTCTTCTCGCAGGATGATATTAGAAAAAAATAAAGCGCAGGAAAAAATGCAAATTAAAGGTTTTTTCAAAAATTCATAAAAAATATAAAAATTGCTCTATCTTCACAATTTTTTAATTCATCATATTTAAAATTAAATTTCCTACACTATAGTACAAAAAATATTTGTGTAGTGCAATTGGTTCGGCGTCTGTGAGGTAGAAAGTACTAAAAAGTGCAAAAAAACACATAAAACATTAAATAACTTTTTTTCAAATTAAAATATCAAAAATCGAAGCCCGAGGTGCACATCTTCGGCAAAAACAGCACCTGTATATCAAATTTCATCTTTCTAGGCCTTACCGTTTTCCCGGGAAGCGCGCCACACACACACACACACACACACACACACAAACATCTTATTTTATTATATGTATAGAAGATAGATATTAAACTTATATCAAGTGGATGTACGTTATTTACTTTTATTTTGTGCAATAAATTGCAATGTTATTTTATATTACGTTGTTACGTATTATTTAATTCGTTTGTATTAAATTCACATCAAGTGTTTTCATGGTGTTTAATTATGTTTTTAAATAAAATTATTATATTTAATAGTATACTCTTCAGTTACTGCTAACTATCAGACAATAATGTATGACAATTGCTAGTGAGAAAGGAAGATAAACAGTAGTATCTACTTTTACCTCTCAAACGCAATTGGAAAATCAAAATGAAACCTACTAACCAAACAATATTTCGATATAAACGTATAGAATCGCCTAAATTCGAATATCAATATTTTATTGATGTTTGTGGAGAATTAAAAACTCGTTTCTTCAAATATCTTAAAAACTCATTTATGTAGATACTGTCGTTTACCTGCCCAGGGCAGTACCGAAAATTCCATATAATGCAGCCTGTAGATTCAGTATTGAAAATCACGACAAATCTTTTTCTTCTACAAAACTGAAAAGTACGAAGTAAAAAATTACTCCTAAATATTCTTAAGCAAAGAAGATAACAGAGATAAATGCTCTTAATGTAGTGGATAAGTGAACTTTACATATGAGACTTGGCTTTAAATCAGATTGATATGGAAGTACTTAAAAGTGTGTAAATATAGCGATACATAGATGTGTCTTATTTATATACATGAGATAACGAGGAGGATATCTACGACACAGATGTTCCAGTACCGTCTTTGATAAAATGAGCTATCTTAATAAATGAAGCTGAAGGTTACATCCTGTCTAGTCACTGCAGGGTAAGAACCACAAAACGGGGACAAACATTTTTTAAGGCGTGGACGTTGTTTAATGGAATAGCTGTACTTCCTTGGAGCAAAAGGCGGGAAACGTTTTAGAATAGACTCTACAGCTGCGTTGCACGTCTATCTCGAAAATAAAAGTTGTGCGAAAGAAAAAATAATAGTGTAAAATTTCCCGTCAACTCGTAGAAATGAGCAATTTTTTTGACTCAAAATTTAAATTTAGCCCTGTTTAGATTTTTTCTAATTCCAAAAATTAGGTCATTTTTATTAATAGGCGTAAACGTTCTGTTTCAGATTTTCTGGAGAATATACAGTGGCTCCCAAAAGTGTTCGTACACCTACGACTTTCAATGAAATAGGCCCTTATCAATTGATTAGAATTAATATTTCGGAATAGGTATTTTATTATAAGATCTATGATCTGTTTTTAACAAAACTGCATGAAATGTTTTAATAAAACATTAAAACTTAATTTTTAAAAAATCAAAAACCAAAAAGTGCTGGAAAATTTATCTCACAAAAGTCTTCGTACACTTTGAAAAAATGTCAAAAAATTAGTAAATAATCTAACTTTTTATTAAGTTATTATTTAGTAGGATATCATTTAGTAACAACAACAGCCTTTAAACGTCTGGGAATAGATTTCATTGTTTTTTCTTTCTTTTTTTGTGCAATTTCTGAGTAAGTGTTCAGCCGCGCTACGAGTCTTACCGTTTCTAGTTCGCTTTTTGTTTCAATGGTGTATTTTGGCAATCTAGCCACCAGATATCTCCAAATATGTTCCATTAAGTTTAAATCTAGCGATTGAGGAGATATTTCTAAGCTTAAGGACAAATTTTGAGGCGCCAAACGCGAATCGATGATTCTTATCGTTATCTTGATAAAAAACAAAGTTGTTTCCGATTACCAAATTTTGGGGTAATAGTTTCAAATTGCTTCTTAAAATATTTAAATGAACAGCATAATTCATTATTTCATCAAAAAATTCCTAATTTCTGATTCCTGATGCTGAGATGCACCCTCACACAAGAACACCTTCACCGTCCTGATTAACCGATCCAACTAAGTTCTTAAGATTAAATTCCTCATTTTTTTCTTTCATTTACAATTATACAACAATTTAACCCAAAATGTTGAATTTATTTTCGTCTATGAGTAAGACGTTGTTCCAAAACGTTTTGACCTTATTTATCATTGATTTTACGACGAAAGTGTAAGCTTACTGTTTTTCGTACGAACAAGAAAATTTCGGCGGGAAGCGGTCCTATTTAATCTAGCTAATCAGAGAACTTAGCGAACAATTTTAGGTAAAAATTAAACGTAAAATGTTTCTTTCAATTCTGCAGAAACTTTTTCAGTTCTGAAATGTGTATTTTTCATATTTTTTTTAACTGTAAACCTCCGATCACTCTTTGTTAACTTTGCCAGTTGACCTTTTCTTACCTTGTTTTCGATCCGATTCTTGACTTTAAAGCATTTTATCAAGCCCTTCACCATAGAATGGTATAAATTAACCAATTTAGAGACATTTCAAACCAATTTACGGCTTCTGTGAGGGAAAAAATCAAATTTCGAATCGTGTTTGTTGTTTTTTATGCATACCTGCCATTTTAAAATATTAAGCAAAATATTAGGGAATGAATACACAAAAAATTAAAGGCAAATGACTTTACAGTATCATTACAATGCAAAAATAATAAAAAAAAACCACATATGATAATTCTAATTATGAATTTATTCGAAACTATTTCAGTGTACGATGACTTTTGTGGCGTATTTTTTCTCTGACTCTTCGTTTTTTGACAAATTTCAAGAATAAAATCTGGCAATATTCTAAAAAAACTACTGGGTTTTGTTCAGAATGACATAGGAATGGTGTGAAAAAAAATTGGACTTTATATTCGAATTCAGTTTTGAGTTATTTTGGTTTTACTACAAAATTTCAAGGTGTACGAACTTTTAGGAGCTACTGTATAGTCAGTGGCGGATGGGGCCGGCGGGCAGCCGGGCAAATGCCCGGTGGGCCGCCTCTGTTTGGGCCGCAGCCGCATTGATTGAGCAGTACAAAATTTTCAATTGAACAGTACAAAAAAAAAAAAAAAAAAAAAAAAAAAAAAAAAAACCTGACTTTTTTTTTCTTGCTTAAAAAAAAGACATTTAAATATCTCTGAAAATAGTATATTAATCTGGTGTATTTCTAAACGACTTATAAGAAAATCGCTGCAAGAAAAGTAATGGTTGCAAAATTTAAAGAAAAAAAAAAGAACTCTGCAAACTTATATGCTGTGAGTAATAAGATGTTTTTACTGTGTGGTTATAAATTCATCGGACGGCCGATAAGATAACTTCGTTGCACAACTATCTAGGATTTTCTAAGGCCCTAACAGCTGCCTGTAATAATAGTCTGTAGGGGATAATGAACACGTAAAGGTAGGGCTGTTGTCAGGGAAGGCGTAGAACCGAGGTTGTCAATTTTAATTTAGGAATGAACAAAGCAAAACAAAAAAAAAAAAAAAAAGAAAGAAAGAAAACGTTCTCATTATTAAAAAATAAATAAATAAATAAATAGTAGTAACAAAATACCAAGTGGAATTCCAGTGACAGTTTAGGAACATCCACGGTTCTTTATTATAATTTACCTAACTAAAGGCAGCTGAAATTTTTCGAGACATTCTGACAAATTACGAAAAAAATTTTCAACGAAAAAAACTGTTCAGTAAATAGTACAAACCTATGACAAGTTTCAATTTAATGCAATAAATGAATAAATAAATAATTATGGCGGTTTCATAGGGGCTGCAGAAGCATGTTTTAAATAGAAAAAAAAAGTTAAAATGCAGTAAGGGGGATTTAAAATATTGTAATGAATACTAAGTGTTTGAATGTATAAAACGAAAGTAAAATAAAACTTTATCAAGATATTCTAGCTGGAGGATATTTAAAGTAAAATAAACTTGGGAAAAGACCTACGGTGTCACTGAAAAGTACCACATCAGTCCAAAATGTTAAAAGATTATTTTAACCAATCCCAAACACTTTAATTAAAATAAATTTAAATATCAGGTTGGAAATTGAAAATTTCACGATGAAAAAACCAAGAACTAAAATGGTCTTTCAAAAGAAATACTGGGGGGAAGGTGGGGGGGGGGGGGTCCATAATATTTACATCAATAATTTAATAAAATTTTGAAGGAATGCAGGAGAAGTTTCTAAATCGGAACCCAGTCTCCCATCTCCTATCGCCTATCGTTATCAAAGATGGCCTACAATTCGTATTTAGGACTTCAAATTTAAAAAGCTTCCAGGAAAGTGATCACCCAAAGCCTGCAGAAGCGCCTCCATCCCATCTTTAAGGATCATTTAAAATTTCGGTTTTAAAACTACAATTTAGAAAACTTTCAGAGATCATCGAATCTCTCCTTCCTTTACCCCTTGTATCACCAAAGATGGTTTGAAATATTTTCGGGCTTCAATCCCGAAAGGATTTCTAAGAAGAGCCCCCGAACCCTTGATAACATCAGCAAATATCATCTACAACTGGGTTTCAGAATTCCAATTTCGAAAAATTACCGAAGGAAGGTCCCCGAACAGCTTTACCCACTAACATTACCAAAGATCGTCAAAAACTGCGTTTTAAAAGCTAACTCCGAAATTTTTCGTGCCCAACACGCTTGCCATCATCACTAAAGGTCGTCTTAAATTTCGTTTTATGGGCTTCAATTCCAAATTATCTCCCGAAAACTTCCCCCCGTCATTGAAAGTCGACAAAAATAACGTTTTTTAAGCTTCAATTTGCAAGAATTGTTGGTCCCCTTTATGCTATAAAGAAGACGTACAATCCCTTTCTTGAGTTTTTAATTACGAAAAAAATTCCTGGAGAGCACCCTCGAGCCTCTTCTCACCCTAACATTACTGATTTCAAATCTAGCCAAAAACGGGTTTTTGAACAAATAGTGCCGAGAAATTACCAGAGGATAGCCGCCAAATCCCCTACCGTCACCAAAGACGGCCTAAATTTGCGTTTTAAACTTCGAAATCTTTCGGTGGGAGACGATTGAATCTCCTTTCCTCTTGCAACGTCAACAAAGGTAACCCAAAATTGCGGTTTTAAAATTTCAGTTTCGGAGATTTTTCGGGAAGAACGCCGATCCTTTCTAAAGCTACGATCTTAAAAAATAGCTTCAAATTGATTTCAATTTTGAAAGAATTTTAGGAAAGAACTGCAACATTACTTTCACCTAAAGTCTCGAAAACGTTCCTAAAATTGCGATATTTGACATCAAAATTTCTCCCTGCACCTTGAATATACTTAACTCTTTTGTCCTTGCAACCAAACACAACTAAAGATTAACTAAAAATATTTTTCATACGCCAATTTCGATAATTTTCTTGGAGCAATCCTCTTCCCCAGAAACCCTGACACCTCCCCCCACTCTTCCCCTTCCTCCGTCCCTTCTCTGATGTCACCGAAGAAAGACTATAAAATGCGAAAAGCAACAACGTACAAAAAGCACAAATTCTGCGAATTTGTGCTTTTTATACGTTGTTACTTTTCGTTTCTTTACAACAGCACGAAGGTACTTATTTATCTTAATTTAAAATGAGTTTTTACGACTAGAAAAATTTGGTATCTATTACTTTCTTAAAAAATATGAATTGTACCTAAGAAGTTTTTTAATATAAAAAATTTCTTCCTTTTTATAAGATCATTTTTCTGTCCCCTCCCCCTTTTTTTAAATTCGAACTTGGCATAGAAATTTAAAAGAAAGATTTATATAGATGTTAAAGATAAGTCAAAACATGCAAATTACTGTTGAGGGGCGGCATATTAGGTCTTTGCACACGGGCGGCCGACACCCTAGGATCGGCCCTGGCAGTAAGGACTACTGCAAAGAACCTTCTTATGGATGAATCATATGGCCTGTGGCTTCAGTCCGAGTCTCAAAGACAGGTCGAGACTCTGAACCAGCAGCCTCCTTGGCTCAGGTCCAAGGAACTGCTTAACTTGAGCAGGAATGGTATCAAGAAGTCTATTGGGTTACTAACTGGACACTGCTCTCTTAATAGGCACCTTAATCAGATGGGTGTTACCGACAACCCTTTGTGTAGAGGATGTCATATGGCTGATGAAAGCTCAATTCATGTGCTATGTGAGTGTGACTTCTACTCTGCACAAAGATTCGAGCACTTGGGATACCACTATGTAGATCCCTGGGAACTGCCTAGAATTTTGGTTAGGCAACTGCTGAGATTTATTTCTGTTACTGGGCTCCTTTAGTAATCTAAGCGGGGATAGTACACTAGACCTGTGGTCTCGGTGCTCGCGCTGGTTTCAAGCGCCCCCCTTTTCACTTCATACTTCATATCTCTTCCTAGGAATAGTAAAATCAATGGCTTTGTGGCTTTGACCCCTAAAGTATTCCATTGCTGGACTATAACCATAAAACAGAAATGAATTATTTGGTACAAGGGGTGTTTTCATGCCACTGTGAGAAATGATTTTTAAAAGTTCTTTGAAACCCCTCTCTTTGTGAAATCCTGGAAACTTGCCTGAGTGGGATAGTAATTTATGGCAACATACGAATAAATCGATTTTTAATAAATTTACAAGTGGAGGAACAAGGGGCAAAGTGAAATGGTGATATATTTAATCTGCTTTTAGCCCCACCTACCTGGTATTATTTTAACTATGTAGTACCATATGTAGTCTATTCCAGTCAGGAAAAAAATGCCGCCGAAGGTTAAAGTTAAAGCATTTGGTAATACAGGCAATTAAAAAAAAATGCTACTCATATTGTAATATTTTGTTGTAAGTCAAAAATTATTTTTGTTACTATAAAATGATAAAGTTCTTGTTATTATCATTTGAAAAATTGAGATCTCTTAATATTTAATGCAGCATAAATTTAATTTATTGAGCTCATTTGTATTTTAAATAAATTCGGCAATTAGTCAAGTACATACGGGGCAAAGTGGATGGGGCAAAGTGAAATAGTTTGTTTCATTTGCTCATTCAATCATTTAATATAAATCTCTTACGTTTTGATTTATTAATTAATTCACTTACATTTATTCATTAAGTAATTCACTTATTCATTCATTCACTTATTTTCTTATTCATTCATTCTTTTACTCGCTGATTTATTTTTCTTCATATATTAATTAATTTATTCATTTAATTATTCGTTTATTGTTTCATTATCTTTTCATTTATTCATTCAACCTTTTATTTACTCATTCTTTTGATCAAACATATGTTTTATAATCAAACAGAAAATATTGCATTGGAAAAATGTTTTAATTTTCACTTTGCCCTGTGGAAAAAAAGTGAACATTTTCCACTTCTTTTTGAAGACTCAAATTTACTGCTAAAAATAAAATATACTGTTTCAACGCAAGTTTCATTATAAAATACAACGGTCTTTCTTTATGTACTGTAATTTTCAAAACACATTTCCGATTTGTTCATTTTGAAAAACCTCAGTCATCTTAACAATTTTACTTTGCTCTACTTTCCCCTACAACTGCATTACATTCCTTCTGTGTTATCACCAGAATTGATTAAAACCCTTTGTGAAACGTCAGGAAGACGTTGGAGACCACTGGCAAAACGTCGGTGGCTGATGTCAGCAACGGAGCGCGGGACGCATAATGAGTGAGATCACTCTGTAAAGATAATGGCCGGTCTGACCATCAACGGTGTATGGAAAGGAGACCGCTCAGGATCTCAATCTGATCTTCAAGAATGAAACCGACCTGTGCGTTACAAATCCGAAGTATCATTTCGACCCAAGCGAAACGCTTTATGCAACCGTCCTATACCCCTATACGGTAATGTATTTCCAGCACAGGCTTCCAGCATTCCTTGATACCATTATTGTTTTTTTTTTGTCACGAATATACTCGAATTTGAACCACTACCGCTGCTCAAGAGACATGCTTCAGTAGGATGAAATTGAACCTCTTGACTTTAATGTCACACAACAACTACCCTTCTTTCTAGACCGACTGTTTTTTGCATCATGCGCATCCACAGCAGCCCCACTTCACCACTCTCAAACCCTATTTGCGCATGCCCGCTCTTCGGCGAGTTTCCAGGTAAAGTTACCACTATTTAATTTACACAAATGATCGACTTAAATTAGAAAATCAAAGAAACCCCGATTGAGTCGCAAATGTAGAATCTAGAGGGAAAATTGAAAATCCTTTCGAAAGCCTTATGCTATTAAAAGTCAATTACAAGTATTTTATTTGTTAACAAATGCAAACTGGCAATAGATAAAATTTTAAATGATAGCTTTTAATTTCCTTGTCGGCCAACATAGAGAGGCCACGTTATAAGAAATTGAAGCGGGAAGTTGCACCGCTTTATCCCAAGATCCTTAGCTTCTTGCTAACTATCTTATCTTATACATATAAAATCTGAGTATCTATCTATCTATCTATCTATGTCCAAGCTTCTTCTCCCGAACGACAGTGAACTGACCATCGAACCAGGTATCGATGGATTCGTCATCTTCCCGTCTTCATGTTTGGCTATTTAGCATAATCCTCCGATAATAATTAGCGGAGATATCAATTAAAAACTATTAATTATGACTCTTAGATTTCAAAATCAAATCCCTATTTTTCGAAGGCTTTCCTCCATTCAAATTATTATTCAGTGCTTCATCTCAACTTTCCATAACAATGCTTTTATTAAAATGTATAGCGGGTGAAGAAAATCATTGAGATGAAAGATCTGTTGCCATTTTTTTTCTCGAATATAAACAGGTAAAATTCTTGTTTTTATTTTGAGGCTTTTCCTGTAATCAGGGGATTTAAAATGTTTACTTTTTGGGGTTTTCCGCAATCTGCCGCAAAATTTCAGTGACTTTTTTTTTTTTTTTTTGGTTCAAGCCTGAGTGTTGAACTCGCGTCACTTGATATAACTTTCATTTTTTAGGTAGCCCGTGCAACGCCGGGCACGCAGCTAGTCTTGAGATAAATTTTGATTCAAAACATTCCATTACTGAATCTCAATTGGTTGTTTATTTAAACTTAGATGTTCTTGTAAGTTTATTAAGCACGTTTTTAAAATTGCATTAAAACATGAATTAAAATGCAAACCAATCCGCTAGCTACTTTATTCGGTCTCTTTGCGAGATTGGTGAAAACTATTCTCGAGAAGTGATCATATTATCATAACCCCGCTCATCATTGCACCGCTGTATCCCATAATTCCGGCTTCAGTTTCATCTCCTTTTTACCATAGACGAGGCCTCTCTATGTATATTTCTTTACTCTATAGTCAACAATGAATTCGGTAACCAATCGCTTGAATAAAGGCTTAGCTGTATTTAAAATCTGCTTTAAAAATGCGTTATGATTCGAATTCTACTTAGCATACACTGTTAAAACTACAGGTTGCATTCGGCACCTTTCAGGGGTGAAACGCTTGTTCACCAGCGGCACCCATTACGGAGCCGAAATTGCACCTCTAACTAGGGTGAAAAACAGGCACCTTTCAAAAAGTAGGCAGCCGGGGTGAAAAGAATGAACCTACGGAGAGAGTAATGGCACCCTTACTGTAGATCCTCCTCCCCCCTCCCCAGTATTGTGTGCTTTTTTGAATATAATTGTGTGTGTTTTTTTTTTTTTAATAGTTTTGTTTTGATTCATGACAGTCTACGTTTTGCACACTTTTCACATTGCATGAATTCAGTACTGGAAATGATTAAAACTTGTAATTACAGCATTTGATCATATTTCAGAGTTTTCAACATAGTTAAGGAGTGCTCATTGCTTTAATTCATCTGATCATTCTCTACATCAGTGTTTCTCAACCTCTTTTGACCCACGGGTCGGTAAAAGCAAATGAAAAACATTGCGGATCTGTGAAATTTTTATCCTTTTCTTAAAAATAAATAATAATAATTATAATAACTCTCGGGGCGGTAAAAAAACTTGTGAAAAAACTCTGCGTACTGGTAAGTTTTTTTTTTTTTACAAAGTAATATTAAAAATGAATAAAACAATAAATATCTACAGACTTTATTTGGTATCAAAGAGTGGTCACAAATATATTTAAAGTTAAAGACGAGTAATTATTTCAATATCATAGTTAAGTTAATGATTATTTGTGAGAAATAACAGCACCGAAAGTAAAATGTAGATGTACTTATGAATTATTTACATGAAGAGCCAAAAATATTCTGGGATATTAAAGTTACGGAAAAACAAAATCCTTTCTCGAACGTTAAAAATTTCAATCAAGAGTAACAATAAAATAAAATGCATATGAAATTTTTCGACAGTTGAAAAACGTAAAGAAATAAAAAATTCCTAACGCTAACGAAACATTAAACGCTAGCAGGAAATGATTCAAACACTTGAACGAAAAAGAAAAAAAAAAAAAAAAGCTAGACGGAGAGAGATTTCCTTTTTATTTTTTTGCACTCGCTGTTGTGTAGTAATCTACGAAGCACAAGAATCATTTTTATTTAGGTTCTCACTTGTTGATTAGTGATAAATTGCGGTTATTATTTTGGTGATTAAATGTTGCTTATCGAGTACTCAAGAAAATAATGATAGATATATTTAGTAGCGTTTTGAATGATGGAAATTTCACGACAGTAACGGTCAACTGAAAATCAACAACTAACGGTACTACGGTATCGTAACGAACTACCGGTAACTGAAAAGCATTAAACGTACTTTTAACTATGTTTGAAAGCCCTAAAACCTACAAAGTGATCAAAAGCTGTACTTACTTGTTATTTTAAAGAATTATCCTAGAAAAGTTGAGATTTAATCCAATAGTGTACTTCATTCAATGTGAAAGACATTGAAGCCACGCTTAGATGCAACCTATCATTCATCCGCCATATTGAAGTGGTTGAATGGTGAATGTATGCCGGAAGCGCATGCGCTAGCAAGTCATTTTGCGATTGCTTGCTGTTTTGGCACCCCTGTCTACGATTGTCTGCTGTTTTGGCACCCCTGCTCTACTTCCTGGCTAGTATTGCACCCTTGGTCCCCATGCTTTCACCTTAGGGGGAACATATTCACTCGTCTGGAACCTCTGGTTGTAACAGTGTAGCAGAACACATTCTATCAGACGCAGAAAAAAATGCTCTTTATTTTGGTACTAAATTAAAAAATATTTAAATATGTTTTCACCGCAGAAATCGCGAAAAACCTTTTACATGTTTTTAATTAATAACTTCGTTAATTAATGTCATCTGAAAACGCAACCTAGCTAAGAACACTCTCGATCAACTCTCCCTTTGAACATTTTTTTTCTTCCAAAATCGGTCCATCCGTTTAAGAGCCACTGTCTGTAATAATCAGGCAGTTTACGGCAATTGTGATTGTTGACATTTTTAATTTTTCTTATTTTCACATATGTTGTTCCTTATTATGAATGTAATGTTTTCGCAAATTATGATCTTTGTCTACCTTGCCGTTTTTGGGAAATTAAATTTTTAAATTTAGGGGGAGTGGCACATTTTTGCGTGTTTTTCAAATTTGTAGATTTTAAAGTTCTTGTTGCTTTAAGGACATAGATTTTTAAATTCTATACTATTATATTGTCTTCTTAGATACTATTACGGCTGTCAAATCGGTGTCACTTCGAGATCGACGGCCACAAACTCCGTTTAAAAATGACCGAAAATGAATTTTTTTACTACATTCAATGCCAATTTTCTCAAAGCGCCTTCATGATGACACCAACGTTTTTACATAAATTCCTAGTTACACTTGCATACATCAAAAATATGTAATAAAATTGGTGTCACTATAAGGGCGCCAGAAGATATTGGAACTTTTATGTGATAAATTTCACAAAAATGCATATGTTTATAAAATCTAACTACTACTCTCGCCCTCATAGCAGAGATATGAAAGTAATTAAGTTTGATAACCAACATGTTCTAAAAAAATCGGTGTCACTCCTATTACTTTCGGAAATATGATCATTCGAAATTAGTATGTTATGGAGTTATTTAAAAATAGACTTTTCTAATTCGAATGACTTTTTGTACGGTTTGTTTTAAACTTTAATATAAAACTACAGTAGTGACATGTAAAATAATATGTTTCTAATGCTTTTTATAAAAAAAGCATTATAAAAAGCATTAGAAACACAGTAAATCGATTTAGGTACAGATGGACGTATTGTTTAATGTGCATTATAGGCTAAAATAGTCGTACTAATATTCATATTTTTTCAACCATACTAATTTTTTATGTTATTTATATTAAAAATGCAACTATTTATAACATAATTTCTTAAATAGTTATGAGCATAATGTATTATGTAGCGAGCATTCAGAATCTGAAACATAATTTGAGGATGACGTAAACTAAAACAAAGAAAAAATAAAAAATCAAGTCACCCAGTTTCAGAAAGACGGTAATCTCTTCAAGGGCGGATCCAGACAGAATTCTCGGAGTGGGACACTTGGAAAAATACGATGCTTTGGAAAATTTTTGAATTTTGCAAATATCGATAACTAGAGCATTTTTAAGGAATTTTCACTAGGCGACGCAAGTTCAACATAAAGACTCTATCCTTCTCAATAATTTCTCTCTTTTCTTAACAAGCATGTGCATATACGTCGCCTCAAAGTGGTATTCCTGAAATCAGTACTGTGTTCTGAGACGATTGTATAGGACTTCTGATTAAAGAGGAAGCCGATATGAACCAATCGTAACTATAATACTAACTCCGAAGTAAAGGGGGCCCGGGGGTTTCTTCGCCGGAAAAATTTAGAATTTGTAGTCTTAAAAACGCATTTTAGATCATCTTTGGTAATGTTAGGGGAGAAGAGGTTCGGTGGCGCTCTTCTGTCTATTTTTCAAAATAGCAGCTCTAAGAATGTCGTTTTAGATGATCTTTGATGATTTTAGAGAGAGGAGAGATTTGAGAGCCCATCTGAGGAAATATTTCTGATTTGTAATCTTAGAAATGCATTTTAACTGTCCTTCGTAATACTAAGGGTTCGGGTGCGAATCCCCCCCCCCCCGCCCATTTTTCGAAATTGAAATCTTAAAAACGCAAACATTATCCGCAATAATGTTAAGAAGAGGAAGGTTCGGGGTTTCTCGGGTGGATTTTTTTTTTCTTTTCTTGCCATTGTAGAGCCAAAAACGCAGTTTAATACGATCTTTTTGAGATGATGCGTGGAGGAAAAATTCGAAGACTCACACCAAGATTTTTTTTTTCTAATTTGGAGTCTTTAAGATGCCTTCTAATTATCTTTGATTATTGTATGGGAGAAGAGGTTTGGAGCGCAACCCCCGAAATTGTAGGTTGTTTTAGACGAATTTTGGTGATGTTAAGGGAAGGAGAGATTAAAAGGCCCATTCCAGGAAATTTTACTAATTTATAGACCTAAAAACGCATTCTAGAATATCATTGGTAAGGTTAAGGGTTAAAGAGATTCTGAGTTCCTATTCCCAAAATTCTTTCAAAATTAAATTCTATAAATGTGCAAATGTACAGGCAATCCATAATTCATGAGTAAGTTTTAGAGAACCAGCAATTTTTCGAAATTGAAGCTCCAGAAACGTAGTTCTTGAAGATTTTCAATGATGTTAAGGAGGGAGGAGTTCTCCTCCGGAAATATTTTGAAACTTAAGCGCTTAAAACAAAATTCAGGCCGATCTTGAACGATGTTGGCGAAAAGGAGAGGTGGGGGACCTTCCCCTGGAAACTTTTACAAGTTATTTTTTGAAACATGGTTTGTGGACGATCTTTGGTAATATTAAAAAGAGGACAGGAGTGGTTTGGAGGACCCCATATTAAAAAGGGAAAGAAGAGTAATTATATAGCACTGCATAAAGCCAAGTTAAAACTTAAATCTAACTTTAACTTAATGCGCAATCGTTAAATGTATAACTTTTTATCGGACACTTAGTAACACATATCCCTTCCCCCGTCCCCGGGGAAATAAACACATCTAACAAGACGAGTCTATTATGCTAAATGAACCCAAACATTTGGTATACACTTGATATTTTTTAAATTTTCACGGGGTGGCCACGCCCCCTCTCTCTGGCATTGTTTCCGTTCATGACTTCACATGAATTACATTGAAGTTTTTTTTTTTTTTTTTTCAATTTAAGCCAGGAAAGAGGGTTTAAAAACTATTCTTGAAACTTCCTCAGTAAGCTTTTATGGCTCCCTGGTGTTGTTTTTATACTCTTGTACTTCTTTGACTTCCAGGAATAATAAGGGTTTTTTTTATTTTTAGCTCTAAACAAGGTTTTTAACTATTTTTGAAACTTTTTCAGTGTGGCCATGGTCCCCCTTTCATTGTTTTTCTTATTGTTAGACTTTGTATGTATTTATAAGGGAAATTTTTTGCATTTTTGCTCAAAAAAGGGGGGATTTTAACTATTCTTGAAATTTTCTCGGTGGTGGCCATGGCCCTTATGGCCCCCTCCCTGGATCCGCATATGCATCTCTTATTGATATCTGATAATTTTGTAGCACTAAAGCTTGGGAAAACATGGTATCCCGGAGAAATAGTAGAAGTTGACCATTTGCAAGTAAAGGTCAAATGCATTGCAAGAAGTATTAGAATAAATAAATTCATTTGACCGAAAAAAAGGCGAGTATTGGTATGATAATCTAAACATATTATGCACAATAGATCCACCTGCCCTATATCAAAACGAGCATTTTCTATTCAAGATAAAGACACTCTTACTACCCAAAGCTGTTTATATTACACGTTGCTTCTTTGTAATAAATTAAAAATAAATATGATCAAAAACACTATCTGGGTGTGATAAGATTAAATTAACAAAATACATAAACAAATGAAATAAATTAATAAAATAATAATAAATGAAAAAAATGCACCAAAACATACTAACTTCGAATGATTATATTTCCAAAAGTAGTAGGAGTGACACTAATTTTATTAGTTCAAATGTTAGACAAACGTGTTGGTTATCAAGCTCAATTAGTTTCAGATCTCTGCTATGAGGGGGCTAGTTGTATTCAGATTAGCAAATGCTCAACTTCTACTATTTCTCCGGGATACCATGTTTTCCCAAGCTTTAGTGCTACAAAATTACCAGATATCAATACGAGATGACCGTCTTACTGAAATTGGATGATTTGATTTTTTATTTTTTCTTTGTTTTAGTCTACGTCGTCCTCAAATTATGTTTCAGATTCTGAATGCTCGCTACATAATACATTATGTTCATAACTATTTAAGAAATTATGTTATAAATAGTTGCATTTTTAATATAAATAACATAAAAAATTAGTATGGTTGAAAAAATATGAATATTAGTACGACTATTTTAGCCTATAATGCACATTAAACAATACGTCCATCTGTACCTAAATCGATTTACTGTGTTTCTAATGATTTTTATAAAGCTTTTTTTTTATAAAAAGCATTAGAAACATATTATTTTTGGTGTCACTACTGTGATTTTATGTTAAAGTTTAAAACAAACCGTGCCAAAAAGCCATTCGAATTAGAAAGGTCTATTTTTAAATAACTCCATAACATACTAATTTCGAATGATCATATTTCCGAAAGTAATAGGAGTGACACCGATTATTTTAGTTCATATGTTAGACGAACATGTTGGTTATCAAACTTAATTAGTTTCAGGTCTCTGCTATGAGCGCGAGAGTAGTAGTTAGATTTTAAACATTTGCATTTTTGTGAAATTTATCACATAAAAGTTCTAATATCTTCTGGCGCCCTTATAGTAACACCAATTTTATTGCATATTTTTGATGTATGCAAGTGTTGCTAGGAATTTATGTAAAAACGTTGGTGTCATCATGAAGGCGCTTTGAGAAAATTGGCATTGAATGTAGTAAAAAAATTCATTTTCGGTCATTTTTAAACGGAGTTTGTGGCCGTCGCCCTCGTAGTGACACCGATTTGACAGCCGTAATAGTATCTAAGAAGACAATATAATAGTATAGAATATAAAAGTCCATGTCCTTAAAGCAACAAGAACTTTAAAATCTACAAATTTGAAAAACACGCAAAATGTGCCACGCCCCCTAAATTTAAGAATTTAATTTCCCAAAAACGGCAGGGCAGACAAAGCTCATATTTTGCATAAACATTACATTCATGATAAGGAACAACATTTGCAAAAATAAAGAAAATAAATGTCAACAATCACAACCTGCCTGATCCTTACAGACAATGGCTCTTAAGCGCTAGAGTGTCCCAGACAGACACGCATATACACATACACGTCAAACTTATAACCCCCTTCCTTTTTGTGTCGAGGGTTAAAAATGCTCGTATAATCTCTTCCGATCTTTCGAAGTAATTTTTTCCTGTTTTTTCCGATGGTGTTTATCTGCATAATTTTACTTCTCGCAGCACTTGAGTGCAAATCAGAATTAGTGAACCAAACCCAAGTAATATTTAGCTTATGTTGATTTTCGATTCACTTTCGCTTTCAGCGAAATTTTAAAGAGATATTTATCCTTCTTTGATCCTTTTTCGAAAACATTTAAGAGAAAGTAAGCTTAAAAGTAATGTTGTATATTACACTAAGAAATCCAAACACATCAAGAGTAATACACATCTTTAACACTTATATATTTTTACATTATCTACAATATCGAAAGTCACAGTTCATTGTCTGCCACCAAAGACGAATTGCTTTCCAAACGCTCTCCAGATATACATTGGGAGGATTTGCTGATGTAGGCTGATCCAGCATCAGCACTATAGTATGGGTAATGCCAATTGCCCGACAAGTTAGGGTAAAGAAAGGACGGAACCATGGGTAGGAACCGGCAATGGGGATCCGGCTGTACCGGACTCAAGTAGGCGGACATCTTGCTCGTCCAGAGATTTATAGGGGGCTGAATCTTCAGAGAATTAGACGGTTGCGGAGAATCCTCAGATAAATCTTCAGAATAAGTGTCCGACCGTCGTCTTGGGGCACAAGGTTCTAGGAAAAAAGATAAAGCTATTAAATTCTCTTCGTGTTTAGTATGTACTATTACTAAGTGTTTGAAACACTAGAATGATAGTTATTAAGTACAGCATTAGAAAAGAAAAAACAAAAATTGTGTCTCACATGCAATTCAAATTAAAAAAGCTCAAATCTTCAATTAAAAAGTAAAATTAAAGCTCAGTATCGTATACATTGCAGTAGAAAGAAATGAAATATAAATTGGTTTCTCAACTGAGCCGTTTTAACAAAACAAATTAAACAAGATTGAAATCCATTAAAATGTTAAATAATTCTCCAAGTACATAAAATTACATCACTGGAATGTTAAAATTTTCATCAATCCCATTCCAATAATCAGTCAAGTAAATAAGTCTAGTTATTAAACAACATTATAAGTCTCATTAAAATGTAAGATTAAAGCAAATTTGATATCAACGTAAACGTTATTTCTCCACTTCAGCCAAGGCAGACAGTAAATAAAGTACTTAGGGCCAAAGTATCATTATTCTATACTATTACCCAAGTAACCGAAATTCTGCTCAGCCACTTTTGCCCAGCCAGTCCTCCTGAAGAAAACTCTCTTTCATGAAGCTCCAAAATCTGTGTGTGTGGTGAAGAGGAGGGGGAGGGGACATCGTTTAATAAACTTGTTCTGGCACAATGTATCGAACCTCTTATAAGACAAGGAAACAAAAAAACAATCAAATTCTGTAAACGAATCTAGTTTTTGTATTGTTGCTTATAGCTAAATCTCGAACATAAAACCTTTTTTTTTTTTTTTTTTCAGGTTACTTGTTAAATCCTTATTGCTTGTTGCTTTAAATGCAAAAAAAAGAAAAAAAATGTTCAAATAATAAAACTCTTTGTTGGAGGGATATTAAAATATCATCCATCTAATTAGAAAACATAATTTCAGAACTGAGCGATGGTTGTATGTGAGCACTGATAGTTGAGACTTTTAAAGTACAGGATAATCCAAAAGTCACGAAACCGTTATAAAATATGTATTTTATTCTAAACTAGTGGTACCTGCACAGCTTTGCCCGTAATAGAAAAATTAAAAGGTCTTGTTCGCCTGTATATTTACAAATAATGTATGGAGAATTTTTCTCGCCAATTGGCTTGTACCCATGTTACGGTTCCACGTCATGATATTTTCGTATCTCGCCAATTGGCTTGTGCCCATGTTACGGTTCCACGTTATGATAATTTCGTAATTTACTCGTCCATCTTATGATAGTTATGTTCTTAAAATTGGAATAGAAAAAGAACCACATCGAATTTTCGAAAAATCGCTTCGAGGTGCACACCCCCATGCTACAAACTAACTTGTGCCAGATTTCATAAAAATCGGCCGAACGGTCTAGGCGCTATGCGCGTCACAGCGATCCAGACATCCTACAGACATCCTCCGGACATCCGGACAGAGAGACTTTCAGCTTTATTATTAGTAAAGAAATGATTATTTATTTTAAACACAAATTATTTGACTGGTTAACTGGTTGGCAACACTATATTTAGACATCATTTTTATTTCCACTTTTCATGCGCACTGATGACGTACAATGAAAGTAAATATCTTTCTACTAGGAACTAGATGGCGCCATTAGTTTATTTACTTTATTTGTCTCTAGTGATTTAATTATTGGACATTAGTATGTACTGTTTAATTGCTATAAGATTGTTATCAATTGCAATTGCAGCAATAAAATTCCGAGTATTTTCACTTATTCATTAGGGTCTGGTGGAGGAAAGTGGTTAAAGGGGGTAAAGTGGTCATTCAACAAAAATAAATGGCTTTAGTTTGGAAATAAATGTTCGAATGAATGTAAAAATTTTATTTTAGAGTAGGGCAGTTAGAAACTACATTTTGAACACAAAATTTTACAAGTTGCTAAACTTTATTTGGTAAGAAAAAATATTATGTGTGAATTTGAAAAATTAAAAAATTTAAACACCTTTTTTAACTTGCTTGGGAAATTTTGTTTGCTGGAGTTATGAACAGATTAACAGCACAGGTTGCTTCCTACATGTCGCAAGAACTCTTACTCATTAGAAGTTATCTGAATCCATTTTAGATAATTTTTTAGAACATATTAAGTAAGACGGGGAAAGTGGTCATAATATTAGGCTTAAACGAATATTGTTCTTCTAATGTCATTTAATCTTTAAGTATAAGGCAGATATAAATTAATCATTAATTTCACTTAATGTGTATTGTTTTTACAGTAAACGAGGTTAAATATACGAGTATATGCGTATGCATACGTATATATATTCGTGCAGGCACGTATATAAACGTATTCATATAAATGCACCAATAAATACGTATAAGGTAGAGACGTACCGAGTAGCACTTTGGCCGAGTAGCCGAGTACCGAGTACTCGGCCTTTTATTACTCGGCCGAGTACCGAGTTACCGAGTACTCGGCCTTTCGCTACTCGGCCGAGTTCCAAGTACCAATTATGTTTTAAGAAGAACCACTGACACACATGTGATGAATTTTGAACTTATTGGAATAGTAGTATAAACCTCCTTGTCCATATATTAGTTTTTAAAACTAAATTCCTGCTGAAATTTAATTACGCATTATATATATACAATTTTGTTTGTGTCAAAAATTTTACAAAAAAATAATTTTTTAAATTAAAAATAAATAAATAAAAGGTATGATTAATCAAGTTGGAATTAAAACAAATTACAGTAAAATCCCTCTAATGCGGACACTAACAGGACAAATTTTTTTTCTGCAATATAGAGGTGTCCGCAGGACAGGGGTTTAATAATGTTATTTGCATTGGAACTGGGGAATTAAAAATTGTCCGCATAAGAGGGGTGTCCGTTAGGAAGGGTTTCACTGTATATCAATCAATTATAGTTCTAATCTGCCAAACATAAATAATTTTTAAAAGCAGATAAAACAAATGTGCAGGAACACTCCAGACGCGTGTTTCTGCCCCCCCCCCCCCCCGTTACAAGGAACGTCTTTTTCAGTGCATAACATGTGAGCTAAAGAATGTAAAGACATTCAACAAAAAAATACGACTTTTGTCGGATGCCTTTAAATCTACGAGCCCCCATTTTGTGCATTGAAAAAGGAATTCCTTGTAATGCCAAAACACGTGTCTGCAGAGTTCCTGCACTGTACTTTTAAGGTTGTTTTATTTTTTAAGCAAAGGTATTTTTACATTTTTTATAACTAATTTTTGTTTGCAGCAAAAATCCATTTTTAATATAAAAATTCAATATTTTCTATACTTACATTTCTTGCGTAATTTTTAATAAATAAGTTTTATTAACTTTGGGGACATTAAAATAAAGATTTATTCCATTGAAGCATTACAAACTTCATTATTCTCAAAATTTAAATTTGACTTATAAATTTTAATTGTAAATGATTGCAGAATATAATGCTTGCTCTTTTTTTTTATAAATTTTAGTATCTGTCTTGGACAATATTCAATTTTTTGCAACTACTCGGTATTGGTCGAGTATCTGATCAGAATTTGGCCGAGTACCGAGTACTCGGCAAATTGACCGAGTAGGCCGAGTACCGAGTAGTTACCGAGTACTCGGTACGTCTCTAGTATAAGGGCATAAGCAAGTATTTTTATCTATACATACATACATTCTATACATATATACACGTATATCCTCGCTTGCACTCGTATAGATACGAACACTTATATACTCAAGTGGATAGGATACGTATATACGCGTACGTACCCGAGTAGACACTTACATACAAGCATATGATATAAAAATATATAGGGTGAGTTTACATTCTTAAGCAAATTATTAAAAGGTGTTAGAGGGGAGGATAAGAAGTAAGAACCATAAGGAACATATGGTCACAAACACAATGCTGACGCGCTACATGCACGCAAAGCCAGGAACTGATAGATGCAAAATAGGTCAGAAATTTATTACACTAAGACACTTTTACACAACATTTGAGGTCTTAAGAAAGTTTTAAAGCGATTGATGAAAATTTGCGGCTTCCAGCTGTTTTTTACATCCGTCGCGATCACAAATCACTCTCTGTTGCAATAACAAGACTTATGAAAAACTTTCATCAGTCGCTGCGTCTTTGTTACGATGCTTGTATTAGAGCTACTACAGACCGTAACTTTTAAGAACTGCTCTAAATATTTCTTAAAA
The DNA here is from genome assembly GCF_026930045.1 of Uloborus diversus. Taxonomy (NCBI): domain Eukaryota; kingdom Metazoa; phylum Arthropoda; class Arachnida; order Araneae; family Uloboridae; genus Uloborus; species Uloborus diversus. Next base: position 72,344,882 of record NC_072734.1, read on the forward strand.
ACTAAAACTTTGGGTAAAATCATCTTTGAGCAACAAATTCGTGACTTATTTTGCATCCATCAGTTTTTGGCTTTGTGTGCATGTAGTGCGTCAGCGACCATAAGTTCCTAATGATTCTTTACTTTTTATCCTTCCCTCTCACACCCCTTAGATTTTTGCCCAAGAGCTTGGATGCACTCTGTAGTCATACATGTATGTAAGGGTATTTACTCGTGTATACATATATGTACTTGTGTATGCGCGTAAAAGCACGTATATGCTTCTATACAGGTATGTAATCGTGTTTACGCGTATACATAAGTATGTACTCGTGCTTCCATATATATATATGCGTGAGTAGACACGTACAAAGACGCAGTGGATGTATCCACGAATTAACTCGTGTATACTTGTTTATGTATGCATGTATACTTATATTTGCGTATATACGTCTACTATATACGTATATACTAAGGTATGCACGTATATATTCGAGAGACAAGCGCATACGCGCATATGACGTTCGTTTATGCGTATATACTCGTATATACACGTGACACGTATACACTACTGTAGGTAATCACGTATGCATGCTTATATACTCGTGTATACACGTATATACTTGAGTAGGCACGTGCATACATGTATCTTATACATGTATCCCCTCATATATGAATGTGTTTACTCATGTTTACACGACACGTATATTCTCGTGTATACACACATATACTTGTACATATACTTGCAACTATAAAAGTAACCAAAATATACAAATATTAAGGTTATTTATAATGGTTTTGCATCCATTTTTAACTATGACCACTTTACCCCATGCTATGACCACTTTCCTCCACCCCATGGAGTACATTGGTTATAAATACATAAGGATATAAAAGTGTTATTAAACTACTTAAATCAATATTTTTTTCCCCTGAAATTCAATGTACCGTGTTCTTTAACAATGCAATGTAAAATAACAACAAAAAAAGTTGAAGTGTTCAAAGAATTAATTGTATTTATTATCTACCTAAGTTGAAAACCTACGATTTTATGACCACTTCACCCTACAGACCCTACAGTTTGCTTTTATTTTTTTCATTCCTGTGTTTGTTAACTAATAAATAAAATAATTTAAAAAAAAATCTCGGACACTACGAGTATTTTTCATACCGTCAAATGTTTACACATGACAGTCCGTTTTCATTTACTCTTCTCTTTTCGTTTATTAACTGACTTATTTTTACTGGTATACCAGTAAAAAGGACTTGTATTTCTACAGCCTACAGCAACTTTCGAAAAATATATATCAACAAATGTAGTTTTTTCAAAGAAATGTTTTTTCTCCTTATAGTTTACATGATTATTGTTTCTTACTCTTCTGATTCTTTAATTTAATCAATAAGAAATTTATCACATCATGAAGATATGATAAAAAAAGAAAAGCCCTCCCCCCCCCTCTTTTTTTAAATTTCATGAGCATAATTTTCATTTTAAAGTGTTAAAATAGTGAACATTCTCCGTTTGCTGAGTTCACATTTCATATGATTACCTCCCTTCCCATTTTTTTTTTTTGTAAAGTTCGATGCCATGTTATGATTTTATGCTTCAAATTAGATTTTAACTCTTTGTGACTATTTAATGCTTTAATTTATTCCTCTTTATCCAAAATTTCAATTTGATCCCACTGCCTGCATTTTTAACGGCACTGTCAAACCTAAGATCAAATTATTTAGAGTCAATTATAGTATAAAAGACAGAAAAAATGAGAAAAATTCTCAACTAAAAGAAACTTTCCTTTTCCTTCCAATTTTGTTGAAATTTTGGAGCTCTTAGGTTTGAACTTTAGCTGAGCAAATTTAAATGTGAGTTAATGTCACCAATTCCAAAGTTGTCCCTTGTCTTACATAAGTGGTTAAATTATAAAAAACACTTTTTTTTTTCTAAATTTAATATATTTGGATTAAACCTTCTCAAATGCAAGTTACTTTACCATGTTGTCAGTGTCGGTGAATGTTAACAAGGAACTCCGAGAGTCAAGGAGAACCTCTTGTCAGTTTGTTCCCCCCCCCCCAACAAAACTTATAAAAACTACTTTACTCCGAATCCCCTTGCCTCTAAGGGTAGGGTCCTAGATTCCGACTAGGCCAGGGGGGGGGGCTAAGGGCAAGGGCGCACCTCCCCCCACTTAATATCGCCAGGGACCCCCTCAAAAAATGAAAAAATACCCCTCAAAACTCCTCCCCCTAAAAGTTTTATTGGCGCAATCTGCGCCGTGAACCTCCTGAGTGGGTACCTCTGGACTAGGCTGACATGGTCTCTCGTCGGTCCTGAATGTTGATGTGTCAAACGTTAGAGTCAGAGTAAGGGTATGGTTCAATAAAACTAATTTCTGAGTTTAACTGCGCAATATAAATTTCAATTCGTTTTTTAGACACAAATTAAGTTCAGTTATGGAACTTTTGAGGCTCTGAGGTAAAAGCTGTCTCATTACGGGAGGTGGTGGGTTTGATTCCCACACGTGCCCTAGGTGCTATTTCCTCTCTTTGTGCTACAAAATTCTCGTATTGTCTTGTATATGAAATACATATAAAAGTCCAAACTCTCGAGGCAGTAGCATTATAGGTATGTGCATAGGGGCCGTCAACCCCATAGTGGTACCCTATTAGCAAATAATGCAAAATTGACAAACATTTCATGTTTTTATGTTTATTATTTTCATACTTCGTACACTTTAAAAATTCCTTTTTACTCAATTTTTTTTAAATTTTCCTATTGCAAGAAAGTGTCATTTCATGCGGAAGATTTCGAAAATTGGATAATTGGTGGTTTTTATCCATTGGCGTGAAATTTTTTGTTTCCAATGCCAGCGCGAAAAAATGTTTTTCCTTTGCATACGTAAACAAAGAGTAGGGAAATATCTGTTTGTTTAGGGTTAGCTCAAAGCAACATGGTATCCAACATAAAATTGTTCAAGCCAAGAATTTGACGGCCGCACCAATGGGGATGTCCCTTCAGTCAAAAGTACTACTTTTAGTCCCTGAAATGGATGGAATAAGCAAAAGAAAAAATAACATGGAGCCAGAAAAACTTTTATTACCCAACAGTTATTTATTATTTTTTTTTTTTTCTAGATTCCGATTTTGGAAATAAGGCGTGGTCTTTATGACGTTACAAATGATGTACTTTTGCGCGCCACTCCATCGCCGCAGTAAATGTTTACGCTTTGCTGTATACCGCGTTTCCAGGTTATGATAATTTGCAATGTGCGCTAATGGCCCCAGTGAATGGCATTTCATCGCTTTTGATGCAATGTGCAGAAGCGTAAAAAATGAATTTCAATCTGCGCACCGATTAAAATAATTGTTAGAAAAAAAATCATATTATTTAAAAAATGGTTAAAACCCATATTTTTAAACATGTTCTTTTAGGAAAAAAATACTTTTAAAATTTCGGAAACGGCTCCATTACCGAAATATTCCTTTTCATCCCTTTATTTTGAGATTTTCAGACAAAAAGCAAATTTGGGGAAAAAAAAAAAAAAATCTGTTTGGTATTGTGTGTAGATATAAAAATTGTATGTTTCCGGATATGGGGCAGTAAACATGAGTAAGAGTAGAAATAAAAATGTTGGAAATAGTTAAATTCATACAAGTTTTCTCAAATATTCATTTATGAATATGGTCGAATTTCGACCACTGGGCGAACACTAGTAAAGATAATAGCGAATTATCGAGAAACGTTGATGTCATCAACAATAAAACACGGCATGATAATTTGATAATATTTTCTGGCAATGTTTGATTTGCAGGGAAATGCTTTATTTTGACAATGCTGAACTGGACCCGGTAATTTAACTGTTTCACTGGTAAGGCTGTCATTTTAAAAGAATGAAGAAACGAAAAAGGAGTCAACAATTACTGGAGTTTGGAGTTAATCCACAGGAATTAGGGTTAAAACTTCAACTATCTGTAGAAGCAATTTTCACCCGTCATTCCTTGACGGGCAATTTTCTAGTATAATAATAATTAGGATTTAGTACTTTGGTCATTCTTCCATGTAAAGATTTAAAGGAGAGAGTAGAAGAAAAAAGTAATTATAGCGCAATGAAATGGATTATTTTTTTAAAGACTATTTTTCAATTTATACTTTCTCCGTTATTATAATCCTTGCCTTTTGTTTTCGGTTTTTAATTGTTGCCAAAAACAATAAAAAATATTAGTTATTTTAATAAAATATTAATAAATGTAAAACACTAGTTTCAGACCTGAGCTTAAGCGAGCATATATTTGTGAGCGTTTTTAAAAGTATTTTTTCACTATATTTGTTGAAAAGTGCTTTTAAATTCGAACATACAAATTAGCAATATTGAAAAAAGATAAATAGTAAACGTAAGCTATTCGCAACTCCAATAAACTATAGAGGGCGCTGCAGCCACTGTCTAATGGCGGATGAAAAAGGTAAAACAAACAAATGCCGTAACTCATAACTTACATCTACGCTTCGTGAACGGCAGTAATTTTTCATCTTGTTTGTGGGAAGCTTTCTTTTCTATTCTTCTGAAATTATATTACACCATAAACTGTCTGAAGCATGTAATTTACCCCAAAGAAAACACGCGGATGGAATGTTTTTACCTTTTCTTTAGTATTGTTTACCACCGCAAGGTAGCGTATTCGAGCTCTGGAGTTGCGAATTCTCTTTATGTGCAATACATTAAAATTAAAACGAAAGTCAATACCGTTTTTTTTCTTTTAAAGAAAGATAGGTAACAAGTAAACATGTTTTAAATAAAAAAAAAATCACACTTCAAATAAATTTCGAAACGTAAAAACTTTAATACAAGATGCATGTAAATTTTTTTTAAAAATTCTAAAGACTATTTCTATAAGATGGGTTTGCACTAAAAAGTATGAAATACAAAAAAAAAAAAAAAAAGCATATGAGTTCTAACAAAACTCAAAAATTAAAGTAGATCTAGAAATTTCTATGTTTATGTCAATTCTAAAGCAGCCAATAAAATTAAATTAAAAAAATTGACAGAAGAAACAGGCGATACAGCTCTCTACGAGTAACTTTTACTATACCGCCTCTCACAATTTTTTACTTCTTCTTTCAAATATTTTAATTTTATTGACTGCTTCAGAATTAACATAAACATGAAGACTTTTTAGATCAATTTTTGAGTGTTGCAATTAAGAAATCATATTGGAGAGAGTGTTGTATCTTTGGGACACTGCTAATTTCTCAGAATCTATTTTTAGCAGCCATGTTTTTGTAATCTCTAATAGTAACCTTCACAACGAAATAGGGCCATAGTAAAAATCAGCATCAAATGAGAAAAATTGACGATTTTGTTTGAGAAATTAAATTGCTTGACTCAAAAGTAAATGTTTTCTTCATATGTATTTCATTTTATGTCTTTGTATTTGTAAATTTAATCAACTGAATTTTATTTTGTTACAAAAGATAAGTACTTTAAAAAATTTTCTCATGAGAAAAATAATGATAGCGCATCTAGATTGACCATCATTTTGGTTTTTCTTAAACCACGTGGTGATTGCACCTTGGGACAGCCAAACATTTTGTACCTTAGGACACGATCCACGGTACAACATATGCATGGTTCTTAATTAAGATCTGTTTAGGAACATAGAACAGTGTTCTAATCTTATGTAGTCTTTTAAACACATTTAATGTTAGATAATAATTCATTACTCATAATTCATTTTTGAATATTCATTTTTTAATTCACAACCATGAAAAAAAAAAAATTTTTTTTTTTTTGTTTTTTGGTGCAAAATTGGTTTAAGTTGTGGCTGTTTCTTGAATCATGAAGACTTTCCCATAGTACAACAGGATGCGTCCCAAGGTACAATAAGATGTTGTACCTTGGGACAGCTCGTAACTTTTACTTTAAATGGCTGGCAACATGTTATTTTCATGCGGTCTGAAATAAATTTAAAAAAAAATATTACATAGAAGTATGTTGGGGTATTTTAATGTGACTTTTACATTTTAAATTTGATTCAAATAATTTAAGTTAAAAATTAAAATATGAAAAGTGTCCCAAGGTACAACTCTCCCCTACCTTTTTTTTTATTTTTGCATTTCATACTTTTTAGTGCGAATCAAGTTTATAGAAATAGTTTAGAATTAAAAAACATTTTTGAAATTTTTTATGATTGAAGTATCTAGAAATTTTTGAACAGCTCCAATGAAAGTCTCTTGTGTGGAAAATTTTAAAATATAACTAAAACTAATGATCCGCCTTACGAATCCTGAAGTGCTCTACTATTCCACCAGATGGCAACACCTCACTTGCAGAAAGCCAGCAAAAGGAATTCTCTGGGTGTCTGAAAATGTTGTTATTTTGCTATGCATCCAAAAAACAAGTAGGGGAATTCTGCTCAAAGGATGTGTTTTGTATTCTATGTGAAAATTATTTTTTCTGTGAAACTCATCAAGCTAACTTGCAAAAGCTTTCTCTGCAAGAACGACGACCCGTTTTTTTATTTTTGTCAATGTTGTTTTGTTTCAAATAGAAACAGCAAAATGTTGTGTTCGATTGAGAAGTGGTTTCGTTTATTTGGTCTTTTTTTTTCAGCAGATGATAGTCAAAGAGAACAAAAGAGTCATTTCTCAGTTTTGGCATTGGCTCTTCGCATCACATTAGGAGCATCTTTTTGCTAAAAAGATGTTAGTATTTCATCCCCCCGTTCGGTAGAATTCGAAGTCTCATTCGGGTATTGAGAATACCCCTCCTGCCAAAACTTTATCTTTTTTTTTTCTACGATACTGATGTTCCTTTGTAAAAGGGCACCTAGGCTGGTTTTTGCTGTCTTTAATGCAAGACAGAGATAACTGTTTTAACCATCCAGAGATGGCGCCTCTAGTCATCTGCCACCAAAGACGAATTTAGATGTGAAACTGAAGGGAAAGAGAATTTTCTTAGATGTTACTCACCTACGCTGTTAACTGTTAAACAGTCAAAAGAAAACTTTCGGGACCAGAGGCGTAGCTAGACCCGACTTTCGGGGGGGGGGTGTTCTTCTTTTATATATATATATATATATATATCTTTATACATAAAGGGTTAATCTCTGTCTGGATGTCCGGGGAAAACTTCAAAACTACTGGAGGGATTTTAACCATTTTTTTTTACCATAGATAGCTACATAATCAGGGAACAACTTAGGCTATAATTTATTGTTAAAAAATTTAGTTTAAGAACGTTGTGATCGAAAACAGTAAATGTCATGTAATTTCCACATCAAATGATTAAAGATTAAACCCATTGTTTCGAAAATTCGTTGCCTAACAACAGGAAAATTAATAGTAATCATAATGTAAATTTGGAATCAAGGCCTCTATGGAGCAAGCATGATATTTATTGGTTTCTTAGGAGTTGCATCCTTATCTTTATACATAAAGGGCTACTTCTGTCCGGATGTCCGGGGTAAACTTCAAATCTACTGGAAGGATTTTAACCATTTTTTCACCACTGATAGCTACATTATCCGGGAACAACTTAGGCTGTAATTTATGGCTAAGAATCTTAGTTTAAAAACGGCGTGATCGAAAACTGTGAATGTCATGTAATTTCCACATCAAATGATTAAAGATTAAACACATTGTTTCGAAAATTCTTTGCCTAACAACAGCAACATTAAAAGTAATCATAATGTAAATTTTGAATCAAGGCTTCTCTGGAGCAAACATGAGTCTAAAGTCATTTAAACATTTGGAAACTCACTTTTTGACACTTAGGTAAACATAGTAGAGAGCATTTTTTCTTTTCTGCGTGTGTGTACTATTAAGTAATAAAGCGCACAGTTTTTTTTAGTGATATTTGTTTTTGTTAGATATATTTTGGAAATTCTTCAAATTTTTATATGCTTCACTTTGCGCTTTCGTTCCCTCTTTCGTTCTTTATACTTATTGCTTTTTTACTTTTATGGGTAAGGATGAAGCTCAATTTTTAATGACGTCAAAGCGGTGTGTTTTGAGTTCTTTCAGTTAAAACAGAAAACAAAAAAAAAAAAAGTAGCGATTGTTTCTCACAATTATTACTGACCCAGGCAACGCCGGGTATTTTTGCTAATATATATATATATATATATATATATATATATATATATATATATATATATATATATATATATATATATGTGTGTGTGTGTGTGTGTGTGTGTAAATTTTTTTAGTATTAAATAAAATAAGAAGGTGGTGAATCTTACATACTTTGGAATGGGGTGCCCCAATTCCGATACTTGTGTCAAACAAAACAAAAGCAAGGAATTTTTTATTTTTTTAATGTTATGGAAAGTTCAACTTTTTTTTCTTTTCCTTCGATTTAATTTAAAGTGAAATTTTCTAGCAACGTCTTGTCAAAACCAGTCTATCCAAATCAGGGGGAAATCAAATATCTGATGAACGTGTTCCGTTCATTTCAGTGTGACTGCTTAATTTAGAGGCTAACACACATCTACAAAAGCTGGCATCCCTGAAAGCTAATAGATACTTCCATTTCCGCCTGTAAACTGGATGTTTGACTTTCAATCTCATCGGTGGTCAGACTATAAAGATATTATATTTATAAAAATATATCTATAAAGATATTTATTTTTAATTTTATTAGCTGCTTTAGAATTTACATAAATATCTATTTGAGAGAGCAACAGCAATTTTCGGATATTATAAACAGAAGTCTTTTTTATTTTCTACTTTTTAATCCGAACCAAGGTAATAGAAATAATCTAGATTCATCTCGTTTTTAAACATTTTATTCATGTAATGCTATGCAGTTTTTCTTTTGAATTAAAATAAAATTACCTTCAGAGGGGTCCGATGGGACTAACGCTGCTTTGCAGACTGTACTTCGTTTTCTTCAGACGACGTTAACTTTCTCTTTTTAGAGTAATCCTTTTCGTCATTTTAATTTTTTTCTTTGAGTTGAAAAAAGCTTGTTATCGGTCTTGTTCGTTTCATTATGCAACAACTTTCACTTAGAATGTACTACTTTAAACAGACTGTACGTTTCCAAAAGAATACGCAGTAAATACTGGCTGAAGAATCAATGTGATTGCAATGGATACTCTGGTTAGCAAAGGTAGTTTTGACTATGACCTATGACACATACGAGACCAGACCAACAAAAACCTCTATCGTCTCGAATTCCGGTTATGCTATCATTTTCGGATTCGAAGCCTAATTATCTTCAAAGCAGCAAACTAAAACATTTATTTTCTTCAACTCAGAAACAGAGGAATTGTCTTCAAGAGCTGAAGAGGCAGTAAATGCGTTCCACGAATAGACTTTCCAGGAAGATTAACCAAAGGACAGTCGTTTCGCGCACTTTCTTGGAAGAAGAGTTAAGGCTTGAAATTCACAGGTTTGGCATGTTAAGATGAACATTAAAGTTCATGGTTAAAGGTCATTCAAGTTAAAAGCCATTTCGCTCTGTTATCTGGATTAGTACTGTTCTTCGGTTGCCCTCTTTCTTAAAATTGTGATTCCTTAGAAAACCGAAATGATAGGAGTGAAAAGAAAGTATAAGTTTTTTTTCAAGTAATGAAAAAAGGAAAATCGTAGACTACTGGCCAAGTTATATTTGCTGCAATTGCCAACCTCAAGAGGATAAATAATGAAACCAAAAAATAAAAAAAATCAGGGACCAAAAAGCAATAAAAGACTTTTCTTGAAAAAGATATGCTTAAAGTTTCTTTTACTGTCAAAATGATTCCTTAAACTCGCAATAAAGCACTTAATAATGTAATAATAGAATAAATACCTAACAAAACTAATAAAGAGGAATTTTAATCAAGAGCCCATATTGTCTTTTGTATCGATTTCAAATTTTCACCATCATATTTCAAATTTCTATAAAAAGTTTCTTAAAGCCTCCGTAATTCAAAACCTCATTATCTCGATTTTTTTTAATTCGAAATATACAGATTCGACTGTATGCAATATTCTCGCTGCGCGGCTCATAAAATTAAACATATTTAACAATTTGCAGAATCTATGACAAAGAAAGGCTGCCTATACGTGGATTTAACAAACAATCTCATTTCTGAAGCGAAGTCTCAAAAGTTACCCAATTATCAAAAAACTGTCGCAGCAGAGGGAGGCGTCTTTATACTTGAGGGTCACTCATGGAGCAGAGTCTCCCCAATCCCGGCTCAACTGTGAAACTTATCAGAGAAAATTTTTTGAAAGGAAGGTTACATTTTCACTAAAAATTCATCATACCTGCTACCATGCGACTGATGTCCTGCGATGTGGAACATTCAGATCTGGGTTTATACTCATTTGTATTTCTTGTTGATTCTGTGGCGTCGTGTGCACCGGGGGCTTTGGTGGAAGTTTCCTTTTCACTTTGCTGTGATTGCGGGGATGTGGTCGTCGAACTGATGACGTCTTTACATTTGTCTTGCGGAGTGAAGTTCTTTTCATTTCCTTTCTGGAGTTTCCTTTGCTTGGCACGTCTGTTTTTAAACCATACCTAAAATGTAAGCTTTGGTATTATTTTTCATGTTCAGGGATATTACTTTAAAAAAAGTAAGTTTTTAAGTTGTTACATTTTAGCCGGCTTCAGCGCTCACCAATCTCGTCAAATTTCCGGAATACCATTAATTTACGTAATATGCGCGTTTGCACATTCAGTCACTCATGTACACAAATAAAAATATGTTTGTGCGTATTCATGTGTGTGTACGAAATATGGATAGATGTATTAAAAGATTTTTTTGAAGTTAATAGGCATTTGTGAGAGTTTAACCAATTGTAAGACAGTGGAAAAAATAACTTCTCCCCCTTAGCAAAAAAAAAAAAAAAAAAAAAAAAGGAATGTTGGAGTCCATTATATACTATTTTACCATCTCTGACTAGTTAACATCATTTTGGGGCTGAGGTAAACAAAATAAATATAACTTCACGAATTTAATTTTTTATTACATTCGTTTTGTACATGGTAGAAAGCTTTCGAGCATTTCTTGCATTCCTTTGGTTTTTCAACGGTTTATAATTTTGGTTTTTACGGTTCGTCCGATAGTTTTACTTTTTGAGTTGATTGCTGTTCGTTCACGTTGTTTTTGTTCGATGTATTTTGATCCACACTCTCACCTTTTGTGCATTGAAAGAGGAGTTCCTTTGGGACCCCGAAACAAGTGTCACCGGTTTCCTGCAAATTTGTGCAAATTGATAATGTAATATTTTCTTCTATAATGCAGCAATTTTTAAATGTGGAAAGAATTTGTTCTCCTCCTAAAACTCAAGGGTCGGACATAGTTGAATTAAATATTTTCAATTGCTTAAAGGTCTAAATTAATTTCTTCCCCTTAACTAACTTTCTCCCACAAAACAATATTGACGAAACTCTGATATATGAGAAAAATATCCTACAAAAGGATTAAAAAAAAAAGTCTTTAGAATTAGATCAAACTTTAAGAAATAAGTTCAGTTTACTGAAGTTCAATGCAACGAATCTTTCAAAATAACTTTTGAATGAGTCAATAAATTTAAAAGGCAACGTGCCAAACTGTTCATTTTAGCAACGAGCGTCTGATATTTTTCATATCTTTTTACTATTTCTTCTTTTATTTTTCTCAATCATTCACTCTGGTGAATTATTTGTCCGTTAACCTTAGATAAATAAATCATGGTTAGAAGCTGACAAAATTCAACAAGTAACAGGTTCCGTTGGGGATATAAGAAAATGATTAACTGCTCATTCGTTTTGTATTCGTTATATCTAGTAGTGTTAAGAACATAAAAGTGTATTTTTAACGATTCATTTGAGGCAGGAAATAGAAGTAATTGCGTAATATGTAGCACATTTTATCTTTAACAGTTAAAGCAACTGAAGAAAATAAATATTTTTCTAAAACAGTAATAAAAATACAAAAAATGACATAATGAATTTGATAATTAAAAGAAATCTAGTTTATTGATAAAATAGTTCGTTTCATGAAGAACTCTATTTAAAATCTGAATTTTTGTTCAGTAGTCTCCTTTTCATTTTTGTGAACAATTCAAAACATTATTTTTTCCACAAAGCCCCCTAAACTATAGTTGGGCAAACCTAACCGGACAGCGTCGTAATGCTGTGATTAGGATCTGTGTAGCCTTCACAATGCTGTTAGGTTAGGTTACTTTAGTCTCGACTATAATTTATACGGTTTGACCACGGATTGTATGGAAAGACAAACATCCGTTTTACCGCTGGAAATGGACGAATCCATTTTTTTTTAAACCGATTTCAGCTTTTGCAGAATCAGAGTTTCATTCAAATGAGCGGAATACGCGCATCAAATTTTTACTTCCCCCCCCTTATTCACATAGATTCGTCTTATCTGGACGTTTGAAAATTCCATGCAATCCGTGGTTGGATAGTACTCAGTTGAGTTTCATTTTTCTCAAAGAAAAAGAGCAAATGAGTTAATATCATGTGTATTTTTTTTTTCTCTTTTAAGGTTCTGCCTCTATTGCGTAAAAACATTTCTTCCCCATGTCTATTGCAACTGTATCTGTTATCTACTGTTATCAGTATTAGACAAAAGACGGGCCATAAAAATAAATGTTTAATTCGAACATCTTCCCCTAAATGTTCAATAACAATCAGTTATGATGATTTCACATTAATAGTCGCATCAATCTATGTTTAGATCTGTATAATTCCAGCGGAATTTAAATTCAGCTGTCTAAGTTAGGAAATTTGTCTGCATAGAAAAGCTTTTTTAGTTTTTAAACATACAGCGTTTTCCCCAATAGTAAGACCCGGTCGTATTAATTTTTGATGCAAAATATACTCTTGGCCTTACTTTCACGGGATGTCTGATTTTCTAATATTTGTTTATCCTCAAAACACACACACACACACACACACACACACACACATATATATATATATATATTGTTACAAATCCTGTAAATAGTAATTATTGTAGTAACGTAACCTGTAAATAGTTTCCCGTAATGAATATACAACCCCTTTTTCATTCGGCTAAAGTATACGACCCCTATTTTCTTTTCTTTTCATTGATAACGGTCTACGCATTTCGGGAAGCCGAAAGAAGCGTGTGGAATATTTGAGAAATTTCTTTTCGGTGTCTATATAAGCGTTAGCGATGGATAAACAGTGGAGTTTCGATTGATATTTCGAACTGAGAGCATTTTGCTCTGTTTATAGCGAGGCATTTCGCTGTGTTGTTTTCGTATTTGGAAGTAAATACGTGTGTAAACGTTGAGTTTACGGTGTTGTGTGATAATTGCTTAATTGCTGATGAATAATTTAGCAGTTGTTGAAGATCTTTCCTGTACATAGTGTAAATAAATTTCCTGTGTTTTTATCAAGAACTGTGTTTTCATTTCAAGAAAGTGGAAGTCGCACCGAATCCGTTACAATTTGGCGCCCAACGTGGGGCTTCTTCTGGACTTTCTTGGAGTAAGTGTGACTTTGGACATTTTTTCATAAAGACTGTTCGAATTTATAGACTTTGTTTTTATGGTGATTACTCGCGCAATGGATGAACAATTAAAACAACTTCTTGACGCAATCAACTCTGTAAAAAATGATATGGCGACTAACCAAGAACAGTTAAATAGTGATTTAACTGCTAAAATTACTACAAGTCAAAATGAAATAAAAAGTGACCTAACGTCGATGAAAACCATGATGGAGAATCAACTAACCGCCATAGGAGATAAAGTTGATGCTCTGGAAGAAAAATTTGATACTGCGGAAGAGCGTATCGCCAATGTGGAAAATAAGTTGGAAGAAGAAGACAAGAAATTTACTTCATTTAAGGAAGAAATAATTAAAGACATGGAACGGAGATTGGCGACCGCGGAAAGCAGTTCTGTACAGTTTGGCGCTCCCACATCGGTTGCTCGACCGTCCATTAAACTGGCCACATTTGATGGGAAAAGTTCGTGGCAGGTATACAAGACCGAATTCATGATAGTGGCGGAAGCGAACGGATGGGACTCTGCTACCAAGGCCTCCATCTTGCAGCATCCCTAAGAGGTGACGCAGCGGACATTCTTCAGACCCTTCCGGACATCCAGCGCCTAGATTTCGCCACCCTCACATCTGCGTTGGAGTTCGCTTCGGTGAGAAGTGCCAGAAAGATTTCAACCGACTCCAGTTGAAGTCCCGTTTCCGGAAAACCAGGGAAACCCTGCAAGAGCTAGCGGCGGACGTCGAGAGACTGTCTCATCTTGCTTTTTACGACTGCCCTGCGGATGTTCGAGACAACCTGGCACTCAACTACTACATCGACGGGGTTCGAGATCCGGAAATCCAGAAAGCTCTACGGATGGCGGATGTCAAAGACCTGAATTCTGCCGTTGTGTATGCGATGAGATACGAGGCCGCCCAAGAAGCAACCCGTGTGGATCGCCATCTAATCCGGACTCAGGAAGCTGATGAGTCTGATTCCAGGTCGTCCCACCTCGCTGAACTTGAGAGACAACTCGGTGACTTGACAAGACATCTGAGCAGCATAACAGCCCAAAAGAAACAAGAGCAGAAGTGCTGGAAATGCGGTAGTGAAGGACACCTGCGAAGGAGTTGTCCGGCTCGCCAAGCTACGCGAGGGAAGGAAATCACCACCACTAAAGCTCTGCAGATTTCCTCTTCTAGTAGTGGCAGTGATGGACTTTTCATTTACGCACATGTAAATGGGAACCCCTGCAGACTGATTATTGACACTGGAGCCAATGTTACAATCATTAGAACAGATATGGCTCGTCAATTTGGACTCAACATTCTATGGACGCCGCCCTGCGTTACCCTCCAAACTGTGACAGGTGACAAGATCGAGATTGAAGGTAAAGTAAACTTAGAAATTGTGTTTGGAAATGCCACTTACCATCATACGGCATTCGTTGCTGCTATCACAGACCTCTTCATTCTCGGATTGGACTTTTTAAAGAAGTATGACTTCAACCTCGACTTCAAGACAAATGAGCTGCACTCGATGAGAGAAGACATAGCCGTTTTCCCCGCAGAAAGTGATGTAAAATCCGCTCATCAAATAATAGCCCAAACAGATTTATCGATTCCCTCAAGGTCAGAATCATTAATACCTGGCTCCATTGAAGGAAGCAATAGTTTTCGATTTGGACTCACTGAATACCCTAACCTAAGCAATAACCCAAAAGGAGTGCTGGTAGCATCTACGCTTGTGGACCTTTCTAAGGATGTAATTCCTGTGAGAGTCGCCAACGTGAGTGAAAGGCCAAGGAATATCCGGAAAGGTGAAGTGTTAGCAACTTGTACTCCAGTAAACTGCATCATTAGAAGAATCAATTCCCCCGAGACTGTGTCTTCTGAGTCCTTGACATCGAAGTTAATTGGGAGTGCACCATTAACGAAAGATCAAAGAGCTGCTGCGGAACAATTGGTGGAGGACTTCAAGCATCTGTTTTCATCTACATCGGAGGATGTGGGCAGGACGAATTTAACGCAGCATAGGATCTACACTGGAGAACACCTCCCTATTAAACAGCATCCAAGACGACTACCGTTCGCCAAGAAGGAAGAGGTTGAGACCCTCCTGAAAGAGATGAAGGAGAATGATGTAATCGAACCGTCATCCAGTCCTTGGGCCTCTCCCATCGTCTTAGTCCGAAAGAAAGATGGCTCCACCAGATTTTGTGTCGATTACCGACGGCTGAATGAAATCACCAAGAAAGACAGTTACCCTCTTCCACGGATAGACGACACCTTGGACACTCTTTCCGGACACAAGTGGTTTTCGACCCTGGACTTGAAGAGCGGCTACTGGCAGGTTGAGATACACCCTGAGGATCGAGAAAAGACAGCGTTTACAACTGGACAAGGCTTATGGCAGTTTAAAGTGATGCCCTTCGGCCTCTGCAATGCACCAGCTACGTTCGAGCGTCTTATGGAGACAGTGTTAAGAGGACTTTCCTACGAATCCTGTCTGGTCTACTTAGACGATATCATCATCGTGGGACGCAGTTTCGAAGAACATCTGGCAAATCTTAGGAAGGTGCTGCAGAAGCTTAAGGAAGCCAATCTGAAGTTAAGCCCGTCCAAATGTTATTTGTTCCGCCGGGAAGTGAACTACCTTGGTCACATCATCTCTTCTGAAGGTGTACAAACCGATCCAGAAAAGGTATCTGCAGTCAAGGGTTGGAGTCGTCCCGAAGACATTCATCAGCTGCGAAGTTTCCTGGGGCTCTGCACGTACTACAGGAAGTTTGTAAAGGGTTTTTCCAACATTGCACGACCTTTGCATAAGCTGAAGGAGAGCAAGCAAAAGTTTGAATAGTCCAAAGAATGCGAAGATGCATTTCTACGACTGAAGGAGGCTTTAACATCAACGCCTATCCTCGCCTATCCTCAGCCTGAAAAATCCTTCATCCTGGACACTGATGCGAGCAACGAGGGCATCAGAGCTGTTTTATCCCAAGAAATTGACGGAAATGAACATGTCATCGCTTACTGGAGCAAATGCTTATCAAAGTCGGAGCGAAATTACTGCGTCACCAGAAAGGAGTTACTGGCCATAGTGAAAGCTGTAGAACACTTCCATCATTACCTCTACGGCCGAAAATTTCTGCTTCGGACAGATCATGCCTCATTAAATTGGCTTTTGAACTTCAAAAATCCGGAAGGCCAGATAGCCAGATGGATACAGCGGCTCCAGGAATATGACATGGAGATCAAGCATCGAAAAGGGTTATCCCACGGTAATGCTGACGCTTTATCAAGGAGACCCTGTCCTGAGAACTGCCACTATTGTTCCCGAATCGAGAAACAGTATGGAACGACTAGCCCTACCGCCTATCAGGTGACAGTGACTCCAACATCATCAGAACCTGATCCATGGAGTGATGACCAAGTTCGAAAAGATCAACTTGAAGACCCCGACATAAAACCAATTTTAGAGTTCATGGAAAGTGACAGTCGACGCCCTAGCTGGCAGGACGTTTCCATCTTCAGTCCTGCAACAAAAAGATACTGGGCTTTATGGAACTCACTCCATCTACGGAACGGCGTGCTACACCGGAAATGGGAATCTGACGACGGTAAAACATCTAGGTGGCAGTTACTACTTCCCCGATCAAGGATTTCAGATGTTTTGAAAGAAATACATAGTAGTGCGACTGGAGGACATTTTGGTGTCTTGAAAACCCTCAATAAAGTTCGGGAGCGCTTCTTCTGGAGCAAGGCGAAGGATGACGTGGAGAAGTGGTGCCATTCTTGTGACGCCTGTGCTGCTCGTAAAGGACCGAAAAAGAGAAGCAGAGGGAAGCTACATCTGTACAACGTTGGAGCTCCTTTCGAACGAATTGGGATCGACATCCTGGGTCCTCTACCAAGAACTGCTGATGGGTACAAATACATTCTTGTTTCCATCGACTACTTCACCAAATGGCCGGAAGCATATCCCATTCCAGATCAAGAGGCTACCACCGTAGCAGAGACTCTAGTCCAACATTGGATCTCGAGATATGGAACACCTTTGCAGATTCATTCCGATCAAGGGAGGAATTTCATCTCTGCTGTGTTTAAGGGCCTATGTCAAATTCTCGTAATTAAGAAAACTAGGACAACACCACTACACCCATAATCGGACGGCATGGTGGAGAGATTTAACCGCACAATCCTGAACAATCTCTCACTTATGGTATCCAGAAATCAACAGGATTGGGACAAGAAGCTACCTTTGTTCCTGCTGGCCTACCGCAGTGCTGTCCACGAGACTACCGGATATGCCCCATCTCAGATGCTCTTCGGACGAGAGCTTCGGCTACCTTGTGATCTCGTCTTCGGTCGTCCTCCGGATGCGCCTGCATCGCCTGAGGAGTACATCCAGGATCTCCAGGCCCGGTTGGAAGACGTTCATAACTTCGCACGAGAGCGAATCAACATCTCGGCGGAGAAGATGAAGACCCGATACGACACAAGGTCTACTGGACATGAATTTAACGAAGGCGACAAGGTTTGGTTATGGAATCCCATCCGACGGAAAGGTCTTTCACCCAAATTGCAGTCGCATTGGGATGGACCCTACAAAGTCCTTAACCGACTGAATGACGTCGTAGTGAGGATCCAAAAATCACCTAATGCAAAACCTAGGGTTGTACATTATGATCGGTTAGCCCCATACTATGGCCATAGTTCATGAGTATTACGTAAACAACCATGGTTGATAACATAAAAGTTGTAGATAATTTTTGCTTTTAATGTTTAGTAATATTTCTTGTTATTATTGTTTTCTGTATCTGTTCGTTATTAATTAATGTGTATATTTGTAAACTTGTGATATAAGTTTTGCACCCTTTCTGGGGATTGTACTGCCCGGGACGTGCAGTCCTTAGGAAGGGGGCAATGTTACAAATCCTGTAAATAGTAATTATTGTAGTAACGTAACCTGTAAATAGTTTCCTGTAATGAATATACAACCCCTTTTTCATTCGGCTAAAGTATACGACCCCTATTTTCTTTTCTTTTCATTGATAACGGTCTACGCATTTCGGGAAGTCGAAAGAAGCGTGTGGAATATTTGAGAAATTTCTTTTCGGTGTCTATATAAGCGTTAGCGATGGATAAACAGTGGAGTTTCGATTGATATTTCGAACTGAGAGCATTTTGCTCTGTTTATAGCGAGGCATTTCGCTGTGTTGTTTTCGTATTTGGAAGTAAATACGTGTGTAAACGTTGAGTTTACGGTGTTGCGTGATAATTGCTTAATTGCTGATGAATAATTTAGCAGTTGTTGAAGATCTTTCCTGTACATAGTGTAAATAAATTTCCTGTGTTTTTATCAAGAACTGTGTTTCCATTTCAAGAAAGTGGAAGTCGCACCGAATCCGTTACAATATATATATATATATATATATATATATATATATATATATATATATATATATATATATATATATATATATATATATATATATATATATCGGTTCAAGCCCAAATAAATAATTGGGGTAGACTATTCATTCAAATTTTAGAACTATATTTTTTCAATTTCTATAAACATTCAATTCAAAAATGAACCTAATCGTTAGCAAAACCATCTTGCATCGCAACAAAAACAAATAAATGGTCATGATAGCCAATCAAAATGAAGTGCAGGAGAGATAATGTGTTAATGTTATCATATCACACTCATTATTAATTGACAACGAAATTTACAACACTTTTAGTCCTAAATTTGAAATCCCCTTTAAAATTATTAAATTGCTAAATAACTGGATAATTCAAAGCATGGAAGAGACAGTAAAAATATAGTTGCAGAAGTCATCATGAAGAAACTAAGTGAGCTCAAGGTGAATAACTCTTCAACGAGTTTAAGCTTACTGTGTGAAATACTTTATACAGAACTAGCTGCCTGCGGCGACCAGCTGGTTCGCCTTCTTATGCCATTCGCCTTTCTGTACAAGCAGCCACCTACGGCGGATGTTTGGCTAACTTGTCATTTACCTTTTTACTTCAAGTTTGCCTCCTTCGGCGGCTGTTTAAATAAAATCGGTAGCAGTATTAATCAATCCATCTCTATCTTTTTTTTTTTGTGCCATTCACATTTTTACGCCAAGATTGCCGCCTTCGGCGGCTATCTACCTTTACGAGCTATCTCTAAATTTTCTTATCCATCTCTATTTATTTTAACCTCCCCGCCCATCTCCTGATAAAAACAAACATCACTCAAAAAACCACTTTTTTTTTACTTAAGTAAAGCAAAAAAAAAAAAAAAATGCTCAAATTTTTCGTAGTGTGCAAAAAGTAGCGTTTGACAAAGATGAAAAAATCTCGCTGTTTTTATTGAATTAAATGCGCACAACTGTGAAATGTAACGTAATACAGAAACAGCAAAAGATCCAGCTTGGGGGGGGGGGATGGAAAAAGAAATAAATGCAATCCCTAAATTAAAAAAAAAAAAAAAGGAAAGAAAAAAAGCAAGCGCTGCCGGAAAAACACGTGGTTATCACGTTATAAAATGTAGAAGTAAGCTTAATAGTAAAAAAAAAGATTAACTTTGCTTGCGATTAAGATTCCATCGTAAATATCGAATCGAAATCCAAGTAGTGACGTCACAAGCATAAAAGATTGAAGAACGCTTTTTTCGACCGATGCGTGTAAAGACATAATGCGTTCATCATTTTAAAAAAATTGTAAAAAAAAAAAAAAACTATTGCGTATTTTTAAGAACATTTTTTTTTCTGAAGAGGGCGAAGTGTTTTTACTATTACCAACTTAAATTTCAGAAATGAGGCTTTGGATTCTTCTCGCAGGATGATATTAGAAAAAAAAAAAAAAAATAAAACCCAGAAAAAAATGCAAATTAAAGGTTTTTTCAAAAATTCATAAAAAATACAAAAATTGCTCAATCTTCAAATTTTTTTCATTTATCATATTTAAAATTAAATTTTCTACACTATAGTACAAAAAATATTTGTGTGTTGCGATTGGTTCGGGGTCTGTGAGGTAAAAAGTGCAAAAAAACACATAAAACATTAAAAAACTTTTTTTCTAATTAAAATATCAAAAATCGAAGCCCGAGGTACACATCTTTGGCCAAAACTGTACCTGTATACCAAATTTCATCTTTCTAGGCCTTACTGTTTTCCCGGGAAGCGCGCCACACACACACACACACACAAACATCTTATTACTTTCTTCTATATCTAATATATAGAAGAAAGTATTGGATTCGTGCAAATTTTCGAATTTTGACGGATTCGAACGTTTTGAAGTGTGCTGAGTCCATTTCAATTATTTTTGGAAAATGTCTGTCTGTCTGTGTGTATGTGTGTGTGTGTGTGTGTGTGTGTGTGTGTGTGTGTATGTGTGTCACGTCTGTGTGTGACCAGTTTTTTTTGGCCGCTCTACAGCAAAAACTGCCGCATGAAATCGAACGAAATTTGGTACACATATGTGCCCCTATGTGAACTTGTGCCCATTGGTTTTTGGCGCGAATTCCTCCAAGGGGGGTGGAGCAATGCGACGTTTTTTGAGTTACGCGTGCTTGTTATTTCTCAGGAAGTAACTTGCGGAATCAAACAAAATTTGGTCCATATGTTGCCATTAACAGGAACAGGTGCTGATTCAATTTTGGTGTCAATAACTCAAACGGGGGTTGAGCTATAGAACGTTTTTTGTCCTCAATTGTGACTGCTGTATCTCAAGAAATAATGAACGGAAAGAAAGAAAAATTTATCGACAAGTAGCCCTTAGAGGGTATAAGTGCTGATTCTATTTTGGGGTCAATAGCTCAAAAAGGGGGTAGCGCAATCGCCTGTTCTTTTTTTCCATTGAGAGTGCCCTATCTCAAGAAGTAATGCTACGTTCTGGCGATAATTGAAAAAATTGCCAAATGCCTAAGCTATGAAATGATTCCGTAAAAAAAGCTAATCGAGATTCCTGCTGGTCGATAAAATACCCAGTCAACACAAATAAATAAAAAAAAAAACCCATTAATTGCCTCAAAGTTGCGTTAAACTGGAAAATAATCAGCCAAATCCATGTATTATTTGCCAATCTTGTACAAAATCTTACTTTAAGTTTTAACTTGAGAAAAGCCTTGAACATATGTTACGGGGACAGTGAACTTTCTACAACTAAATATCAATGGCACCCAGAGAAAATGTGCCGAACTTTCAGATATCCTGCACACAAATAACATCCATGTTGCTTGCTTGCAAGAAACAAAGCTAAACCCCAAATTATGCTTTAACATTAAGGGGTATACTACTATCAGGAAAGATAGAAACTGTAGTACTGGAGGTGGAATTGCTTTATTAGTAAAAACACCTGAAATTAAATATACGGTCCTCCCAACCTCAAACACAGACAGCAGCACTGAAGCTCAAGCTATCAACATCTTTCTTCCCAAACACACTATTACGGTGGTGAATGTGTACCATCCTGATAATTTACCCATTGATACAAGTCTTCTTCAAGACCTCGCTTCAACATCATCTGAGATCAAAATCATTCTAGGAGACTTTAACGCAAAAAGCCCTACCTGGGGCGGCAAAGTTCTTGATCTCAAGGGAGATCAAGTGGAAGACCTCGCAGATGATCTCAACTTGACTTTTCTCAACACAGGAGAAAACACTTACGTCTCTAAAACAAATGGCACAGCATCGGCTCTTGACATCACTGCTATAAGCTATGACTTTGCAGATAAAACCCACTGGAGAGTACTTGACTCCGCTATTAGCGATCACTATCCGGTTCTCACTACTCTATCAATTGAACAGGAATGTCCTGCACAGGTTAAGCGCTCGTGGAACTTCCGCAAAGCGAACTGGCACGGATTTACACAAGAATTGGAGAACCTCTGCTCCACCTCGCCGGAACACAAAGATCTTGAGCAACTACTCCATCTTTTCACCAGCTATATCCAAAAAGCAGCTAAACACCATATCCCCAGAGGAAAACGACGAGACAACTGGGTCCCGTTTTGGAAGGATTACAACATAGAAGACCTGATCCATGAGAGAGATGCCATTAGTCAAAAGCTCCAGAGGGACAATAACGAACAACTTAGAAGAAAATTTATTGAAGTCAGCCACAGGATAGAGGAAATGATCTCTGAGAGCAAAAAAGAAAAGTGGGCTGAACTATGCAGCAAACTGGACCCCACAAAAGGAACATCACAATACTGGAAACTATTAAAGGTCCTAAATAACTCTAGCATCCCAATGTCCAAGAAACCTCAGTCAAACGTTATCTCAATGGACGGAGTTAATGCAAGAACAAACAAGGAAGCAGCAAATATGCTTGCAAAACAGTATGAAGTTACAAGCAAACTTAAGTTCACAGTAGAGGACAGGTTGCAGTACCAGAAATATAAATCAATCATTGAGAATAACAAGGGTTTTTGCGCAGAGGAAATTTTCACATCTGATCTTACCCTCGATGAACTGGAATATGCTATTCGGCGCCTTAATCAAACGAAATCTCCAGGACCTGATGTTATCTTTGGTCAGATGATTGTACACTTTGGAGAAATTGCCAAAAGGTACTTACTCAACATTTTTAATACCTCCTGGCGCAGTGGCAAATTGCCCAAGATTTGGAAGAGCTCTATCATCATACCTATCCTCAAGGCGGGAAAGGATGCTTCCAATTGCAAAGGTTATAGACCTATATCCCTGACATGCATTCTCTGTAAGCTTATGGAGCGTGTAATCCACTGCCGTCTTATGAATTATCTCACGGAGCACAACATTCTTCATTTCTATCAAACAGCCTATCGTGCCAATCATAGCACTGTGGACCAGTTGTTCTACCTGAGTCAAACAATAATCAATGGTTTCCAAGAAAAGCCTCATTTGAAAACTGTCGCAGTATTTTTAGACCTCTCTTCAGCTTTTGACCGAGTTTGGCGTCAAAAACTGGTAGACATTATCCACAGTTCTGGAATCAAGGGAAATGCACTCCTCTGGATTAATGACTTTCTCAGAGGCAGGAGATTCTCTGTTAAGTTCAATGGTGTGCTCTCTGAGTCACGTAGACTGTGGGCTGGAGTACCTCAGGGTTCAGTTCTCAGTCCTCTTCTTTTTCTTACATATATGAACACCATTCACCCTCACATTCATCCAGACACGAAAATCGCATGCTACGCAGACGATGTCGCTCTATGGCATACTCACGCAGACATTGCAGCATCAGAGGAGGCTCTGAACAAATCTCTGAGGGGCATAGCTGCATGGGCAAAAGAGCTCAAGTTGACCATAAATGCTGACAAGACAAACTTTTGCATTTTCTCTACTGACAGACGACATAGAGGCACTTTTAATGCAAATATTAAAATTGAAGACTCCAACATCGAAAGGATTTTCTTCCCTACCTATCTCGGAGTAACCTTAGACCCTGAGCTTCGCTTTTCAAAGCACATTGAACAAACTTCCAACAAAGCGCTTGGAAAATTAAACATACTTAGAAAACTCTGCGGAACTACATGGGGATCAAGACCTAAAACCCTAAAAAGTGCTTATTGCTCTATTATTAGACCAGTACTTGAATATGCTGCCCCAATCTGGTGTCCGGCATCCGCCACTTCCAAACTTAAATTAGATTCAATACAACACCGAGCATCAAAAATTATTATTGGCGCAGTCTCTTCCACTAATAACGAAAAAGCTGAACAGGAATGTGGTCTGCCTCCTCTGGAGTGTAGGCGCAATCTTACCACCATTAAGTTCACCAACAAACTACATTGCTACAATAAAGACCATATCTCCACCAGAGTGTTCAACGAATGGAAAGACAGGAAAAGGCTTAAAAGATCATCAACGCTCCAACTTGATGGAGACATCAGGAGCCAAATAAAGTTAGAGCATTCCACCTTGAACTTTTTGCAAGAGCCTCTATTTCCCGGAAAGCCACCAAAGGAAACAAAGATTAATTTGAACCTCCTACAGCCATGCTCGAAAAAAGAAGACCCACAAACACTCAGACAAAAAGGCCTTGAGACGATTGAAAAGTTCTCCCAGGGTAACTTTGTGACTGTCTATACGGACGGCTCATCTGACACATCCCTCAACAAAGGAGGTGCTGGCATTCTCTTCCTCCTTCCAAATGGAGATAAATATACACATAAAATCAACACAGGCATAATTGCTTCTAACTTCACCAGCGAACTTCTTGCGATTAAGGAGGCACTCACCTTTTACATGACCAATCAAGAGATCTCAGTCCCAACTGATGGATTGGCAATCTTCTCTGACTCAAATGCGGCCTTAGAAGCAATCAAAAACGGAGCAACCAACATCACCTCTGCCATAAATGCCCTACTCGAAGACTTGCACGGCAATGGAAAATCCTGCATGCTGCAATGGATACCGGCACACGTGAATATTGAAGGGAATGAGTGTGCGGATTACCTAGCAAAAGAAGGCAGAAACATTGGCAAACCTTGCACCACCATCACGCTAGCAGACTCAAATGCTGTCGCAAAACATAGACTTCTGCCACATAACTTTAAGAAGCCCCTCATCACCGACTTTGATTGCCCCAGAATCCTAACATCTACAATTGCAAGATTAAGAACAAACCACTATAAAGGGATGAAAATTCTTCCCGACAAAACGAGAACTTATATCCCCTGCAAGAACTGCACCGATGCCCAACTGACTCCGGATCACATTCTTGAGTGCCCGGCCCTTATCCCACATGTTCTGCAGCTGGGTATGGTGCCACTGGCTTCAGAACTTCGAGAGGTCCTCTACAGCACAGATGCGTTGCAGCTAGCGGGCGCGGTCTTGAAGACACACGGAGCCATTTAATTGTCCATGGACACGACAAAAAAAAAAAAAAAAAAAGCCTTGAACAGTCGGACGAAAAGCAAAAATAATCTTACTACTATTATATATGCGAAATTTGTCTGTATGGATGTATGGATGTTTGTTACTCTTTCACGCAAAAACTACTGAATGGATTTTGATGAAACTTTACAATAATATAGCTTATGCATCAGAATAACACATAGGGTAGTTTTCGTCCCATTACGGGGGGCAAAACCCCCTTAGGGGGGCAATAAAACACAATTTTCGTATAAATTCTCTAATATGGGGATGAAAAAACACTTGCACATATTAACATTATGTGTCCATCGAAAGCTCTGATTTTTCTGCTTAAGGTGGCGCCTGTTCGAAATTTTTAAGTAGAATAAAAAACGAGTTATGAGCTTTTTAGTTCCATGTTCGAAGGCTTTCTTTAACTCAATACAATATTTAGTGTATCATCTCAACTCCCTGTCGATAACGGCTATTGTCGTATTGTTGACTATCTTTGCTTTTCGTGACTGTTCAAGGCTTTTCTCAAGTCAAATCTTGAAGTAAGATTTTTGCACAAGATTGGCAAATAATACATGGATTTGGCTGATTTTTTTCCATTTTAATGCAACTTTGAGTCAATTAATGGTTTTTTTTATTTATTTGTATTGACTGGGTATTTAATCGATCAGCTGGAATCTAGCCAAATTTCTTTTTGTGGAATCATTTCAATAGCTAAGGCATTTGGCATTTTTTTCAACTGTCGCTGTTTTTGAAGCTAAAGACTACGCAATAATGTTTCTCAGTTTTCACCATGTAATCAAATATCGCCATTTCTTTAATATTTCTTTCTTTAAATTTGTTAACACGTAAAATAATTCGCCAACTAATTCGCAAATTCATAAACAGCGCAAAAACTTCCATTACTTTGTCTTTGCACACAATTTCAAACAATTGCCAAATTTTTACTGTTTATTGGAACATGGCCCCACTGAATGCGCTGGCGCTTACCAGGCCTTGACAATTTTTGACTTTCTTGTGTTAAACCGGGGCAACTATTTCTGCACTTGAACATGGCCACACTAGATGGAAAAACTTCATATTTGCCCATTCTGACCGCAAGGAGGCGCCACAAGCCACGGTTGCATCCACCAATCAACGACAAGTTTCAAAGCTTGTTTATTTTAATTAATAAATGGAACATGTAACAAACATCAATATTTCGCAAGATGCTCAGAAATATACCGTAAAAACCAATTCGAATCGAATTAGTAAAGTTATTTAGCTGATTATTTAATGCGTAAATGGTGGATCTAAAGTTGTTAGGCAATTTCTTTTAATTTAATTTTACATGTTCATTTATAGCTTGTGTATCATTTGATGGATTATTTTACGCTTAATGGAGAAACATAATTATTCAGAGGATTTTTTTTTATTATAATGAACTTTTAGATCTTGTTTCTAGGGCTTATCGCTTCGCTTGCAAGTCTTTGAAAAAGACAAAATAGTTTATGGTATCGCCAAATAAATACTTCATATGTAACTTGAAATAGTCCCCGACAATAAATAAAATTGAAACTAATCGCCAGATTAAAAAATGCTCCGCTACGTACCTATCACGGAAAATAAGCCCCCCCCCCCCACACTTTTTTTTTATTTTAAGAAATGCTAGATATTTAGAGCTGCTCCTAATGCTATACTATTAGAACAAGATTACAAAAATTTGTAAGCAGATCTTAGATTCCTGCGGATACTTGACGGTCTACTGTGTGTGTGTATTTTATTTTTCCAACAGAAAATTCATATCCTAATTTTCGCCAAACTTGGCGATCAAATTTCCTGCAAATCTGCCCATTTTTTTTTTAAAAATTAGTTTCACAAATTCATGTGTAGATATTTGAGGAGTTTCTTTCCCTATTGCATGTATTTGTTAAATGTTAAAAATAAATTTTAAAAAATAATAATAATTTGAATTTTGGCTGCTTGAAGAGTTCGTATTAAGTTATTCACGATCATGAATTGCGATAGGATCCTACTCGTTGGGTTTCTTGTTTCTACAAATGGAATGAAATGGAAATGACCAAGAAATTTGCACCCGTCATAATATTACTGTTGATTTTTTAGAATAGGTAATACGAGGCCGTAAGTAAGATAAATATTTTATGGCCGAATCTGACCTTTATCATAAAAATTATTTACTGCGTGAACACTTTATAACAATTGAAAAATATATTGAAGTAATAGCACCTGGGATGCTATAGGTAAGGTGGGAGCCTGGGGGTGGGGATAGAACCTGAGCTAAAGTGAACGCTCTCCGGTCTGTGCGCCTTCCGATGTGTGTGTGTACACCCAAACCTGTTTTTGTGCGGACTTTTTTTTGTGTAGTTTATAAAAAATATTTATAAAACGGGCGAAAATTATTTATCAAACGAGTGCTTGGTAGTACCATCAAGGGTCGACAGGGGCATCCAATGGGAAGTCACTGTGACTTTCCAAAAATTTCTTAATTCGGGAAATTTTTCGGGAGTCGGCAAAATTATCATCGCTTGGTTTATTTTGATTTCGTTTAAATATAATATTTTGGGTATTTTCTACGTGAGACTTTTTTTATGCAGTCCCTATCCACCGCATAAAAAAATATTTTTCAACTCATTTGTGAAAACTTTTTAAAGCTACTGGTGAAGTTTCAAGCATTTTTTTTACAAGATTTTTTTATGCGGTCCCTATTCACCGCATAAAAAGAGGATTGGGTGTATATATATATTTCTTTAATGCTCAAAGCGTGTGAAGCAACAGGGTCGTTTCCGAAATTTTAAGGGTTTTTTTTTTTTTTTGAAAGAACATTTTTAAAATCATAGGATCTGATCATTTTTTAAAATAACTTGACTGTTTAATATTTAAAAAAAAAAAAAGCATTAATCGGTGCGCTTTCATTGTTTACGCTTCTGCCGATGACATCACAAATGATGAAATGCCATTCACTGATTCCACTCACAGAGCACAATATTCAATTAGTTTCTTTACTCACAAGTGTTGGCAACTATATGATTGATAGTAAGCGTAGAGTGCAATATGTAATTCGCTTCTTGATCATCATAACGTAGAAACGCTGTAGACAGATGCGCCAAAGTACATCATTTGTGACGTCATAAAGAACACGCCTTATTTTCAAAATCGGACAATTAAAAAAATTAATTAAAAACTAAGCTTTGGGAAAATGAAAGTTTTTTCTAGCTCCATGTTATTTTTATTTATTTTTTGATTATGCTATGAATTTCCTTTTGTAAGAAAAAAAAATCTGCACTTTTTCGAAATAGCTCTTGTGCACTAAGCGTTTGTGCATCTCTATGCGTATTGTGCACTAATATACTACTAAAATCTACACTAAAGTTATTATAACATGAGATGTGCTAAAAATGGAAGGGGAAATAGATAAATGACATTATTTTGGTGTCCGTACAATATTGGTGCGAGAACCACGGACCCGTCGTAGAACCATGTATTAGTCACACTCTGATTTTAAATGTTTTTAAAATTATGTTAATGGTTCATTTTCTTAAATTGCCATGATATTTTTAACTTTTCTATTGTTCTTCTTCATTTGAAAAAGAATATTCCTAACCAGGCCTGTCAAGTGGGGATATCACGGTGGGGAGGAGGCAATTATGACACCCCTAAATTTTACAAACATACTAAAATTAGGCATTTTGCTCGTATTTTGTTGTTTTTTCCCCCTACACAAAACCTTTGCCCCCCCCCCCCCGCGAATTTTTAAATGTCGGGCCTGTTCGTACGTTTTTAATTAGATTCTGTTCGTTGTAAAATATACACTACATTACGAGCGAAAAGAATGGCAATTGTTAACGTAAATTCCTATACCCCCCCCCCTCCTCTAATCCCCATCAGGGTCAAAAGGGGCAATGAATGACCCTCTCAAGTTTTGAAGAATGAATGTATTTACAGATTGCGGAGCGTGGTATGTAATTTATTGAGCAGAAAAAATTTGCATGTAAATGAGCATGTAAAATTAGAAATGAGAGCTGCCTGCCATATATCATCAATCTTAGAACTGTTGTATCCAAAAAGGAAACCCCAGGGGATTTACAATAAAAAATTTGAAAATTATTTGCAAAGCTTTCAAAAAAAAAAAAGTTTGAAAAAATATATTAAGAATTACGCATTAATATTAAATAAAAAGTCATATGTTTTCTGTGTTTAGTTAAAAATTTTTATTACACGTAATTTCTGATATGATATTAAAATAACAATAAGAAATGCTCTTCACCTTTGTAATACAATGTTTATTCAGCACTTTTTCTCTTCATTCATTCTTTTGAAATTAAAATTTTCGTCAAATGACGTATGCCCGATAATAAGTCGAGAAATCACGTAATTCACAGATGCCAAAGCGCCAACGCTCACAATCACGCCAAGTGGAAACAAAAACAGGGGTAGCCAGTGGCGCCCTCTTTGTTGCCATGAATTTCAGCGATTGCCACGGCCGTTAAGTATTCAGTGGGGCCATGATTGGAAACATTTCGGGTAGCATCATTGTTGACCCTATTTTGGGACGATTTCTACGGTAAGAAGTTACACATTATACAATAATTTAGATTGCCGGTGTAGCGCTGGATATTATGTATTTGATGGAGATCGAGATTATAAGAGAACTGTTTCACTTTATTTAAGAATAGTTGACTTCACTCGAATCGGATTTTTTGGGAATTACCCAAACTGACTTCTTTACAACTCTTGAACGTTTTCGTGATTTATTTTTTGTGGTTTTTGGGTTTCTTTTTAGTTTTGCCAAAATTTCATTTACTCCCTTTCCCCCTAATTTTCAGTTTTAATCATACCTTTTGGTACATTTAAGGGGGCAATTTGAAATGTCGACGAAACTAGTGACAAACGATGTTTTGGTAACTATTTGACCTTTGCCTGTAATGTCCATTAACTTGAATCAATTGAAAAAAAAAACTACATCAACGTGAGCGAAGCCGCGGGCAAAAGCTGGTCAACAATATAACAATTGTCGCTCTTGACAAGGAGTTTAGATGATACACTAAATACTGTATTGGGTTGAGGAAAGCCTTCAAACGTGGAACTAAAAAGCTCATAATTCGTTTTTTATTCTACTTAGAAATTTCGAACAGGTGCCATCTTCAGCAGAAAAATCAGAGCTTTCGATAGACATATAATGTTAATATATGAGCAAGTATTTTTTCATCCCCATTTTTGAGAACTTATACGAAAATTGTGTTTTATCACCCCCTGTGGGGGTTTGTCCCCATAACGGGATGAAAACTACCCTATGTGTTAGTCTGATGCATAAGCTGTACTGTACTTACTATAAAGTTTCATCAAAACCATTCAGTAGTTTTTGCGTGAAAGAGTAACAAACATCCATCCATCCATACATCCATACAGACAAACTTTTGCATATATATAATAGTAGTAAGATGGTAAGATAAGAAGAATTTTCTCCATAAAATAACAATAAGATAGAGAAAATAACAAATTTTTTTTTTCAAAAAGAACTTATTTCATTTCAGCGAGCAAACAAAAATAAACTGTTCTAAGCTATGACCAATCATAGAACTGCTTTCTATCTCTCATGATCCTTTGCCACACGCCATGTCTGTAGTAATTTCTTGTACTTAGGAGATAAGTGTCGCGTCTATAAAGCTTCATGACTGCAAGAAAGACCAGGGCTTACTTTCTAGCAATAAGAGTGCCGGAGCTCTGAAGTCCTCAGAATTTATTTGTACCTTCATAAACAGGTTTCAACTTCGTCTAATCTGTCAAGAAATTGAAAAGAAGTACAGGACCTCAGTTTCCGTGGACTCCCATGAAAATTAAGCCCCGAAAAAGAGTATTTTTTTTTCATTTTAGTTTCAATTTCCATTGTATCTTGGAAGAATCTTACCTGTATTTTTGGCTCAGGAAGTCCGGTCTTCCGTGCCAGGTTTTCACGGTTTTCCAAGTCAGGATACTGTGTTTTTGAGAAAGTTTGCTCTAAAGCTGCCAACTGTTGCTGGGAAAAGGCGGTTCTGTTTCGACGGTGTTTGCCTAAAGGAGTGTTTGTAACACCACGGAAATCTAAAACAAGAATTAATGAAAAGTTAAAATAATGTTACTGTGCTACTTAGGCTGACCTACCCTCATCGAGTTTATTCAAGTTACATATCAAAACATGTTTAAAACTATTACAAACGCGATGATGTAGGATTTTAAGCGGTAAGTTACCGTTCATAGTCCTGGGCAAAGGCATAACTACATGTAATATACCGACAAACCGGTTATGCCATCCAAAGACTGCAGCTTTGTCCCTAATTCAGGACATTGCATGTAAACAATGGTATTGAGTTGCCTAAGCCTGTGTTTTTAAACTTTTTCACTACAATGACCATATGGCATCCTCCGAATCCTAAGCGGAAAACATTCGATATAAATAATATTTTCACTCCAATCATATTAGGTGAAATGAGATGTGTCCAAAAGATTTCTTTAATAAATTAATTTACAACTATTAAATTATACAGGGTGAGTTAGATCGAATCTGCCATACGAAAGGGGGTAATAGAAGAGCCCGAGCGGAGCATAGAAACACCCATTATTGTGTCCAATCCTTAACCGTAACCGAGATGTGGTAGATACAAGGAAAACGAGGAAAAAAAAACCAAAATTCTGAGAAAGCGACCGATTTCTGAAATTCCTGTGAGACCTACACACAAAATAAGTACATGTTTGAGAAGAGCAGACTAAACCCTACAAAATGGCACTTTTTGCATCAAGATAGTCGCATTTTACAGCGAGCTACAAGACTTGAAACATTGGACACACTCAGAATAGAAATGGTGTCAAAGTTTTCAATCGACATTTTCAAAGACAACCGTATGAGCTACAATCGGGCAAATCTACCAAAAACTGACCCATTTCACTAACTTTTAGATGATACAAGAACAACTTATATTAGGCTTCAAGTTAAGCAGAAATTCAGGCTTTTGTTTGAAGCAGTGTAAAAATCTGCATTCGTTGAAAATGGAAAATCGGCGAAGAGTCACACTTCTCTGTTTTAATTTTCTGTTTCACGTAAGCATTTTGCTTTCTTCTTTTAAGGAAGTAATATTTTTATATCAAAATAATAGTTTTAACATTTGGGAAAACACATGAGATATCAAAAGTATAAATAAAAAAAGCACTACTTTAATGTGAATTATACAAAGGAAAAATCTATACTAATATTATAAAGAGAGAGGGCGGATTTTTGTGTGTTTATATGTTCGAGGTAATCTCTGGGACCACTGCACCTATTTGAAAAATTCCTTCACTATATGAAAGGTGCTTTCTTACTGAGTAACATAGTCTATAATTCGAAAAATGTACCCAAACTAACTTCTTTACAACTCCAGAACGTTTTCCTGATTTATGTAGTGTGATTTTTTGGGTGTCTTCCCAGTTTTGCCGACATTTCATTCCCCCCCCCCCTCCGTTGATTTTCAGTTTTTATCATATCTTTTGATATATTAATGAGGGGAGGCCATTTTAAATGTCGGCGAAACTGGGAAGAAACCATTTTTTGCTAACTATTTGACCTTTCCCTGTGTTGACCATTAACTTGAACCGATTGAAAAAAACTACATCGACGTGAGCGAAGCCGCGGGTAAAAACTAGTCAATAATTAAGAAGTTACACTAACATCATTTAATCAATCTTCAAAATTTACAATAGATGCTGACATTGATCGCAGCAACACCTGGTACATGCCCTTGCCTTTTTGCAAACGGAAAAAACTTGCTGTAAGCGATATTTCATTTCTTTGTTTTACTACTGCTCCATCCAGACAGTTGCGCAATTCCTGCAAACTGGCCACTTCTGCTTTGCATACTTCTTGTTTTAAGAATCCTCAAAGAAATCCACTGGCGTCAGGTCTGGCTGGCGTAAGGTCTGGCGATTTAGGTGGCTAAGGAATGGGACCTCTACGACCAATCCATTGGGGATACTGTTCAGTCAGAAAAATTCCGAACGGCATTTAAAAGTGAGCAAGGTTACAATCGTGGTGAAAAACGAACCAGGAAGCGGGCTGGGGTCACGGTTCTGCCGATGTTGAGGAGTATATGCTGGACCGAGTAGTGGAAAACCCAAGTATGAGTTCATGCGCGATAGCTAGAGAAGGTGGACTTTCACAAAGTAAAGTTATGAAAACAATGCACCAAAGCAAGTATCACCCTTACCATTTTACACTAGTACAAGAATTGCGCAATTCAGTTTTAGAAAAGCGGGTAAGATGTAGATGGCTACTTATCCGGAGACATTGAAGAACACCATTTCCTAAGAAACATACTGTGGACAGATGAGTCGTTGTTCACTAGAACTGACGTTGTTCACGTTGCATCATAAATTCGCCAGCGTTAATATGCTGTACATAATCCTTTTTTAACTCGAAGCTCATCGTTCCAAACTCAATTCAGCTTAACTGTTTGGTTTGGCGTAATTGGAGATTATTTAATTGGTCCGTATGTGTTTCGAAGTAGCCTAACAGGAAACATATTTAGAGTTCATTGAATATTATTTGACTGGCTTACTTGATGCTATTCCTGTTCCAGAAAAAGCAGAAATAGTTTTCCAACACGATGCAGTCCCTACACATTCTTCAAATGCCGTTCGGGATTTTCTTACTGAACAGTATCCCCAATTTATTGGTCGTACGGGCCTCATTCCTTGGCCCCCTAGACCACCAGACCTGACTCCAGTGAACTTCTTTGTTTGGGGATTCTTAAAACTAGAAGTTTACAAAGCAAAAGTAGCCAGTTTTCAGGAATTGAGCAACCGGCTTGATGGAACACTAGTGGAACTAAGAAATGAAATTTCACTTAGAGCAACGCGGATTTCCGTTCGTAAAAAGGCAAGGGCATGTATAGGTGTGGTGGTTACCAATTTCAGCATCGATTGTAAATTTTGAAGCTTGATTAAATGCATTCATTGTGTGTGATGTTAGAGTAACTTTTTTTATTATTGATTTTTCCTTCGTGAAAAGCACGGGAAAGTAATGCTTTCTTTATTTCTACTAATTGTTATTTCTTGTGTTTTTTCAATTAATAAAGTGTTAAAACTATTATTTTGATATAAAAATATCATTTTCGTAAAAAAAAAGCAACATGCTTCAGTGAAACAGAAAATTTAAAACAGAGAAGTGCGACTCTTCGGTGGTTTTCCTTTTTCAACGAATGCTGATTTTTTCTCTCATTCAAACAAAAGACTGAATTTCTGCTGAACTTAAAGACTAACACGATTTGTTGTTGTATCATCTGAAAGCTAGTGAAATGGGTCAGTTTTTGGTAGATTTGCTCAATCGTAGCTCATTTAGTGGTATTTGAAAATGTCGATTGAAAACTTTGGCACCATTTCAATTCTGAGTGTGTCCAATGTTTCAAGTCTTGTAGCTCGCTGTAAAATGCGACTATCTTGATGAGAAAAGAGCCATTTTGTAGGATTTATTCTGTTCTTTCCAAAATATACTTATTTTTGTGTTGGTCCTACAGGAATCTCAGAAATCGGTCGTTTTCTCAGATTTTTTTAAACTCATTTTCCTTATATCTACCATAACTCGGTTGCGGTTAAGGATTGCACACGATAATGGAGGTTCTATGCTCTACTTGGGCTCTTTTATCACCCCCTTTCATATGGCAGATTCTATCAAACTCAGCCTGTATAGATAAATTTCCCTACCTGTCTGCGGTAAAAAATTGCTCGTTGACCACAGGATGAGAATCACTGGTCTAAGCAAAAGTGGTTCAATAATGGGGTTGTTCCGATTTAAAGTTTCAAAAATTGAGTGATTCTACAGATTTTCTGCAAGTGTCTTTACATTTTGCACGAATATGCAAATTTTCTGCAGATTTTTTTTATATTAGAAGATGATTTGAATTCCCGCAAATGACGGTTAATTAACTCAAAACTCGACGTTTTCACTGGAAAAAATATGTGGTGCTTGTACAAAATTCTTCAAGAATTCCGCAAAATTACTTCTTTTATTGGAAGATGCTCGCAGAAAATCCGTAGAATTACTCAATGTTGTTGTTTCCTTCAGTCAAAAGTAGTACTTTTAGTCACTGAAATTGATAGAATAAGCAAAAAAAAAAAAAAAAAAAGCATGGACCCAGAATTTTTTTTTCATTTTCCCAACAGTTATTTTTTAATTAATTTTTTAACATGTCCGATTTTGCAAACAAGGCGTGGTCTTGATGACGTCACAAATGATGCTCTTTAGCACATTTTGTACCACGTTTCCACGTTATGATAATGAAGAAGCGAATTAAAATTGCGCTCTACGCTATCAACCATATCGTTGCCAATACACGTGAATAAAGATGCCAATTAAATATTTTGCTCTGTGAATGACAACACAGAATGGCATTTCATCATTTGTGATGTCATCGGCAAAAAATGTAAACAATGAAGGCGCACCGATTTAAGTAATTTTTTTAAAATATTAAATTTAAACAAATTATTTAAAAAATGGTTATATACTATGTTTTTAAACATGTTCTTTCAGAACAAAATACTTTTAAAATTTTGGAAACGACACCATTACCGAAACTTCAAATTGCAGCAACATTATGCTTGAACCGTTTTCTCTTGACAACTCTGTGCCATCTCGTTTGTAATATTTTTATCTATGTTTATATGTACAACGTATTAGGAAACTGGATGAGGGTAGATCAACCTGAATCAGATCTTGTACTTTTAATATGAGAAATAAGAGAATAAGGAGAAATACCGAATAAGAGAAATTATCTGGATAAATAGAGAAATAATAAACAAATTAAAATAAACTTAACAAAATGAAAAAATTTGATTCTAAATATGGAAAATCCTTAAAGTAACGGCATTTAATCTTTACTAATAATAAAGCTGAAAGTCTCTCTGTCCGGAGGATGTCTGGATGTCTGGATCTCTGTGACGCGCATAGCGCCCAGACCGTTCGGCCGATTTTCATGAAATTTGGCACAAAGTTAGTTTGTAGCATGGGGTGTGCAACTCGAAGCGATTTTTCGAAAATTCGATGTGGTTTTTTTTCTATTCCAATTTTAAGAACAAAAATATCATAAGATGGACGAGTAAATTACGAAATTATAACGTGGAACCGTAACATGGGCACAAGCCAATTGGCGAGATACGAAATTATCATAACGTGGAACCGTAACATGGGCACAAGCCAAGTAGCGAGAAAATTCACCTCACATTATTTGTAAATATAGGCGAGCCAAAAGATCTTTTAATTTTTCTATTACGGGCAAAGCCGTGCGGGTACCACTAGTAATACAATAAAAATAATGATGAAATCTAATTTCAGTTTGAACGAGTTTTTTCGATAGCATGAGAATGTGATTTCAACATGCAACGGACGTTACGCCCTGTGTAAGTTGAAACTATTTTACAACTAATGTAAAGCAAATATCCAAATATTCAAGTGCCTTTTAAAATTAGAAATATTGAATAACTTGGATCCTAAGTTAAAATTCTGATGGCGAGATGCAACGGAAACTTTTTATCGTCATAAGTAATTTTTTGAATTCAATAAATGTGAAGTTGGCAAAAATGTCCTACGATGCTTTCGCGTTCTAAAATATTCTACATTTAAATAGAGCAGTTGAACAGTCATTAAATCAGATACAATGTGCTTCGGATCCAATTATAGATAGTTTAAAAAGATGAGTGCTACGGTGTCAGTGGGAAAATGTCCGACTCCTATTCTTGGAGTTTTAAATCCGCCGACTCTGATTCTCGTCTACGACTCCTTTGCTCCATAATCAACCCGATCCTGAATCCACGACTACGAATCCGACTCCACAACATGGCAGATCTGTAGACACGAAGGGGAAATGACCAACTCAAACTCCTTTACTCCAAAAGAGGTTCAAATCTGCCTCCGCAGAACGGTTTATTCCTAGGTTCACCGACATTTAAAATTTCGTCCCCCCTTAAAAATATTAAAAACTATTATTGAAACTGAGAAACAGGGAGGAAGGAAATTTCGTGTTGGTGAAATTGGGGGAACCCCCGCAGAATTGCTTAAAAGTGCTGATTTTTTAAAGCATTTTTGAATTATAGTGAAATATTAGGAAAGTATATTTTGTATTGCTTTTCTGCCTGTTTCCTGAAAAACAAATTTCGAGAGAAAACTTTCATTTATCACATTTCATTTTACTGTACTTCTAAAATGTTTAACAAAAGTATATAAGAAAAGAAACTTTTAAGTTCAAAATTTCATTTTGTCGTCTGAATGAAAATTCACTTTTTTTTTTTTTGTTAATGCACCCATACGTCTCATCCAATTTAATCTTATTTTTGTTAATGCATCGAATTATAATACATTGAAACTAACATAAAACGAATAGTCTTAGTGCTGAACATGATCCATCGTATAGTAGTTTGAAATACCACTAAGTAAGTGGAGAACGCAGGTATAAATCCTGTCGGCGTTTTTTTTTTTTTTTTTTTTGTACTGAAGTGAGTGCCACACTTCGTTTGATTGTAAAAACATGCAGGGGCGGCAAATAGGGGGGTCAAGAGGGGGCGGTTGGACCCCCAAATCTTTTGAGCAGAATGATAGAAAATATGTGATCTCAATGTATGTAAGTCGGAAATCCATGTTCATTAAAAAAGAGTCTCGCTGGTTCTCAGTAGCTATTTGATGAAACTCGACACATTCCTTGACTAGAAAAAGTGTTTTTCGTTATTCGGATGATGACTTAGAAATTCATGAAATATTTTCCGGGCCTTTTCTGAACATAAAAAATTGATAGAGAATCATTGTTAATTTTAACTAAAGAAGACATTTCTTCAAATAGGCTAAATATTTCATACTTGTGTGCCCAGTGTAACGATGGTATGTCCAATATGAGAGGCTCGTGCAAAGTGGTGTTGCTGCATGATTTTCAGAAGAAAATTCTTTGATATTTTACAATCACTTTTACGCTCATTTTTTAAGTGTATATTTATTTAATGAGCGTTCATCGCTTTCTTCTGCTAGAAACACGTTTCAGCTGCTCAATGCATTATATGTTTTCATAGAACCTTATTAAAAATGCATGTGATTATTGAATTAAAAAAAACATATCAACAAATACCTTTTTTGGGGCTCTATAATTATGCAATCTCGGAGTGACACAAGTTGGTCTTCAAGAGTGAAAACCATAAATACATTTCTCTATAACTTCAAAGCAGCGATTTGACGACCGGAAGAATTATTGCAAAACAATTGTTTCATTGGTGAAAAAGCTCATGCCCTTTAGCATATATGACTACGTTAGAATTTTTATTCAATTTCTTTGTATTGAGGAAAGTTTTTGAAAAATGTTTTACTCTATCAAAACATCTTCAATCCGCTACCCTTAATTTTCGGACTATTTAAGTCACAGTTCAATCTAGCAATTGATCTGTGCACCATACTACCATACTTCAATCGACAATTGAAACTGAAAATAAGATTTTACATATAGATATATATTTCAACTAAGCGTGAAACTTTTCAAAAAAATTCTTCCTCCGAGCCAATTTTAAAAAGGTGAAAAAAAAGAAAAAAAATCCACATGATGATGTCAAGCCAAACAATGATTTTTTAATATTTTGTATGAAGTAGTAGATTATGTTTCGAATGAAATTAACACAAGATTTGATGATAATTATTTTTCTGTATGGTTGACTCTATATTATCTGGATTGGATTTTGAAGACGAAAATTTTTTTTTTTCAATTATGAGTATTCAATTTTAACATAAGGCAAGAAAAATTACAAGCACTATACCGACAGACCGGTTATCACATCCAGAGACTGCAGTTTGGTCCTTGTTATGGACTCATCATTCTGGAGTAGTAAATAACAGAGCTGGAGGCAGATGACATCTCCTTGAAGCTGAGAGCGCCGATGAGACTAGATTATTCAATGATGAAAAATTAAGCCCCTTACAATTTTTGAAGTTGCCTGGGTGGTTTTGAAGAGCTAGATGTAAAAAATGTTTTAATAAATAATTTTGTTACTTCAATTATTTTTTAACTATTCCTATCAGCTCAGCCAGTGGAGAAAGATTTTTTTTTATCTCTCAGGAGGTTAGAGAATTATTTTCGAAGCATAATGGGCAAAAAGTTCAAGCGAAGTCATATGTGCTAAAAGGCATGAGCTTTTTCACCATCTTTTCTATTTAGCTGTACTGGCAAAACAGCACGACACTGGGCACTGATTAGTAACACGATTCCCTGTTCTTCCGAATTTCAAAAATCATACATTAAAACTTTTCCAAAAGGTATAAAAACTTTAGTATCGAGATGTTTTGTATGATAACTTATTAGAAAGTTAATCAAAATTTTTAATAGTTTCTAAACACTAATTTTTATTCATATTAAACCGATTTTATGACCACTTCCTTTAGCTAATTTGCGTTTGGGACCGCACTGTGGTAATACCTATTTAAGAAACTCGACCCCCCAAATGAAATGCTGAAATGCCGCCCCTGAAAACATGTGACGTTATTTCTACCGGTACTTTCATTTCTTTTGAAATCACTCTCTTAAACCGATTAAAAGAAGGTATTTAAAAACCCAGTGCAGGCCACAGTAAGAGTTATTTAACAATGAATAAAGCTCTGTTTTACAAAAGAACAAATAGAAGAACCAATTCATTATGATTATTTGGTTTGTCTCCAGTTTCTCCGACATTTCAAATTTTCCCTCCCCTCCCCCCTTTAATATGTCAAAAGGTATGATTAAAACTGAAAAATGGGGAGGGGGGATGAAATGTTGACGAAGCTGGAAAGACACAGAGTATTTCATTGTTGAGTTCAGTATCGGATGGAAGTCTTGAAACGCATTGTTAATTTGGTTAATTCGAGTTATTTTTATGAACCTTAACAATTTCATTTTGAAATGAGATGCTGTTTTTTGGTTACTTTTCAAAAAAATGTATGTGAAGTACGTTGGTTACTTCTTGATTCATCAGCAGCCAAGCTGTTTTTCGAGACGTATTGTGGGGACGTTGTAGGTCACTTTTCCATCAAGATCTAGTGAATTAATTGCTCAGTGTGAGGAATGATTTTTCTCTTATAACTCTTACTGTAGTAGATATTTCTAACAGCAAATGCGTTAACTTGATTATTTATTTTCTTTTTTCTTTACTACTAAGGAAGAGTGATCTCGCAAATGTGCTTTAAAAAAATAAAAAATAATCTCGTCAAGTTTAAACATGGCAAACACTTTGCGG
The DNA here is from genome assembly GCF_026930045.1 of Uloborus diversus. Taxonomy (NCBI): domain Eukaryota; kingdom Metazoa; phylum Arthropoda; class Arachnida; order Araneae; family Uloboridae; genus Uloborus; species Uloborus diversus. The sequence goes on from NC_072734.1 coordinate 72,385,388, forward strand.
GTATTAATGTCAAATTGGTTGCCATTTCTCAATGCTGATTTGCAGGAATGAATTGGCAGATCGTAACTCTCAAAATTGAATGTATTTGTTCATTGTTTAGTTCAACGAGACTTCGCTCCATTCATCTACAATTTCGGAACTATTTATTTTAGTTGATAGGCTATTTTGTTGTTGATTTTGAGATGATAGTTTCGGAGCAGATACCCAACAGAGAAAACACAGGATTGCTTCCCAGTTGTCAAGATGCTACAGGTTCAACTTTGATTGTCACGTGCCATCAACAACACGTCAACAGAGTTCAAATGCTATTTTTCTTTTTTTTTTTGGAGGTAAATAATTTTGCATAGTGCGACTTCATTAATTAAACCAGTAACAACCAATGAGTTATCACTCCAAATGGAATGCAAAGACCTGTCACACGACAATGACCAGTCTTTCCGAAACTTATCTTGTTCCAAAAACGAGAATTCTCTATGCTGGAACATTTCTTCTGAGGCAACATCACTAATAGGAAAGTAAATTTTGCTTTAGTAAATTAAAACTTACCATCGAATAAATAGGGTCTTGCCATCCAAGGAACATATGACTGGTAAAATGAAGATGCAGATGGTCGAAAAACAGAATCCAGTGTTGTAGAGGGACTCAAAGAAATGTAACGGGAACCAGTAAGGGAAGCGTAGGAGTTAGGATAACCCGGAAGGCCGTCCTGTAAACAACAAAAATTCAGAAAAATTATTGCATGTTTTTTAACCGACTTCAAAAAGGAGGCGGTTATCAGTTCATACCGTATGTATGTTTTTTTTTTTTTTTGTTTGTCCACTCATAGCGTCTCACCTAGTGAACCGATTTTGATGATTCTTTTTTTAATGGATAGGGGATGGCTCAACTTAGGTCCCATTACTTTGTTTGCCCATATTTGTTCTTTAGAAAAAAAGTTATAGGCAAAAAACAGTACATTTTATGCAATTTCCCTATTAAATGATTAAAATGATATTGTATTGAAGTTCGCACTTTTCATCCGTGGATAACGGTGGCTCAGTGGTAGAATTCTCGCCTCCCACTCGAGCGACCCGGGTTCAAATCCCGACTAGGACAAAGTGAATTTTACTAAAATTTCGTTTCTACTGTGTCCCGTATTTTCTCGAATGTTCTATTAATTTCTGTATCTTTCCAAGTCTGGAAAGTTCCAGCACTTTCTCAAGTTGTATGTAAGGAGATGTAACGGGTTCATTCGTGGTTCTGAATAAAGATCTCGAGTTGAGACTAACGAGTATTCGCTTCATTTGCTTTCACATTGTCTTCGCTATCTTCATCTACGCGACAATATGAAACTCATTGTTATAAAAGTTTGGTGCCATATAACATTAATAGTAATTGTAATGATAATTTTGAATAAAGGCTTTTCTAAAGCAATACAGTGATATAGAGCCGAACTTCTTACTAGGTAACTTCTTACTTTTACTGAAATATCTACATTTACACTAAAAAGAATGAAATAAAAAAAATTTGAAAAAAAAAATAGAACCGACTTCAAAATTGCTCTAAAAAGTGAAAAATAATTTTATTCTTTAAACACCATCGATAATGCTTTTAAACATAATTTTTGAAGTTGGCGCAAAAACGATAGATAAAATCATTCACAGTCATAACTCAACTACAACTATAAATTTAACCAGGCCCAGTTTCTTCACTATCACATAAATTATGCATTGATGACAACATATTTGAATAACGATATAAATGTTTCGTTCGTAACTTTGGATGCTTTTCTGAAAAAAAATATGAACGAAGCATGGTTACACTGGATTTTACGTTTTGTTTTTGCGCCAACTTCAAAAATTATGTTTAAAAGCATTATCGATGGTGTTTAAAGAATAAAATTATTTTTCACTTTTTAGAGCAATTTTGAAGTCGGTTCTATTTTTTTTTTCAAAATTTTTTTTTGATAATACATTCAATTAAATTTCTTCTTCTCCAGTATTTGTCATTTTTAATTTGCCCGTTACCGTTGCGTAAAGATTATTCTCGATTTGGAATAAAAAGTCAAATGATCGATTTCATGAGTTGCAGTCATTGTTTTGAAGGAGAGGGGGGGTGAAACAACTTCTGTCTACTTATTCAAAAAAGATCGATTTGTGGCCGAGTTATTACTCCGGTGTTTTAAACCTTGCTTTGAGAAACGAGATAGTGGAGAGAGGGGCACATGTGAAGATAGTATGCTTTACTATCTTCTAGTATATATAGTATCTAGTGTGGTGTTGCATAACTTGGGGTTCAGTTTCATCTCCTTTTTGCCACAGACGTGTCTTCTCTTCTAAATTTCCTTACTCTGTTGCATTTTATAGCTCCACATGTCCACAAACCGCGTGACTTGGTTTGTAAAAAAAATAATGCCAAAACTTGTATATTTGTTATTAATTTTAAGTTTCTAGCATTACGTTGCTGATTAAATTTGTTTTTATTTTTAGGCTCCAATAGTTACAAAAATATTGTGATTCAAAAATAAGACCTAATATTAACTACTCAACCTGCCTCAACCTTCTTATGTTGCACATTTTTTGAAGCGAAACGAAAACTTATCGTCCAACTCTTTTGACATGAGCTAAATATGTAACTCGAATATTTGTTTATTCAAAAAAAAAAAAAAAAAAAATTTTTTTCCCGGCTCTTCATGCTTCCCGCAATTGTACAAAAATCTTTATTGCTGTCTTGGAGATTGAATAAAAATCTCAGTTTGAAGAAAGCTGCATTGGTCGTAATACCATCCACTCGCTGTTTTACGAGGCATACAGCCATGAAAAAGTTTGGAATCGTCCCTGACGTCATCGACCAGGCTCCTTCAGAAATAGTAAAAATTAAATATGGAGACAAATCTTTTGAATTAGGTGAAGAATTGACTCCAACAGACGTGAAGGATCTTCCTACAACCGTTTCTTTTCCATCCAAAGAAGAGGATTTTCATGCAATTTGCATGGTAGACCCTGACGCTCCTAGCCGCAGCAAGCCTGTCTATCGAGAATGGTTACATTGGCTAGTCGTCAACATCCCAGGAACTGATATCAGTAAAGGAAACACGATTGCTGAATATATAGGTGCAGGACCACCCATAGATACGGGATTGCATCGATACGTTTTCCTAGTTTATAAGCAACCTGCAGAGTTGATGTGTGACGAGGAAAAAATATCTAATACATCCACTAAAGATCGAGTGCAATTTGAAATACGGAAGTTTTCGAGAAAATATAGTTTAGGAGTCCCAATTGCCGGGAATTTTTTCTTAGCTCAATGGGATGATTACGTTCCGAAATTATATAAAAAGCTAGAATATAATTAAAGAGTTCTTTAAATTTGTGATACATGATTCCCGTTGGACTCGACTTTTAGTTATCAGACTTACTTGACTTTAGGAACATTTCTACACTCTTTGGAGATAAATTTAAAATTTTGTAGCCCAGCTAGCCTGTTAGCAATAAATTTTACTATTGAAATTTTGCTGAAGAAAATGTGTTTGAGTTCTTGTGAAAAGGAAGTTTTGGGAGAGACTTACCATAACATAGGCCTCTTTAAAATTTAAAATTTAAAGCTTTTTGGAGTTAAAAAAAGAATAAGTTACCAAACAATAGTTACATTAAAATGACAAAAATTTCGCAAAATACTTAAATTTAGCAATTAAAATAAAAAAAAATCAGACAAATATTTAAAAAATGTCATTAACTCATGTGAAAAGTTCCATTAAAATTTCATGTAAAAATGTATGGGTTTTGGCTTGGTTTAAAAGTCCGCCAAATTTGTATAAACCGTTTTTGGAAAATTTGGAGAAAGCTCTTCGCTCTTTACTTTGAGAAATAAATACGAACATATATTACCCCGTTAATAATTTTCCCCAAGAAAAAATTGTCGCCAAAATATTTTACTTGATCATAACAACTCTAACTGGAAAAAAATCCAACATGAGTAGCGAAAATTTGACCATTTTTGAAATCGTGCCAAAACATTGAGTACGGGAAGTTCTAGTATTTTATTTAGTTGCCAGCTGATTTTCATGTTATTAAATGTTTTAAGCTTGTTCTGTTGCGACTTACGGAATCGTTAAAAAGGGGGGAAAATCTTAACCAAAAGGTTTCCAAAGTGTGCAAGTTTGGGAATGTTGAGAGTCTGTCACAGTCTGCAAATTTTAGACAATTATTTTGATTACATCATCAAAGCCGTAAAATTTAGTACAGGTCTTAGGTGTCAAAAACTTAGCGATAATTGGAAAAAATTGCCAATTATCTTAGTAATCGAAATCTTTCCGCAAGCTTGGCGAAGTTCAGACTTAACTTATTAATACATAAGGGCCAAGGAGTAAAAAGTGTTTATTATCTTAATATATAAAAATCTTCTGTGTGGACGCTTGTCACCATAAGGCTTTTAAAAGACTGTACCGATTTTGATCTAACTTTTTGTGTGTAATTAAGCTGTGGCAATCATGATTTCGAAGCGCGATGGATCAAATCGGAAACGTTTTTGTTAATTAATTAATTAATTTAAACATTGAATGGTTATACCTCCCAATTGATTAATATTTATTTTAACCATAGACTAATAATAAGAATAGACCGAGCTATGGCAACCCTTTTGCTGCTCATAAACCAAACCATGTGACTGGTGGATATCCTAGCAACAGCGGGTGTTGATCGTAGCAGACGACCAACGCCCACGATCAACGCCCGCGAGAAATAAAATAAATAGAATTGATGGAACACGGAAGAATGATCTTTTATAGAGTCCGATTTGTAAATTTGTAATTCTAAGTTGTAAATATTTTGTTAATATGGTAAGTTTCTCGTTTAGATAGTACTGTGCATTTTCTTTATTCAATTTCAATAACTCTCTAAGCAATTAAAGATGCAAGCGCCCAAAAAGAATCGGCAAACGGTAAGATTTTTACCTACAATTTCAATTTAAGATACCGATTAGTACATTTTTGCGTTAACGCAAAACGCTTACGCCATTACGTTCACGCCAACGCTGACGTGGCAGTTCCAAATGAAATAAAAGTTACTGAAAATGTGATCAAAAACTAATTACTAATGTCAAAATAATGCATATCTAAAAGAAAAACAGTTCAATCTCTGCACCTGGGGAAAAAAAATTTAAAATGAAAACACATTACGTCTTAAAATGTCGAGGGCCAAATTATAGATAATGTTGCCATCTAGTAACCATGCTGCCAAAGTTTTCGCCAAGCCTTCCACCAGTCACATGATGTAGCCATGAACCAATTTTTTCATCAGCAAGTCTGGGAAAGCTCGGTCTACTCTTAATATTAGTCTGTGATTTTAACCTATTGTTGAACGAGAACTGAACTATTTTAACCCGTTGCCAAAGGACAATAGGAAAGCTAGCTCTGCTTTTTCTAAAGAAATTTCCTACTGTGATAATTTCAATTGAGAATAGATAAAACGTTGAGAGAGAGAGAAAGAGAGAGTGAAGCCTTCACACACACACATTTCTTGAAAGCGACGATTTTAGGTCCCGAGATATATTTTAAAAGTACTGGAAGGTTCACGCAAAACGTGTGTTCTGTCGTCGTAGTTGAACCATGTGACCAGATCGGTGCTTTAGGTTTTCCTAACCAAATGATCAGAAAGTACCGCACCTAGCAACATTTGTTTCTCGGCTCAAATCCATCTGAGTTTTGGCACCAATGTCAAGAATACTTTAAGGATTATCAAACTAATCAGTATATTATTAAAAGAAAAGATGATGGAATTTAAAGCCGAAACACATTTTATTTTCGTCCAGATGAATTAGAACAGGGTAGTTCTGTACACAAAAGATCAGTGCAGTGGAAGATCTTTATCTTTGGTGGAAAGAACAAATTAGGCAATATGTGAAGTTTTAAGTTTTTTTTCAAAAGATCGGACCGCTAAACGGTCGGAGTTGGCTTCGCTCATTGACCGGCTAAATTACAGTAACGTGATGGATTGGCGACTTTGGCTATAAACAATAGAGTTGCATGATCATTTGTTTATGTTTTAAAGCTACTCTTAATGTAATTTATTGTGTTTTTTATTTATTTGGCGAAATATTTCAAATGCAAAGAATTGTTTTTCGTTTTTAAAGAGTCTTTAGTCATTTTAGTTGAAGTATGTGTTTTTTCTTCATCGGGAGAGGGCGGGGGGGGGGAGATGAGTGATTCTCGCTTATTCAAAGAACTGTTTATACCTTTATCATTTTTTTAAACGATATCCTTTCGATTGTTTTATTCTTTTTCATGTGGGGGATTTTGCAGCGGGATTTCCTGTTTGTTCTAGATGGGTAGATAGTTTTTTACATTTAATATCTGAGGACGCTTCTTATCCTTTAAGTATGGCTCTAAGAACAAATCATTAAGTACGGGTGAAAAAATAGTTAATAAAACAACTACTCTGTGGGCATTAGATAAATCAAGTTGTAATAAATACACGCATTCTGACATCAAGCAGGTTAAAACATTTTCTTTTTACATATTTTTTTCAAGAAAACGGTTCAAACACTTGATAGTTTATTGAAATTTTTTAACTTTTCAATTTATAAAGTTTGAACAGATCAATGTCTGTCGGGTCCTCTAGTACGTGCATAATTTGTTAAAAGTTTAATATCAACTGAGTACATTCCCTTCTTTAAAACGTTAAACCAACAAGCCCGGGTCTACTATGTTGAATAAGTTCTAGTCAGTAATTATTAATTTAGTGCTAGAAAAACTAATGTTTTTTTTTTTTTTTGAGCAATCACGATTGCTAATTGTTTTCATTTGACAGTCCGTGATTCCTTTTTCGTCTGAAAAAGGAACCATTTGTCCGTGGTTCCTTTTTCAACCCCATCGTCTCCTGCAGGTGCGACTCCTCCCGGTAGCTACTTCTCCTGGTCTGTGGCGTCTACGTCCTACACACACGCACGCTCATGCACATACACACTCACACATATACACACACGCCAATTTGCATACACACAGCTCTACGCACACACACAAGTCTACACATAACACAACTATACACAGGTAACCGCCCACGAGGAGGGAACGCCTTGGAGGGACAGGAGCCGTTTCTAGAAACAATTGAGTGTGGTAGTAACCAATGAGTAGGGTCCTGTCGCAACTGGTGATTGCGAAAAACATAGTATGAATTCAAAATTTCAGAATTCAAATTAGTTTTGAACGTTCAAAAGTTTTTTTTCCCGGAGATTTATTGATACTAACAGAATAAAGAGAGAGGACGAATTTTTGTGTGTTTATATATTTAAGGTAATCTCTGAAACCATTGCAAACTATTTGAAAAATTCTTTCACTGTATGAAAGATGCTTTCTTGCTGAGTAACATTTCTACATAGTATAAAATGAAGTCTCCAAAAAGCATCTGTGTGTTTGAACTCGCAAAACTCGAGAACTACCCGGCCGATTTTGCTGAAATTTTCAGTTTGTTCCTTTAAGTCCCGAGAAGGTTTGCAGACCAGTTCGAAAACAATTCGATGAATAGTTCTTTTCTTGTTCCAATTTAGGCCCAATTTTCGCATAAATTCCCGAATATGGGGGTGAAAAATTACTCGCAAATAGTAATATCATACATCGTTGGAAAAGGAAAAATTTTCCGCGTTCTACTCAATTTGTTCTAATGCTCTAACTTAATTGCGGCGGGAGTTTTTTACGTTTTTAGCTCGATTTTTTAAAATCTTAGCTGAAATTTAGGCACTACTTTCTTCATTAAATCCATCAATAAAAAAATGGAGGAATTGTCCCACAATTTTCTTTTTGACAGCATTGGAAAGAGCTGCTTTTTTTACTCCAGATCTAACTCGACCTAAGGTCGAACTTTTAACCCTCAATCCCCATTAGAAAAAAGTTACAAGCGAATTAAACGAAGTTTACAAATCTGCTTTCTATTTAAGTTTTTAACCATTTTATTTTGCGTTTCCACGGTAACGCTTTTTGAATCCATTGTTTATTTCCATCTTTCTCATTTTCAATTCTTAAACTTATTTTATTTTGTGTTTCCATGGTTACGCCTTTTAAATCCATCTTTCTCATTTTATTTTAATTCCTTACCAGTATTTTGGCGAGAAAATTTTGCATGATGTTTTTTTTTTCTTTCATTTAATCCTGGTTATTGAAGATACTTCATTTGACACAATCGTTTTATATTTTTTTTTCAAGGTAGACCGGGCAAAGCTGGACAACGCAGCTAGTAGGCTATAATTCGAAAAAATCCGATAAATAATTCTTTTTTTATTCCAATTTAGGCTCAAATTTCACATAAATTCCGGAATATTTGAGTGAAAAATTACTTGCACATATTAATATTATATATCGTTGAAAAGGGTAGAATTTTCTGCGTTCTAAACAATTTGTTTCAATGCTTTAACTTAATTACGGTGGGAGTAATTTACGTTTTTAACTCTAACTTTTTTAGGCTTAGCGGAAATTTGGGCACTACTTTCTTTATTAAATCTATCAATAAAAGTGAAGGAATTGTCCCACAGTTTTCTTTTTGACACCATTTTAAAAAGCGACATTTTTTACTCTAGAAATATCTCGACATATGGTCGAGAAAATAATCTTCCATTTCCAAATTCAAAAAAGTTATAAGTAAATTGGATTTGTATGATAATAATCCAATCCCAATTCGTATTGGATTATTATCATATTTTTTTTAAACTATAAACACTTTTCTACGGCTTTTTTAAATAATTCTAAACGTATTTAAATCAGATGTTATTTTTCTTGAAAGAGAGAATTTTGATGGACAGGTGTAATCTTTATATCAGGATTTTTTTTTAAACTTACTTTATGGGCTATATTTGGAGCTCAGACAAATGTGCACATTTTAACTAACGAAACAGAATCTTTCTTTTTATTTCGGAGTAGAAAGGGAAATTTACACTTGCTCTAAGAGTTTTTTTTATTTAATTTTTTAGCACGAGCAGAGCCGTGCGGGTACTGCTAGTAATTTATAAAATGGCTGCGATTAAATTCCAAATAATATTGCATCTATTTCACGCAGAGTATTGAATTATGTTAAAGCCTAAAAGCCTAAACAAAACAATTTGCACCAGACTCATGGCTTTGATTCTAAAATAGTACAACCCAAATTCAAAATAATAGAATATCAGAACTGTTTGAACAAAAGGTCCCTTAGTCGAGAAAAATGAACGTATGCAAATGAAAAAGACTATAACTCGTTATTCATGAATGGGTAAATCAATTTAAACAACTTTTCATATACTATTTTAACAATTTATGGATCATTAACACATTGGAAAAATGGATAGATTTTTTATATTATTTGAATAATGTCAAAAAATTAGAATAATTTATTACCATTAATGTGAATACCATTCAATGTGAATTCTAAAAGATAGCGAAAATATTTGCATACCTGTTACCCTAGAGTTTGTCACAAGCATGGAACCTTGGGCCCGGATAGTTATACGCTCTTTTAAAGGTCTTTTATTGCTCAAAATGGGTCTTCGAGGTGATAAATAGGAAGAAAAAAAAAACAAAGTTACTTATTGTATTATTTCTTAAAGTTAGAAAAAAGCTGTCCAACTCAGTTCAAATGAACGTTTTATAATCTATGGTATGTAAGATCTTAAAGGAACATAGAAGGACTGACCATCTAAAAAGTAACCGAAGTGAACGAGGTAGAAAAATTGTAACATCTGGCAGAGATGAACCCAAATTAAAGTAAATTGTCCAAAAGAATTATTGAAAATGCTTCTTACGTCCATAAGTGTTGGACAGAATGTATAGTTATCTTATCCACGTCAACTACACTAGGACGGTTGCATAAACTGCAGTTGAAATTGCGGATCTACGAAGTAAGACCAAAGATAAACATGAAGCAGAAACGTGCACAACTCTCCTGGAGCAAAGAGAAGCTCTAACAGGAGCAACAAGGTTGGAAAAGCATTATATTCAGTGATAAATCTTTTTTTGAAATATCTGTGAACAAAAAATAGGTGTTTGGGTTTGACGTTTAAAAAGAAAAGCGTCTGAGAAATCTTGTGTAAGACGTTCTCTCCCCTTTGACATATCCTTCTTGGTTTGTGGGTGCATGAGGGCTGCTGGAGTAAAACGAGGCTTACTTTGAGACAAGGCAAGTAGTCATTTTGTCGCTAAAAAAATATTTTGCTGAAAACAAATGCATGAATACTACTCAAATTCAAAATAATAGAATACTTCCCACGTTTTGGAGAAAAGTTCATTCTAACCAAATATAAGTGCAAATTAGGTATTTAAATGAACGTGTCACCTTTCTTAGACTTTAAAGTGTGCATTTCATTTCAAATATACTCAATTAAAAATATTCTCAGACAGAATAATCCAAAAGTTTATAGTGATGAAGATTTACATTGATTCGAAAAATTAGAATATTCAAACTAAAGGGGGAAAAACACTTTCAAAAGAAACAATACCAATATTAAAATGCTTCATTTTTTGCTGGATTCAATGCTTTAACCCTTTCTCACACGGATTCTACCACCTGTTTACATTAATCGTTTCTGACACTGTTTCCATACCCTCTTAAATGCGGCATCGAGCTCAACTTTGTTGGCGGGCACCAGGTCTTGAACCGTTTTCTTTAGATTTGACGGTACCATAAATTCTTGATCGTATTGAGATTGGTAGAGTTGCTTAACCAGTTTAATACTGAAATTCCTCTTTCTGTTTAAAATCTATGAGTCGTTTTAGAGATGTGACACGGAGTAGAATCTTGCTGAAAAATAAAATGTGTTACTAAATGTGTAACTACTGTGCGGAAGTCGCGCATTGTTTTATTTTAAGATATATATAATTTCCCAATGCTTGCAATATGAAAAGACTACTTCTTTTCTTGTCTAACACGCTTCGCAATGTGTCAAAAAATTAATGTAAGCCTTTTTTTCGGATTATGAAATCACCTCAAAATGACGAATTGGGGGGTGTTCCGGTCCTCCCTCGAGCTTCTGGTAAAGTTCCACTTGTGCAGCTAATTAATGGCTTTAACATGCTGCAAAAATAGAACAAATATGACTTTTTTTCGATGAGATATCTGAAATTTTATGATTTTCTTTAAAGTTGGAATAAAAACTATGGAGTTTTTTTTTTTCTAAACGAAAGGTACCCCATGTTCACCCCACCACCCCTGACAACGTATATAAAAAAATTCAGGGTGATCGGTTCGGTAGTTAAGACGTGAAAAGGTAACAAATAAACAAACAATCAAACGAAATCACTTTCGCATATATAATATTAGTAAGAATGGAATTTTTAATATTTGTTAGTAATTCGATTTATATGGCTGTATGTTATCGTTATAGTGCGTTATTTGACGCATTGCTTTTCATTTCTTCACCTTCAACCCAGAGTAAAATTTTTGGCCCTGAAAACGGACTTTCTTTTGATAAGAAAGGTATTATGAACACTTAATACTGCAAGAAAGAGGAAAAGATTTACTTTCTTGAAATACAAGTTTGAAAGTGCGACATTTCTTATTTCATTAAGAGCAAAATGGAGAATTTTCAAATTTCAAAATTAAATGCTTACTACTTATAGATTTATGCGGAAAATATCTATCGCATGGGTATTGTAGGTATTAGTTTAGCAAAAGTACATTTTCAAAAGGCATAATTTTCATCTTGACGATTATTTTTCATTTTATTTACAGTTGCCATGTTTGATTAAAGTTATAATGAAATTATGTATTTGGCGATACCATGCGTTATTTTGTTTTTTCAATGGACTTATAACGAATTTAACAAATCAAACCATTATGTAAGACTAAAAGTTGTGTTAAAATAAAAAGTTGTTTTCCAAATAACTGAATTAAGCTATTTAAAAGGAAATAATTCGCCAAACTAGAAACAAGCTAAATAAAATCCACGAATTATTCTTTTGAAATAACTCGCCAACTAAACGAAACAATTCTTAAAGCTTTTTCTTCAGTGTCGGAAATTTTCGTTTCTAAGACTTATTAAAAGCAGCAACTGCAACAACTTTTCAAAACACAACAGGTTTCGTTCGTTAAAACTTTATTTTACTTAATAGAATTAATTTCCTTCAGAGACTGTTGGCTCGGGAAAAAATCAAAATTATACTCATTGAGTGATAACATTGTCGAGTGGCAAGTTTTTTTACTTTTACATGAACACTTCAAAACTACTTACCGAAGTGGAAAAGGCAGCAACTTTTGAATACCTAAGGTTGTAACTATACAAACTACATATATAATGCACTATGTTCAATGTCATTTTAAAAACTAAAAAAAAAAAAAAAAACTAAAAAAAAGGCACTTGCTCTTATGTACTCGCATTGGAAGTAATACATCTTAAACTCAGTTTTTGACCCTGAAAAAATGTGTTAAATAAAGAGTTTGGCACTTTTGAAATTTCAAGAATTTTGACGTTTTTCTTAGCGACAGTTATTTAACATCTGAAGGACCATATTGTTTTGTTGGAAATGATATTAATAATATTTACAATAAAGTAAATACTGCAGGTAAAGCATTAAGTTTGTACGATTCGTCAAAAATAACACTTTACTTTTTAAAATGAAATTGAAAAAAAAAAAAAAAAAGAAAAAGAAAACAGAAAAAATGAGTTTTTCAGCAAAAATAAATAAATAATTAATAAATAATAAAAAGCATATTTTGGAACAGCTTTAAAACATTTCGGAGAGGTTTTGAACCCTAAAAAAAATCACCCCTTAAATACGGTCATGCTTAGGAACACAGTAAACGCTTCAAGGTTTGTTTACATGAATATTAGAATGATTTTCAAATATAAACAACTTCTATTTCAATTTCACTTCAAATACAACCGAAGTAAAAAATGTCTGGCAGAAGGAAGATAAATAGACAGCCAATTGGTACCGATTTGCTGGCTACAAAATATGGTTCTTAATTTAACTATATTATGGTGCTGAATATGCAAGTAGGCATAGTAAATTTACGCTTTACGCACCAGCCCGGAATTTTGCACCTTTTTTTTTTTTTTTTAAACATGATGCCGAACTGTTAGAAGAGAGGCAGAGAATCGACTTCGGGCGGCACGATCCGAAGCGCCGGATCCACGTGCTCTATTACCATTGTCAGTGGGTGGTTAGAATTTGCTAACGAAAACAACATAAGTTAAATATAGCGGTCTCCATTAAAGCTGTTGGTATCTTACAACTCTAATTACATTGAGATACTTTTTGCAGCACCGCGGCTCTCCTTTTCGAATTTTTATGACAAGTTATGGTGACAAGCATAAACTTGGATAATTATCTAAAATTTGGCGCTAAAAGAAAATTGTACGAAATAGGATCATTACTTAGTTTACTCATTTGTCGTTACAGTGCATGATTACCGCAAAATTTTTTTAGTAAGTTGTGCTAAAAGATGGTGCCGATTTGCTGGCTACAAACGATAGTGCCTAATTTTACTATTTTTCATTGCAACATAAGCAAGTAAGCACCAGAACTTGCATATATCAAACCAAAATACGGCAAAACTAATGAAAGCACCATTTGCAGCCGGCAAACGGGCGGCATCTTTTACAGCCAGAAAATGGGCGCCATCATATGCTGCAAAGTACTAGTTTTTTCTAAGTGTAATAACACTAACTGTAATACAGTAGGTACTTAGAAAAAAAAAAACGAATAGGTATGAATTTTATTGGATATATTAGCTGTAATGGTTGCCATAAAGCGATATGACAGTAGTATTTGCTGTTCATATCATCTGTTGTTGAAATCAAAAAATGTGTCGCTAATAGGGAAAAAAACATTCAAATATGTATAAAAATTCTATTGTTACGTTTTTAATCGGCTTTACCTGGTGACAACGAGCAATTAGCTATTTTGTGGTCTTCTGATCAATGTTTGAAAAAGTACAAAATCAAAGAAACGCTGATAAAAATGAAAGGAAAACTGAAAAAGAAAAGAAAACAGATTTTTTATATATTTTTTAGTGATTTATTACCTTTTGAGAATAGATGACTAATAACTAGGCCCCAGAAGTTAATGACCAACCCCCCCCCCCTCTCAAGTGCTTAAAAATAAACCAAAAGAGTTGAAAAAATCCTCTTAAAATATAGGAAACTGTACGAAGGGAACAAGGTCAAAAAGTAATTAAAGCAGATTTAAAACGTAATTTTCCAAATAGTAACATTTTCAAATTGCGTTCATTAAAAATAAATACAACCAATATCTGGTAAATATGCGCTTTAAAAACTTACATATTTACCTTACATTACATTATCAGCATTGCTCTGAAAACTTAAATGATTTTTTTTTTCACCGTCAAAGATGAAGGATCGGTTTCCAACATTTCATTAAAAATGTCATAATCCTTCCCTTTATTTCCCATTTTAAAGTAGACAATAAGGAGGATTATCTCCTCCATTGACGGCATGACACAGCTATTAAACAGAGTAAACAGCTCTTGAAAGTCGGCACCGAAAGCTTTTGATTTACTATAATATGTATTTCAAGACTATATTTCATTTTAATTACAAAAGAGAAAATAGAAAAATTAAGTTAAATCGTAGAAAAATGCCTTCAAAATGCTGTAAAAATCTTTTTAATATTCACTAAAATGGAAAAACGTCAAAAGAAGTCCAGAAAAAATGCCTTATCATCACTTTGTAAGGACATGCAAGGAAAATTTTTCTCACCGGGTCAAAAAATGCATGTAAGACCGATAAAAAATTTATTTCATTTTGTTTTACCGGAAGAATTAAATTCTTTGAAATTTTACAAGGTTCGGTGTTACCATAACACGAGATGCTTAACTAAATAAATTAAGATCAATACATTTTTGGGAAATGTTTTTGAAGTTATTTCTTTCCTTTCACATTTTCTAATCGCATTAGAACCATATATCTAAAATGCACATTACAACTATTTCATTTTAAACGGTTGATGTAACCATTGTAACTTTAAGTTAATGTACAGGCTTTAGTTTGAGTTTTAATGTAATACAAAAAATAATAGTAAAATAATAAATGAATTAATAAATATATAAATAAAATATTAAATGCGCATAAACTATAAATAAACACAATGAAAAGATTTTCAAAAACAATTTTCAAACGGTTTTTGAAACACAATATTCCTCTCATAATTCATATGTCTCTGAGTTCATATTCCTCTCTAGTAATCAGGTTTAGTTGAAAGAAAAGTAAGTGAAGTTTTACAAAATAGGGCCTGCCGTTTTATAATCCCTTGAATTAATATGATATGACCACTGCAACTAAAAAAGTGCATATAAAATTGTAAGGGGGAATTGGTAATTTTCCTGGCCAAATTTTTAATTAATTATTCATTTTGAGTTTATTTTTTAAAGCGTATCGAAAAAGAAATATTTAGTCAGCTTTATAAAATTTGCTTAATATAAGAATTGTAACTTGTTTAATTTTATTGAAAGCGGTTTTACACGAAGAAAACTATACAAGTTTATTATTTTTAAATTTTTTTAAATATACACAAAATTTACCAAAGAAAAAAAAAAATCTTGGGCATTAATTGGTTTTATGATCATTTTATTATTTTATGTGTAAGAATTAAAAATAGTTTCGTTAATATTTAATTGAAAAATAGTACATAATTGTTGAAACGCAGGTAATCAAAATTTTAAAATAGGCAGTTTTAAAACTTTTCAGGAACTGATTCTTTTTTAATATAAAAATCTTATTTAATGAAAGTAAAATTTTTATCCGATTATTTAAATCGCTTCTTGAAATAAGGAATAAATTTTTCTTATAAAGAAATTTTTGTTCCATTTTTTTTTTCTTTTTACTTAATTTCTTCAAAATACATTATTCAAAATGCAATGTAATGTCGATGCTTAAAATGATTTAAATTTATGTTTTTAAGAGAGCAACTTTATAGTGTTTTAGTTTGAGTACATTGCACAATAATAAGGAAGTGCTTAGTTATAAGCGAGTAAGGAAGTTTATAGCATTTATTTATAAACTTCTATATCAAAATATACTTTAAATGAAATAATTAATGTTATTTTATTTTTTAAATGGAAGTATGAACTTTAGAGTGACCCTTCCCCTCCGAAGAAAAGAAAGTCAATTTTTCAAGTCGCTTACCCTCTTATATTTTCCCTTTTAGGTCAAAACAATTATTTTTTAAAAAAATCATTTAATTTGAGCAATGGCATTGCGCCTGAAAGTGTCTGTACTAGGCCGAATCGGAAAAAAAAAATCGAAAATTTTTGAAATTTTATGCTAATAAAACGTTGCCCCTATAGTTCACATGTACCACAAAAATATTTAGGTGTCCAGCAAAAGGGTTAAAATTTGTAATTTTCTTCAAAAAATTGATTTTTTTTTCTATACTTTTTATAAGAATGTGAGATGTATTTTAAGAAGAAAAATATCAGTAATAAACCCGCTGATTAGCGCTATAAATAGAAGTCTTTGCTCTCTTGCAATTTTTAAGTCTCCCCACATAGTACTCAAAATATGGATTTTTTCAATGTTTAAGTTAAATTTCTCATTTTAAATACATTTTGTTTTATTATTCATTTGCAAATGCTGATTTGAAAATGTGTTCGCTAATGGTTTTTGAGCTTGATATTTTATTGAAACATATATGTAATTTTTTAAAAGATAAATCGAAAAAAATCCATTTTTTGAAGAAATTCATAAATTTTAGGCCTCTTGATGGAGACCTAAATATTTTAAAATTGGATAAATATTTTTGTGGTGCATGTGGGGCTATAAAAGCAACATTATATCAAAATGATGTTTCGAACTTCCAAAAATATTTTTTTCTATTCAGCCTAAACACGGCTAGTTTACACTTTCGAGCTCAAGTTGGCTCGGGTTGCCATTGTTAAAATTATATAAAACTTTTTACAACTGATTTGACCTAAAAGGAAAAATTTTAGAGAGTATGCGACTTGAAACATTGACCTTTGTGTGTGTGTGTGTGTGTGTGTGTGTGTGTGTGTGTGTGTGTGTGTGTGTGTGCGTGTGTGTGTGTGTGTGTGTGTGTGTGTGTGTGTGTGTGTGTGTGTGTGTGTGTGTGTGTGTGTGTGCGTGTGTGTGTGTGACTCCCTAATAAACTCCCCTTTTGAAAAAAAAAAAAATGCTGACCCTCTCCTTCAATGTGGTAAAGTAGAAGAGAAATATTTAATTTATGAATTTCACAATAACATTTTGAGTTTACTTTGCTATGCTTTATTTTTTAAGTAAATTATTGCCGTTTTAAAATATTAAAACTGAATTTAATAACAAAAATGTTGTAAAAAGTTACCTTTTGAAAAAATACGTTCTTAAAAATTAGAGCAAGAAATAATTATTTATGCTGTAGTTACCGATTTTAAACAGTTGGTAAGATCAAAAAGTTAGTTTTGAAAAATCAATTAAGTATTTGAGAACTGATTTACTTGTTTATTTCTTTTAGTAATAAATAGCTATTTTGTTTATTTATTTATTGTGATTGTGCTGACCTGAAGATTATGCTCAATCAATTCGGAATTTTGAAGTTCTTTTATTTAGTAAAAATATTATAAAGAGTGAAATAATGAGAAAAAAAAATGAAGCAAATTACAATAAAAAACTAACTGGGAAGGTTTCTCAGTTGAAACTTTTAAAGTTACTTAAACTATTTCGCAAAGCTATGAAAACGAATAAATTTGTGCAAAGTTTTTTAAATCATAATTTAAAATTTCGATTTATTTTCTTGTAAGCAGGCTTACCTGGGGACCCGCTGAACTATACATTCCGGGTAATAAAATGATGACGAATAACTACGCTTCTTCCCTATACCACGATCCACAGCGTTTTGACGTGAGAAATCACGCGGGTGACAATTAAGGGATGTAAATCACCCCTTCTATGCATTCGATTCAAAAGGCCCTCCCATTGGACAAGAAAAAAAGGGGGTAGAGAAAAATAGGGGATGAAACCTCAAGAAAACGGAATGAACTGGATCAATAGAGATTAGTTTAAACCCCTCTTACAGTATACTTTGTTTAAGCTTTTAGTGCCAGGTGTCAATAAAATGCGATTTGATTTTCGGCGGACTTCGCAGTGACGTGGTTGAGCGAGCGATTCTTACTGGTTCCCCATACAGAGCATGCGCTGTTCGACTCCAAATATAAGTTGAGGATTTTATACCAAGAGGAAACAGGAAAAAGGACTTTTAATTCTTTTACTTTCACTGTTACGGTCTTAGCAACCTGTAAATTGTCGAGTAAATCTTTTTTATTTATTTTATGGCTTAAGTTTTTAAAAATCGTAAATAATTCAAAATCAAGCAAATGAAACAAAATAATTTAAGCATGAAACGGACTTCGCAAAAACTACCAATAACAAAAATTATTCTTAATTTTTCTACTATACCTATTTTATGATATTCTGCAGCTTTTTTATGCTAAACATTTTTCCATTGATCGGGAAATTGGAAATAAATTTAATTATTGGAAACATACAAATTCACATATGCCAACCGAAGAAAAGTTTATTTACAAAAACCTTCTCCTTCCTTTTCCATCTCATCCATTCATTAGTATTAATTTCATTTTTCACATTTTTCTTCGCATTTGTTTTTTTTTTTTTTCAATATTTTTTAAAAATCTAATTTCAAGTAATTACTCACAATAAGTTTTTTTAATTATTGCTTTAGTTTTGCATTTTCTTTAATTCATTCAAATTTTCATTTAAAAAAAAAAGAAAACTGGAGCATGAAAACTTTACGAATTTTCGGCTTTGTCATTTAATCACATAACCTCTACTGAAAATTGCTCAAATTATACCGATTTATTGTAATGTTTCACTAAATATTGTCAAAACGTTTTCATAAAAAAGGGCTTTTTTAATTAAGATTATTTAAATTCATATTGAAATAATTTTACTTGAAACTACGTCTTCAATGTTCCTTGCAGAAAATAAGCGAAGATACTCGAATATACTTTTACAAGCAGTAATAATTATTTCCGAGTAGAAAATGCTAACTAAAAAAGAAAGAGAGAAAAAAAAGTCACTTTTTTTCTGTATGTGCTTGCTGCTAAATTTATTGCTTTTTATCAGGGCTGTTATAAAGTCACTTTTGTTATCGAAATTTTAATATTGATGGAAGTCTGGGGAATGTGTGCTAATGTGAAATAGTGGAGAAAAGGTAAATGGTAAAATATTTTCTCAGTTCGACAGACCCTCCTATATAACAATATTTTAACTGTGTTCATAAAAATATTAATTGTTTGTAGCTAAAAAATAAATTGCTCTAATGATCACAGGAAATAATAATACAAGTCGTTTTTGAAATTTGTTACACACATTAAAATATTTTGCGGTTAGGTTTATCAAAAATAACTTCTATTAATATAAAATGATAAGCTTTTTGTAATTAACAGTTTAAATATTAATTGAGATCTACTGATATCTAGTGCAGTATTTGTTTAGTTAATATTTGGAATGTTTTGATTTTAATTGCTTAACAAGTTGTAAAGTGCACGCGGGGTAAAGTGAAATAGTTCTTTTCGTTTACTTATTCATTTGATAAATCACTTACGTATTCATTAGTTAATTCGTGTTTATTCCTTCATTTATTAATTCTTTTATTTGATCATTCATTATATTCATTTTATTGTTCATTCACTATTTTGTTCGCTCATTTATTCTTATTCATAGATAAGTTAATTAACTTATTTTTTTCATTTATTAATCCACTATTTATTCACTTATTTGAAGAATATCATTTTTTTACAATCAAATAGAAAATATTACGTTAGAAAAATATTTTTTTTCCATTGTCTTACACATAGGGGAAAGTGAAAATTTTCCTTTTTTTTTTGGAAGTACAAATTTGATGTCAAAATGAAAGTATCATTTGCGCATCAAATTTCATTATGAAATATATTGTTCTTTTTTATGCACTGCAATTTTTAAAACAAATTTCCAATTATTTCAGTTTGAAAGTGGTAAGTTACCTTAACTATTTCACTCTGTTTCGCATTTCCCTACTTGGTTCTAAGAGATAAATAAAGACATTTGTGCGAAAAAGTAAAATTAAACAACGTAGAACGGCACAAAATTGCAAAAAATTCTGATGCTTTTTAAAAATATACTAACCAACAGTTGTAGCTTAGTATAACAAACTTACAGTTTAATATACTAGCCTACAATTGCACTGGATAAAGTTTTCTCCGTAACCCCGAACTACGTGTCGTCATGGTTTATATTCTTGTAAATGTGTGCTATTTTACGTTGTTGGTTTTACAGTGCTGGCCAAATTATTAGACTAAGACTATTTTAAAAGCAAATTCTTTATTGATTACAAGCCTATAGACACATTAACGAACAGTGAAATAATTATCCAATATTTAGTATGCATTGTTCTTGATGAGCATTTTAAGTCTTTTTGGCAAACTTTTCACAAGGTTTACACCATTTCTTAACTTTTTAAAAAAGGAGGTAAAAACTTGTTTAAACTCACTATTATATATACTCACATACACATACTCACTAATTACCTAAAACTAATTTTAAATATAACAGAACACACTAATAAAAAGAACTAGTGAACTGTTTAAGCTGATTAAGGTTATGTTCCAGGTAGGTAGATAAACAAAGAACATAAACAAAGCAGACAGTGCTGCCACCTGCAAACATTAAATTATGCTAAAATAATGTAATAATCAGTGTACAGTATGTACTGTACTTTAACAGTAAAATAAATAGTATTTTAGTACAAATAGTGTACAAAAAAAAACCTCTTTAGTCTAATAATATGATCCTTTTACTTTTTCTTTGTTACCCAATAGAAATTTTCCTGAAAACTCACAGTCAGTACTTCCATACGTACTACATATTTGAATCAAATGCATTAATTTTTTTTTACTTACGAAAATATGGTTTGGTTATTGATTACTATTTTTTGTGGGAATTGGTAGGATTTCACTTTGATAAACGCGGGTCTCTAGTTTATGAAAACACAGATGTCAGCATACCTGCCTGATTAGGATTTTAGAGTACCTTTGGCTTTTCAGCAAGCCAAAATAAAATAACTAACCAATAAGTTCTCCCTTTTTTAGTACAGCGGACGCCGGTTAACTGAATCAGCGGGAAATTGAATCAACCGCTTTACTGAATCAAATAGTCAAAAACAGAACAAAATCCAGCTTTATTGAATTAGCCGTTTTATTGAATCAGCCGCTTTATGGAATCAAAACTGCTTAGAAAACACGTGGTTCGTATAAGTGGTGGTCACTCTAGTCATATTCGAATTAGCCGTTTTACTGAATCAGCCGCTTTATGGAATCAGAACTGCTTAGAAAAAACGTGGTTCATATAAGCGGTGGTCACTCTAGTCATATTCTTAAATTGGATCGAAAGCGAGTAACTTCAGAAGTGAAAAAGAATCATCATGATTTGCATGGACTGCATATTTTCTTTCAGGAAGGACAAAAGCTATCCAGCTGTGTTGACCCCGAACATCAGCTCACAATCGTCCTCAGCGAGTAGCACTGAAGTAGGAATTTCTCGAGCAACAAGGGTACTTCACGTTCTTGGAGGCTACTGAAAAGTGAAGAGGTGTTGGTGAGATTAGTGAGTTTCTCTACACCTGCGAAGCACATAACTCCTCACGAAGAAAGCAAATTTCCCGGGTATTTGTTTTGTTTTTTTTTTTCGTTTTTTTTTTTTTTTCATTTTTTTTCTTTAAAAAGTTTTTTGAACTAGTGCTTGAAAGGAAACAGTAGCCATTAACAGAATAGTGAAGGAGAACGCTTTGGTTTTTGGTAAAAGACCGAAATATTAAACATTTTATTGCTGTCAAAGCACTTGTTCGTGAGATATAATTTTCACGAAAATGAAGATATTAATGATTTTGCGAGCGGAAAATTTCGCGAATTTTACTGGAATAATCAAAAATACGTACATGTACAGACCTCTGTGTATGGTTTAAAGGTGAAAAAGTTTGCAACGCTTAAATTTTCGCAATTACGACGAGTTCACGAAAATGAAAGCATTGCGAAAGTAAGTGCTTTACAGTAATTGCAATCGTACCTCCTTTGAAGGACACCTACACTTAAGGTATAGTGACAGAAAAAAATTACGAAAAATTATGTATAAATGAATAAATCTTTTTGTCTTAAAGTATTAAATTATGAAAGTTTGACATTAAAATGTACAAAGTACAAACAGCCAAAACTTTTGATGAAATTTACTTACGTAATTTCTCCTTTTAGCAATTTTTTCTCGACACTGCTTGGTTCATGACAAGCTTTGAATGGAAAACTTGAGATGTCGACACTAATTATACTACACTGTAAATTACGACGTCAAACAAATCCTTGCAACAAATAACTTCAAAATAATTTCTGTAACTTACAAAGCTTTGCTATTGACTTACGTTTGATTAAATTTTCCTTTTTGCAATAATAACATTTTAAAAATCTAAATAATTCTGAATTTTATTTGTACGCATTAAACAGTTTCAGTATTGAATCTTAAATATTTATAGTTGAGTTTTGTTATAAAATCATTCTGAACTTACATTCTGCATGCATCAACTCAAATTAATGCCGGAGAAGGGACACTTCTTTTTAAGGGACAAAATTTCCAGTCCCCTTAGTATCCTCTATGGAGAAGTTCTGTATTCTTGTTAGCTTTCACCAAAGTTAGACTTATAAAATAATTCATCCCACTAATTCCTTTCAAGATTGTTAATTTCAGATAACATTATTTTCATCCAAGTCTGAGTTTAACAAATTTCTCCTTCAAATTCTTATTTTGACAAGAAAAACAGTGTTTGACTACTTAGTAGATATTTCAGGTTGTATAGCTAAATTCAGTTGTCACAAATTATATTCTACCTGTCTACGCTATTTTAAGCTATTTTAAAACAGTACGCGTAAAATGAAGTAAAAAAAAGTACAATATGTTAACGAAAAACCATGTTTTTTGGGCTATCAGAATTCACTAAAAAACCGAAGGTGGTCACCAAAAGGAGTGTAGCACAATTTCAAACACATGACTAATTCAAGTGATCTAGATATATGTTACTGCCAGAACTTAGAACTCGTCAAAAGAGTTTTTTAGACTTTTTATTAATTTTTTAAATAGGATTTTTACTAAACTCGGAGTGATATTTGTGAATGAACATTCGGATAGAATATTATATGAAAATTGTAATGATTATTGCATCATTACGCAGAGTTATATTTTCAGTAAGTAAACAAAATAACGTAAATAATTTAAAAAGAACACGAGCTATGGTTTTTAGCCTACTTTCCCAGTAAAAAAAGAAAAAAGCATGAAAGAAAGCTTAATGCATCTTAAAATACCGCGAAAAGGAAAAAAAAGAAAAAAAAAGTCAAAAATGAATAAAATAATGAAAAAGCATCGAGAAAAATTTAAAATTGGAAAGTAAGGTATTGAGATGGGGAAAAATGTCTGTCTGTCGATCTGTCGGTCTGTCTGTCCCCTCTTAATAACTTTTGAGTGAATAGTTCGATTCGAACAATTTTTTTTTCGTTCGAAAAATCTCGGCGAGGACACCTCATTTGCATATTTTATTTTTTGATTCAAACAATTTTTCGTTCAATTTCGAACAGTTCAAAAAAACTTAGCATTAGCGCCTACGGGGAAATTCAAGGCAAATATAAATATTGAAGGCGAATTCGCTTTAAACAAACTTTGTAGGAAAAAGCTTTCAATGAAAAACATGCATAGATTATTATTATTATTTTGATTTGAACAGTTTTCCGTTCAATTTTGAACAATTCAAATCCCTTAACATTAGCACCTACGGGGAAACTGAAAGTCAATATAAATTCCGAACTTGAAGGCGGATTCACTTCAAACAAATTTTGTTGGAAACAGCTCTTGACGACCAACTCCCGACTCCGAGAATTTTAAGGCACTTGACTCTGACTCCTGTGTCCGAAAATTAGTCGGATTCCGTCTCCCCCGACTTCATAACTTTCGTAAAAGTTTATACAAGGAGAAAAAATGACGGACTCTTGGAAATTCGACTCCGCTATCGACTCCATTATCTCAAAATAAGTATCTCAAAATAAAACTAGCATGGACAGAGTTGCGGTCTTTAAGGGAAAATGACCGATTCCAACTTGAAGTCCTTGAAGTCTTGAGTCTTTGAAGTAAAAACTTTCGGCTCCTGAATCTGACTCTTTTGTCAAAAAATGAGATTGACTCCGACTCCTCAGTCATGGTTTTTACTGTGAAGTAATTATTTTTAATATGATTTGTTTCTTTTTTCACTCTAAAGTTTTAATTTATTTATTCAGTTTTTGGCGGAGAAATTCGGAGTCATCTATGTTTTTACATAAAGATATGCGCAGACGATTTTTTTCCCGACAGTGAAAAGTGTTTCTCTAAGTTCATATTTTGTTGTTTTTATTTATTTCTGAAAGTACATTCATTCAATTTTAAAAATAAATTTTAACAACAGAGAAAAAAATGATTTTATTTTATACGATGTAACTATATATTTTAATTCTTTTTTCCTTTTTGGAAGCGGTTAAATATATATATATTTTTTTTTAATCGAAAGAAATGCATTAGCTGCTTTGTTTAAAAGGTGCTTCTACTTTTAATTATTCGTTTTATTTTCAAATAAATTTTTTGCGCATTTAATTCTTTATATGAGAGCGGCATATTTTATTTCTATGTATCAGCTTAAAATATTTAAAAAATGTGTTTAAAATAATTTGCGATTTAAATTAATTTTGAGAATATTGATCACATACTGGAAAGTCTTTATTGGTATACGGGAAAATAGGCTCGTTTATTTCTGGACGGAACTTCTTGTTAATTTTAAAAACGTTGACTTTATGTGTGTTCATATAAACATAATTTAGGGGCATTTAAAATAATTTCAAAAGAAAGAAAGAAGAAAAAGAAAAGAAAAACGATGCTTCTACTTTTTACTATTCCTTTGACAAAAATTCGCAGCAACTATGTGTTTGTATCTAGCCTATTTTAAAAAAGATACCGCTAGCCATTATTATTTTTTAATCCGATGAAATATTTTCAATAAGCAGTACTCCTCGCAACTAACAATAACATTTATTTTAAAACAAACCTTTTCATCTAAAAGTAATATTTTTTCTTCACAGCTGTGTTTTCATAATCTGAAAAACTGTGTTTGAAATAACGTTTTTTATGTAAAAAAAGAAAAAAAAAAGCCAAGAAATGTGCTTTAATGATTTGTTCATTAATAGACTTATTTTCTAACTACAAAGTGCTAAAATTCGAATTACAGTAGAACCTCTCAATAAGGGGCACTAACGGGGCCGGACAACTTGTCCCTTAAATAGAGGTGTCCCTTCTTCGGAGGTAAATGAAATGATGCATGCTGTGTACTTAATACACTATAATTTCAAAAGGAACGTCAACTAACAGCATTTAAGATTTAATACTGGACATGTTTTATAAAAGGTTAATAAAATTCGAAATTATTCAAACTGTCAAACAAAAAAATAAATAAATAAATAAATAAATAAATAAATAAAAATAAAATTTTATCAAACACTTTTTCGCATCAAAGTTTTGTAACTGATTTTTATTAATTGCAATTTTTAATTAATGTGTTACATGGATTTGTTTGATGTCTTGCACCTTGCAATGCAAAAGATAATGTGATCAGATTTCAAGTTTTCTATAGCAAGCTTGTCATGGGCGGCACACTATCTGTCGAGGTTTAGCTCATATTAAGACATTGATCAAAGAGAAAAATATGAATGTTGGTCTCAGTATAAATTTTAGAGTACATATTTGTTTATTTGCATGTTAATGTCAAGACAAACTTTTACCAGTTACATTTTGGACACAAAGTAAACCTTGAATTCCAAAAATTTCGATATTTCTAATGCATTTATGCATAATTTCTTTGTAATTTTTCTCTGTGTCTGTGACTGTCCCTTAAATAGAGTGTCCCTTAATGAGAGGTAAATGCATGGAGGTCCGTATTCAAAGGGACGGGGATCAGAAGAAGTGTCCCTTAAATAGAGGTGTCCCTTATTCAGAGGTGTCCCTTAAAGGAGGTACTACTGTATTTAATTTAATATTTTAAGCTTTTTCATAACAATATAAACTGTTTTATATATTTTTTATATTTTTAATACTCGTATTCAATTTGAGCAGAACAAAATGCGTTTCTGGTGTAAAATCATGTTCTTCTCTGACAGGATATAAGACTTTCAAGGAAGTGGGAACATTATAAAATTTGGAAGCTCAATAATGCTTTTTTTTTCTTTATGATTGGGTTCATAAATTGATGTTGAAAGACCACGAGCCAAATGCGGCACTTAGTTTTCATTTGCATTAAATGTATCAGAAATTATTTATATCGACCAAAGAAGTGGCGTCATATTAGCTTAAGATAAGTTAAATTAAATATTGTTTCATTTGAGTTAAAGCAATAAAGGTTTCTGTTAGAGAGAGGAAAAGATTGGTGGCCTGAATTCATGAGGAGAGACCGTAAGCCGAATACGACGCTGAAGTCTTGCTTCTACTAAATGTATGAGAATCGCAAGCAGTCCGAAACAGCTCAGTTACACCATTCTGAGGCTGCAATTTTGCCCTTATCTTAGGCTCATTAGTTTGGAAGAGAAATAATACAGCTGCAGACAAATGTCGTCATATAAGCTCTAAGTATTTCTTCTTACTGGTAGCAAACTTTGTTGAGCACTTCAGCGAGAGGTCCACAGACATGGTACGGCTACACATCGAGAAAAGTTGAGGAATAAAGCTCTACATTACCGCTCCATAGAGGGAGCAAATTCAGAATTGTAAGCAATGCCATTTACTCAAGTACATCATCTAGAGATTGCAATTTAAGCCCTCGAGAGAACTATGCTTGCGGATCTCGAGTTGATGGGTTGAAGTATTTTCAGCTACAAGTGTGAAGATGTACTAGGAGCTTATATGAGATTCTTTGCCTGCGACTCGGTAAAACTTTTGCATATTGAAGAGTGTATAAGGATGAAACTGCAGTCTCTGAATGCTGTATCTGAGCTGTTCAGTATAGCTTGCAATTCTGCATTAGCTGCACTTATAGAACAGTAATTTTTTTTAGCTTTGTATGAGAAAGGAACTGAACCGATGAAAGAAAAATTATCTCATTTGCTTTCGATCGTAGAAAAGAGGTGTTATTTAATTTGAGGGAAGCAAATGAAGTTTACTGTAAACAGGGCTTGTAGCCTTTGTTTTATAGCTTTAGAACAACTATGTTCTCAACAAAAACTGTTAGTCTTTGTATCGGAAATTTTTCTTCATAGTGAAAGTTTACATATATGTAAGACAAGTAAAGTAAATAAATCATTGTGAAATTTTATCAATACATATTTAAATAAAAGTTTCAGTTCTGTAAAACTTTTCGTCTTTCTATTTCTAAAAAGAGAACTAAAGCAAATCTCGTAAAGAAAATTCGTCTGAAGACGAAGGGTCAAGTTAACATCTGGCTTCCGAACCAAAATCTACGTCCATCCTCTCCAGCCCACAATAAGAGCCACTTTACTTGAATGAGAAATATATGTGTGACTGCGATATTTAGCGTAGCACTTATCCAAAAACTGCCACTCAAAATACAGAAGAATCCTCTCAACATAATCCGAAATTCGTATTGGCTCTCCACTAATAGTCAGGATTTCTCTTGTTTGTTCTGGCAACTTCCACCAAGTGTGGGAGCTCCCCCTGACGGTACTCTCGGGCACAAACAGATGGGTACAAAAGACGTGCGAAGACAAACACACTGATGGGGCTTCTACGTCACCTGTTTCAACACGTGCCATTTGCTCAAACGGCACAGCGCCAGTTTCGTGTTTCTAGCTCTGTGGCTGGCCACTTATTGGCGGTGTATCTTCCTCCGTGGGTTTTGCCACCTTTTCTTTTTTGTGTTATATTTGCCTTGGAAACGGACGTCACTACTTGAGATGAATAGCTTTTTGAGATAAACTGTCAATTTAAGTTCTCACATGGATAGGATGGCTCTTTTGGATGAAACTTTTTCGACTTTAGAGCACTAAAGCGCTTTTTGCTCTTTTCCTTCTTTGTGAGAACACAGATGTATGATACAATTGAGAATAATACAAAATATTATCTTCTCTGGCGTTTCTCTTTTGTTTATTTGACTATTTAAAGAAGGCACTTTTGTTTGTTAAAAAAAAATTCGAAGCTAATTCCTTAAGGTTCATAGTTTGCTACGTCACTATCTTTTTCTCTTGGTTCTAGTAGAGCCGCTATATAGACAGGTCGACGCTTCAGCTTAAGTTTAGCCATTTTGAATCGGATTTTACATTGTTGCGCTGCTAGGGTTACCACGGGGTTTCGCCAAATTTGCCGAAATAACCCTTTATTTAATAAACAATTAACGTGCCGCTAATAATGGCTCGCAGTGAACAATCACCAAACGCAATTACTCGTCAGAAAGGACAACCTCTCAAACACGCGCTCCAATCCAAAAATGCTAATCTTAAGCTGATGCGCCGACTCGTATACATAGAGGCCTTAGGTTCTGGATGAGAACACATACATGTATAGCACGATTGAAGTTAATACAAATTATTGTCTTCTCGACCTCTTTTATTTATTTCACTATTAACGAAGCACTTTTGTTAATTACAAAAATTCAAAGCTAATTACTTAATGTTCACACAACTTGCTATATCACTATTTTTTTCTTTTTACCTTTCCGTCTCAAAAATGCTTTTTGCTGCTTCTTTAAACAAAATATAGCAAGGATGAAAAAATATTCGTGGAACATTTCTTGCTTTTTGTGTTTCGGTAACTTAATGACAAGTGAATTTTTTTTAATGAACTTTATGATAGTTATTTACTTTTAATAAGTAACATTCTCAAACAAATTACATTTGTATTCGATTATTTCTTCTAAAAACGCCAATGATTTTAATTATAAATTAAAAAAAAAAGTTTAGAATATGAAACATCGTTTTGTTGGGGGGAGGAGGGGGGGCTAGCATATGATTTCATTTTTGTATTGAAAAATCATGGCACGAAACTTCTCATTCTTCACTTAATTTTTAATTTTAATGTTTACAATTTTGAATTTTTCGATCTACTGATAAATATACAAGAGAGGAAATTTAGACAAGAGAAACTATCGTAACTTATAAGCGTAATATTTCTAAAACTAGTAGTTTTGCATATTTTCTCATAAATTTATACTTTAACATTCATTGAATATTAATTTATTGGACGGTGTATAAAGTTTCAAGCATTGTCACCATTTTTATTATTCCTTGAACTAAGTTTGAAATATATATTGTGGTTAATAGGCGATTTTTACGTATATATAAATTTACCTGTATCTTTTCAGTCAAAAAAGAAAAGAATTTCGAAATTTAAATAATTTTACGAAAATTATTTCAAAGTTTAAATAATTTTAACAAAATTATTTTAAAATTTAAATAATTTTAAGAAAATAATTTTTAAATTTGATTTTTTATTCTTATTTTGATTTAAAAATTCGATTAATGTTTCAGATTTTAGTTATAGAATAAGAAACTTGATTATTTTTGTTTCATTGCTCATTTTATTTATCCATTTTATCAAATACAATAATTTAAACGAAATGTGCATTTTTTAAAAATTTGTTCTTCTATATTTCTGTATATGTCTCCCATTTTATTGGAATAAACTTTAAGAAACATGTGCTGGTATTTGCAAATGAAACTGACCGCAAAATATAAGTTATCCTTTTTCTAACCATTGAAAATGCAAAATACGCTGTATTTTTCATTTCGTCGCATTCATTTAGAATACTTCACTACTTTGTACAAGAAATTACGACATTCTGCGCATGAAATACAATCATCCAGGCAAACTTTGAGTCATTCCAATTAATTTCTTGCCACTTCAAATTTTTTAGTATGTTTGACTTGAAAAGAGAGAGAGAGAGGAGAGAGAGAAAAAAGGAGAGAGAGAAAGTGGAGAAAGAAAGAGAGAGAGAGAGAGAGAGAAAACCAGTGTCCAGGTACATTAACTCACCAGGCAAAGTTACGAAATACAGTAGATCTTCATTCATCCGGCCCCCGTTTATCCGGATGTCTGGTTTATTCGGATCAAATTTGAAGAGTTAGAAAAATCGCTTAAACAGTAATTCTAAAGAATGACAGCAAAAACGGAACCATAAATGTACCAAATTCAATTTGATCATGTGTACAACTCCCAAAATGTTTAGTTAAGCAATCATTTGTTTATGACACAATTTATGCTCATGTTTTCTTAAATTAGACTAAATTTAAATGGATGTATTTTATAGCGTATAATATTAAACTCATATTCATACGAATGTAAAATTGATCATATGAATCTTAAATAACGCTACCGATTATATCCCCGATGATAACGGCACCAATTATATCAGATAGTTTGTACAAAACATATTCATCACAGCGTGCTTTAGTCTTCTATACTGCTTTAGTCTAGTTTAGTAAAATAATTTCTGAAAAAGAATGTTACTGTTTTTGTTCATAAGTATGTGGGTTATTAGGATTTACTACGTGACCCAAAGGAAAAATAGAAAAACCTTTGGCCATAATACAGTTTACAGAAGCAATACGTTTACAGCCCAAATTCGAAGAGATGGAAACGCCACTAAAGTAATATTTCCCTCGGGGGGACCCAGCTTTAGTCTGGTCCTGTAACTAGGTCAAAATCACCATTGAGGATTTTTTATTCGATCACGTGAAGGTTTGTTTTTTAACAGATCTAACAACTAAATTTCACGACATTTTATCATAAAAAAAATTTAAACGATGAGTCCGAAAGCAAGCACTCTCTTGGGTTTTAACTAAGGAGATGACTGGTTTTTGCACTCATCGATTCACTATAAGAAGAGAAAAAAATGAGTATAACTTTAATTTTTGCTCCAAATCACAAAAATACTTTGAATTATAAATGACGCAAATTTTTATTCCGTACATTTGAAATTATGAAACCTCATAGTTTTTAATCTTGCAAAGAAAATGCCAAATCTTTTTCGCTAATTCTATTTTGTTAAGTAGGGGAACGAGGGGCAAAGTGAAATGGTTAAGATTATTTCCTTTTTTTTCAATATGAACAAATATTAGTTTTGTTCTTAATTTTGCGGTTCATAAATAAGAAACAATGTATTTCATAATAAAACTTACTCTGAAATATTATTTTTTACTTTGGGCAGTAACTTTGCACCTACGAAAAAAGATTGAAAATTTTCATTTCTTTTTCCATGGGGCAAAGTGAAAAAGATTTTTTTTTCAAATGAAATACTTTTTATTTATTATTAAAGGAATTTTTGATCAAATAAATGAGTAAATAAAAGAATGAATAAAAAGAGAAGGAAAAAATAAACAAATAAAAAAATAAATTAACCAATTAATGTAAGAGAAAAATAAATGAGTGAATAAAATAGTGGATGAATAAGAAAGTAAGTGAATGAATAAATAAATGAGGGAATTATTAAATGAAAGAATCTAAATGAAATAAGTAATAAATAAATACGCAAGTGATTTGATAAAGTATTGAATAAGTTAACGAAATGAGCTATTTCACTTTACCTCATCCACTTTGCCCCACATGCGCTTGAATAACTGTACCAGTTATTTTAAACAAAAATAAGTCTATTATTAAACAAGTAAATACGGCACCAAATATTAGTGGATCTCAATTAATTTTTAAAACGTTAATAACAAGAACTTTATCATTTAATAATAACAAAAAAATTTTTTGACTTACAACTAGAGATGAAAACAGTTGGAAAAAACCCGGAAAATTTCCGAAAAAAACGGAAGAAAACCGTTTTTTTTTTCGAAGTGGTTAATTTCTACTTCGGAAAAATTGAAAAAGTAATTTTTTTCAACTTTTCAGGAAGTTTTAATTGAAATTTTCAGCAAAAAGTCATTAGAAATTTCTTATACTTAAATGATGATGCAATATCCTCACACACCCCCTCCTTGCATGTTCAAAAATTTTCTAAATTTGATAATGCAAGTTGTCGTATGATAATATAACTTGCACATATATCAGAAAAACATTTAATGCTTTTCGTAAATAAATAAATAAATAAATAAAAAAATAAACCAATATCCTTAGTGAAGAATTTATTTTCCTTCTTCATAAAACAAACAAGCATAACTTTAATCACAAAACTATGTTTCTGCTGACTGTGCAAACCAAATGTAGAGGGTGCGGCAAAAAAAAAAAAAAAAGGTCAAGCAATTTTCCATGTAACTTTATTAAAAATAAATAAGTTAACAAAACACAAAATATAATAATATGAGAAGACCTTTAGCAATGAATAAATTATTTGGCTTCAAACTAGCCGCCTTTTAAAGTAAAACAGAGGTGCAACTGATAGAAAATTTTCATTCAAGGGCCGCAAGTCCTTTAATCAATCCTATTCCCTATAAAGCAATTGGTAAAGAGAGTCCAAACTTATGTGTAGTTTAGGGTAGACCTTTGACTCTAAAACAGGCCATACAGTGTAATAAATTAGATTGAGGTCTAGCAAGTAGAGCGTCCACTCTAAAGACGATATCATGTCAAAAACAATGCGCCTTGCAATACTCTTGTCTTTTTGGCTGTATGAACTGGTGTGGAGTTAAATTGAAATGTCTAGTCTACATTGGTGCACTGAAGTGCTCTTAGGTCCAAGGAAGTACAACAGCTACTAAAATGTCCTTCTGGTACACTTTTTGATTCATTTTATAGCCCTCATCCACACAAAAAAAAGAAAGATTTTTCGTCGCTTGTGCTGATTTTATCACAGACAAAGCCTGACTTCGAATTTTGGCGATGTTTTACTAAAATTTTCACTGTTCGTTTTTGTACTCTTTCCGAACATCGACTATAATTTCTAAGCCACTTGAAGCGACATACCGCTTCAAATACTGTTTGTCAAGGCACAACAAGCAAACAAACTGTCACTCTACTGACTTAAACAACTTTAAAAGAGCAGGTCTTTTGCTTAAAATTGTAAGAAAACCGAAAAACAATACATAAACTACGAGATACAGTGTAAATTATTTTCTAATAATGTGCGAGACAAAAATTAATAAGATGTTCATTAAAATGAAGTTACTTTACTTCCATTCGATGATGCAATCTTTGTCCAAGTTTTTTTTTTTTTTTGCCGCAACTTGTATGCTGCCGTGCCAAGCGCAAAAGTGGAATCTGCAGTTGAAATCAAGCAGAGAGATTGTGTTTTAAAGTTTGGCTCTTCCATACATTTGATTCAGGTTACTATATTTTTTTTTTCAGAATTTATAAAAAAAAAGTTTTTGATGACTCTAAATTTTATTTATTAAGTAAAATACGAAACAG
Organism: Uloborus diversus; assembly: GCF_026930045.1. NCBI lineage: Eukaryota > Metazoa > Arthropoda > Arachnida > Araneae > Uloboridae > Uloborus > Uloborus diversus. The sequence continues at coordinate 72,418,673 of NC_072734.1, forward strand.
AAAAACTTGGTTGTATTATTAACTCAGTTTTTTTCAAAAGTGTAGGATACGACTACTTTTACTACAGTGCTTAGCAAACCGTATGAATAAACTGAAACTCCAGTTTAAGTTCTAATTTAGCTTTAGAAACCATTACGCAGTTTTGATTTGGGATTTCTGTGGTAAAGGAAAAGAAAAACCAATTTAGTTTTGATTTGGACTTAGACTGAATTGGAAAAAATCAAAGCTCAATAGCTTTTATTTTCAGACAGTAAAGTTACATTGTAAGGAAGGGAAATCATACTTATTTTTCTTTCAAACAATATCAATCATATTTAGTAAATTATCTCCCAATTAGCCAGGGCTAAAGCAGAAATACGTGAAATACACCGCCAGCTCAGTCATTTCTAGCCGAGGACTGACTGAGCTGGCGGTGTATTTCACGAATATCAATCATGTTTGAAAGTCAAAAATTATAATTATTATTTCAAGTTTCAAAAGCAATCTAAAATAGAAAATGTAATTGTTATGATTAGATACATATTACTCAATATTATTGTTTGAACGACGACTTGACTTATTTCTGGTGTTTGATCAAGAAAGCTCTCAGTTATAAAACAAAAAGTTTTTTTTCTAATTAAACTTACTTTTATGTGTATTTCTGTCAAGCAGAAAAAGAAGATGTGTAGATTGCATATATTTTTTAATGCTTAACCCTTTGTATGTTCCAAGACGCACAGAGCTATTAAGAAAATCTATTTTTATTCATAAAAAATCAATTTTTCCATTTTTTTCCAGTTTTTCCCGAAAAAACCGGTAAAAAACCGGTTTTTTTTCCACCACTTCAAAATTTCCGGAAATTTTACATCTCTACTTACAACAAAATATTACAGTATTAGTATCAAATTTTTGAGAATTGCTTTTATTATCATATTCTTTGATTTTTAGAGGTAACTTTATCTTCACTGGAGTAGACTACATGTGTCACTACTTAGTTGAAATATTACCAGATAGGTGGCGCTAAAAGCGGAGTGAAAATTTCACCGTTTCACTTCGCCCCACATTACCCTACATAATTATTCTTACAAAGTGGAATAGTTTTTTTTTATATTCATTTCATTCTTCACATTTTTTTGATATTGTAAATAATTATTTTTTTACTCACTCTTTTTTACTTTACTCTTTTTCAAGATAATTTTTGACCCTATTTAGATACTACCGGAGTTTTTTTACAAATGAATTGATGAAAAAAAAAGGTGATGTATTTGAAAATGCAGCTTCGTTTCAAAATAATAATTTTTGCCGATGTACAAAATTATTTTAAGTGAAAAGAAACTGCAGAGTTTCTCATGGTGTGTATCCGAAAGAACCGATACTTGGTGGATGGCAATGTAAGCTTTGCTTACTCTCTCTCCACAAACATCTTTTAAAAGTTTTTTTTTTTGTTTTTTTGGCGATCAAGATAGTTTATTGATTTTTCTGCGGCTGGAGTCAACTCTTTTTTTTTTTCACTCTGATTAGTAAATCATGAGTCAAAGTCAAAGTCCTCCAAGTGAATCAATACTCTGGGGATGCAGGAGCAGGGATTGTTTGGCTTCTGGACTGGATCAAAAAAAAAAAAAAAAAAAAAAAAAAAAAAAAAAAAAAAACGTTGTTCAGAACTCCATCCAAACAGTTGAGACAAAAATAGTTGTAAGTACGAGGGACCCTGGAGTGTGATATGCTTTACCACTCGTGACGAATGAAATTCATGGAAGTTAAATTAGTCATTTTGAGAATAACAGAGTCTCTGAAGAAAACTGGGATGCTCTTTTCGCACTCCAAAGATGTGTTTATTTTTATGTTTTTTTTTCTATCTTTCTTTCATTCTTTCTTTTCTTTTCTTCTACTTTTTTATCAATTACTTTCGGATTGGATATTTTTTGTACTTTTTATTTTTTCTATATATTTCTGGAATAATATTCTATTTTAAACGCTTAGATACTGTATTCAGGAATGGTTATTCCTTAAATTACATTTAACTTAAGAATATCGTGAATCCCAACTGGCTCAGTTCTGACGCTTCGTGTTCCCATGCTGCAGACTCCGGGTTCGCTTCCTGGGTTGAGCACCGGTGACTCAGCCTTTCATCCCTTCAGCGGGTCGGCGAAATAACTAGCGTACTTGGGAATTAAACACTGGAGTTTCGCGTTTGGCTGATTGTGTACAATTCTTATTGAATAGGTGATTTGTTTTTTGATCATTGCTTCATGTATCATGTACGAATAAAAAAGATTTTTTTGTGATATTTAGTATTATGTTAATAAAAAAATCTTTAAAAAAAAACGGACTAAAATTTATGCAAAATTATAAATTTTAGAAACTTGGAGCAATAAACTATTGATCATGGAAATTACAAAAGACAAAAGTTGAGTAAAAAAAGTGTTTCAAAACCTGACTGCAATCTTTAACTAAAAAAATTTAACTTGACAGAAGCATTTTTGTTCGTTTCTTTCTTTCTTTCTTTTTTTTTTGAACAGGTTCCTAAAATGACCATTATCAGACGTTTCTATGTAACAGGTATTTAGCGTGTAAATCCAGATTAATTCTGCGAACAGAAGTTTAAGAAATGCATTTTAAAGAAATGTTTTGTCAAGGGATTTCTGATAGTTCTATCTTTAGATTAAGGGTGGTGTGTGAATTCTTTTCTGCTTGCTTTCAAATAATGTTAATATCATTTGCATACTTTAAAATTATTTTAGAAATAAAAATTTCAACGAACTAATAATACAATAAGATACTTACTTAAATTATATTAAATTATAACAATTTTAGAGAATAGTTTGAGAACATAGTAAAATGTATTATTTCAATTGGTTTTAAATAACAATTACATTGCAGAAATAATATTCACAAAAACTAATTTTCAAAAATGATGCTGAAAGTTATGTATCATATTTCTAGTACTGAAAACCAAAGTGCGCGTTAGATGAATAAATAAAATTTTACGAAGCAAACTCTATTTTAGGAGCAAAAAATGATTTTTCTTTTTTACAATATTGTTTGAAATTCATATTTTTCATGCACCTGCTTACTTGTCGCTTGATAAAATTACCATTCAAGCATTTTACAGAAGTGGTCCCCACAATTTTGGTAATACGAGGCATATCCATAAAAAATAAATGATAAATAGGAAGCGGTAATATAAATATGGTTATTATGGCCAGTTTGCTCTCGTACACTTATCCTAAAGATCATACTCACAGTGTATAAGTTCATGGTATTTTTATTTCTTATCAATCTTAAATGATGAGAATTAGTAATCTGGAAATTTTGTATTTGGATGGAGTTGGGCTATTTAAATTCTTTCATATAGATATTTTTTCTGAAAAAAAAAAAAAAAAAAACGTTTTTGATGTAAAATTTGCTGAAGTTAAGCCTTGGAAGAAAAATTAATGAACGCAAACAGCAGACGATTTGTAATTATGCACTGTAAAAAAAATCCGAAACGTTACTGAGTATTTCCGTGTAACGTTTCGGGATTTCAATGGTTTTCATCCACTTCCTAGAAATACCAAGTTTCATCGTCAAAAAGTTTCCTGAATTGCTACAAGTTGTACGAATGCAGATCTCTCCTTTTTGTAAAAAATATATTTAGCTCCCACTTTAAAGATTAACTGAGAGTATTTATAAGGTTTATCGATTTACACTGAATTACGACTCGTCCATACGGATTAAACTCCCAAAGGGCGCGAATAAGTATGGACGACGTAGCTTTGCAAGAATTGCAATCAGATGAGAGCCATGGTTGCAATACCGCAAATGGAATTATCTTGATAAATCAGGAAGGTGGCAAGCTCTTATATTATCCCTACCTAAGATTACTTCAGAAACATGACTAACTTTAAACGGGAAGTTTCTGGATTTTTCAGGAAGATTACTGAATTTTAGCAGAAAACGTTCCTGGTTTTTGCGAGACATGTTGCTGGCAGAAATTGGGTACATCAGCTGCCTATTATTTTCCAGGAACGTTTCTGAATCGTTTTTACAGTGTGATAGCAAAAATTAATCTCTCTAAATAAATCTGTACCTCAGAGTCGGAGGAACGTAAGTCACATTATAATAATTTTACAGTAGAGAGCAAAAACTTTTTTCTCGCACATGCGGATGGGACGCGCGCTCTGTTAACCCTGGTACAAAATTGAAAAGATTTTTTTAAAAAGAATGACGTTCACTTGGCTTGATGCGGAATAGGCTTCTTCATACAACGCACTAATAACAGAAAATCGAAAATTTTGAACTTACGTTCTTCTGACTCTTAGGTACAGAAATATCGAAAACAACGAATTAGGCTTATTCTCGTCGTCGTGGTAATCTGGAAAAACAAAGGAACATCAACTGCGGTCAAGTGAGGTTAATAAGTCTTATATTTGCTCAATAAGTCTCTCCGCCCCCGTTTCTTTATTGCGGGTGTCATGTTGTGTACCGCCTAGGACTCTCTGGAGGATAGAGACAGTTTTTTTTTAATTTTATTTTAAGAAATACTAAATAAAAAGCAATTTGATAAAGTATTTTTAGGGGCTAAAATGTACAACAATAAATTAAGATAATTAATATAAAACAGTGCACTGGCCTTTCAAGCGTTTAATAGGGCCGCTTTTAAATAATTAATTCTCCAATAATTTCTGGTTTCCTCAGATCGAAATCTCGTTTCTGGTCATAGACTTTAATTAATCATTCATTTTCGAAAACAATTATCATTTCACCAAAATCCACTGCCTGTTAATTGGAAAAAGATTTGCGACGAAATAGGAATTAAATCTTAGCGAGATTGAATATTCCCTTAGGTGTTTAAAAGAAAAATAAAAGGTCACAGCGCATTTTCGATTTAATCCTTAAACTCAATTGGAGATTTTTTTTCACTGCTATTAATTACAATTTATAACGGATAAAAATGTATATGAGAATATTTTTTGTTCACTCAATTTTAATTGTAAGTACCAAATCTGGAATAAAAAAACTACTACGGAGTGTCATCACAATTAATTTTTTTAACGCTTCTCCCGCTGTCAGTTTAAAAGACCGCAAACCGCAATGAAGAAACTGAAACTAAGAAAAAAATATAAATTAAGGAAACAAAAATCATACACCCTTCTTTTTTTGATCGCGTTTAATATTCCACACACACACACATTTAGAAATCCCACGGCATTTACTTAAAAGCGAAAGATTTGAATAAAAATAAATCTTACCCCAACACTTCTCAGAAAAAAATGGCGACGTTCTTAGGCAAAGAAGATAATGATATACACGATTTTTATTCTTTTGGAAGACATCGCATATTAAGTGGTTTTAAAGGGGGTGGTTAGAAAAAATAAAAGTAGAAAAAGTGCAAAAAATGCGGGATTGCTTCTAAAATATATTTTTGAAAAACAAATAAGGAGGACATAAAAAGGTTTGGCATTCCAAATCTGAAAAGTTTTCCGACTGTAATCTTCCTCGATTTGTTTTCGCGCAAGGAAAATAAGGATTTTGAGGGACGAATTTGGAATTGCTGTTGGTAGTAAGAATATAAGCACGTAGAATAATCCCCAAGGCGTTACTAATAAAATCGTTGCGGGATATTGTATGCGCCTTTATCTATATGAATCTTTGTTTTGCGCATCACGTACAGCGAACATAAATGGTGTGATTCAATGAGTTTAATTACGGCAAAGATTTTATCTGCTAAGCCCCCTTTTTTTACGATTAAGCAAGTTGGTATGCTTTGTTTATGGGTATGGTTCTAAGTTGTTGGAGGATTTCAATCTGCGGTGCGCAGTACGGGCGAAAACATGCAAGATAGGTGCTGTTGCGTCAAGCTCTATATCTCTCTCATTATTTGTTAAATAAGTCTCGTGTAGATACGGTTGGTGCAAGCATTTTGAAGTGACTGCAATTGAAGAAATTCAAAACATAGTATCACGAATTTGCACTAATTCTTTTTTGTTTTGGGTGAAAAACTCGGAACGCCGTAGTATTTAATAATAAATCATACTGAACTTCTGTAAAGTGATTAGTTTTGTTCTTAGCAATGAACATAATTTTTGATAAACATATATATTCCCTAAGAACATAATATGCTTTGTAATAATATGGTATTAATGTAAATTCGCAGTTATTGAAAATTATTACCAGTCATGTTTTTGACATTAAAGTTACGATCTTGGCCAAGTCTTTGACTATTTCTACTTTCAGAGAAAATTTTGAGAACATTTAGTTACGTTACGAACAACGAATAAAATCTTATCAAATTATTTTATTCGTTGTTCGTAAACTATTAATGAAAATTTATTTAATTCAGAAATGCAAAGTAAATAGAAAGGGAATAAATTTTCAACAATGATTGTTTTCAAAAATAATTAAAAAGCAGTGAAAATAGTCATTCTGGGTGACTTTTATCCATAATTTATATTTTTAATCCCACCACTCGTATGTTAATATTTTATGCATTACCTTATTAATTATAGTTATCCCATTAATTTGTATCCATGTGTTTGAAACTTAAGAAAAGCTCTAAAAGTAATGTATAATTATCAAAAGTTAATTTTGATCTATAATATATATTTTCAATCCTTTCCACTTGCATTTTAATAGTGTATTCATACCTTATTATTATATATATATATATATGGGTCATTCTCAAGAAAAGTAATATTTGAACGCAAATATTTTTCAATTTCTAAACCTCTTGCTTTCTTCTTTTTTCCATTCTTACATGAAAGTGTTATCTACTAGGAGTAACCATAAACAATGACCCAGCTAAGTCTCAATTATTTTGCTCATAAATAAAAAAGAATAATAAAATAATGCCTTGCTAACGGAAATAAAAAAAAAAAGAAAAAAAAACTTTTGATGTTAAAAAATCGAGGCCAATTTAATATCAAAGTAGTCATTTTATTAATTGTGCAAACAGTGAGCTATTTTAATGTTTCGTGGGAATATAATTGTAAGCTCTCGAACTAAAGTACGGCTTAATTAGTAGTTATCTTTTTAGTTCAAATGTGTGTTAAAAATAGTATTTAGTAACTTCGAGAATATACTGGCCACTTATAATTTCGGTAGAACGTCTAAGTTTGATGTATTTCCACTCTATCAGTTATTTTCACCTCGAAAATAAGGACATTGATAAGATCTGTCACGGAGGTGAGGAATTTTCCATTAATATCGGCCTAATGGATACATTTTTCAGGGAAATATTTTTACTTCCTTGCTACAATCTGCACATGTTAAGCATATGAAATAACGTTCTCTTCTTTTTTCTTCATTTTACAAAAAGGAAGTATTGCATTCGCGAAAAAAATTTCACTCAAAAATCGGCCTTAATTTCCATTTTCTCACCCTCAAATGAATTTTGAGTTTTTTTCTACCCGATCACACGTCTAAATATGCCTAGGAACGTACAGACACCCGAAATATCCATTTTGACGACCCCCGATTTAATTACAACGAATTTTCTCGTGACGTCGGTATGTTAGTATGTATGTGCGTATGTGTGTGTATGTATCTTGCATAACTCAAAAACGGTATGTCCTAGAAAGTTGAAATTTGGTACGTAGACTCCTAGTGGGGTCTAGTTGTGCACCTTCCCTTTTGGTTGCATTCAGATGTTTCTAAGGGAGCCTTTTGCCCCTTTTTGGGGGGAAATCATTGTTAATTTCAATGTAAACTCAAGTTGTGTTATAATTTGTCGGACACTTGGCGAGATATCGCCAGTCTTTTGGTAGCCAAGTTTTGTCACCAACTTGGCGACAAATTTGGCGATTTTTTTTTAAAATTTGGTTTCAATTTGTCCACTGTTGGTGATATTTAGAGAATAAACAATTGAATCACATTAAAATTGCCAATAATGGGGAAATGACATTAAATTGGAGTAAAAGGAAGTCATGTGATGCACACATCAGCTCGTTTACATTAATTTACATCCCTGAAATTCAAGTTCACGAAGGTGAGAAGTTAGAATAACCATACTAAGTTTTTAAAGCAAAATCCATCTTCTTGTTTCTCGACAAAAATCTCACGACTTCATTATGGCTGAAAATAAACAAGGGGGCTCCCTTGTATCATGGAAAATAAAATTTGATGTCACTACTGCTACGTGTTAACGAGGAATCGCATTTTGTGTTAGGTAACGGAGGTGAGAATTCATTGTGTGACATGACTCCTTATCCTACTAAAACAAACCAAAACACAATATTAAAAAATTAAATATACTTAAACAATTAGTATTTGAGACACTTGTGAAAGGAATAATAAATAAATAAGTAGATATTTTTAATTAAACAAGTTATTAAGCAACATAAACAGTCGTGTGACATGCCACGGAGGTGAGAATTTGCATGTTGTGAAACAAATATATACTAAAATAAGAATTATTATTGAAAAATTGTTGCCAGGTTTAAATAGATATTTTTTTGATGGCATTAAAAAACATTGTTAAATGAGTTGTTCCTTAAAGTTTTTTCAGTAAACGGCGTGTGACAGAAAAGTTACACTTTTTGAAGAATGACCCATATAGTTCTTCCATTAATCAGAATCCATAGGCTTAAAACTTAAAGAAAAGTCTTAAAATAGAATCCATTAATTTACATTGATCCATTATTTCTGCTTGTAAAAAGTGAATAAAAATATTGTATACTTATCAAAAGTTAATTTTGAGCCTCAATTTATATCACTCCCCCCACTCATATTTTAATTGCTTATCCATTACCTTATGAACTTTAGCTAACACATTAGTTAGTATAAAAGGGATTGAAACTTAAGAAAAACTCTTAAAGCATTGTGTACTTACCAAAAGTTAAGGAAAATCGCAATAAAACCTTTTAAATTAATTAATATCCTGGTTCAAATTTATACTGCTATAAAAGGCCACTTTGACCCATTTCAGACTTGTGATGCAAAATAAATCATTTTGGTTTTAAAACTTTGAGTCAGAAAAATAAAGTTTTATAAACAGCTAAAAATTCCTCACATCAGAACTTCAGAACATTTTTTAGCCTACTTTCCCAGTAAAAGTCAGAGGCAGAAGAAAAAAGCAGAAAAGAAGGCTTAATGCATCTTGAAAATATTACGAAAAAAAAAGTCAAAAATAAAATAAATAATTAAATAAATATCGATAAATTAGAAATTGGAAAGTAGGGCATTGAGATGGGGGAAAATATCTGTAGGTCGCTCAGTCGGTCTGTCTGTCTGTCAGTCCATCCCCCCCTCCCCCCCAATAGCTTTTGAGTGAATAGTCCGATTCGACCAATTTTTTTTTATTCGAAAAATCTCGGCGAGGACACCTTATTCCTATATTTCACGTTTTGAGTTGAACTATTTTTTGTTCAATTTTGAACAGTTTAAAAAAACTTAACATTAGCGCCTACGGGGAAATTCAAGGCAATTCCGAACTGTAAGGCGAATTTGCTTCAAACAAACTTTGTAGGAAAAAGCTTTTGATGAAAAACTTGTAAAAATATAATCAAAATATCTTTTTTTTTTATTTGAACAATTTTCCGTTCAATTTTGAACAGTTCAAATCTCTTAACATTAGTGCCAACGAGGAAACTGAAAGTCAATGTACATTCCGTACTTAAAGGCGGATTTACTTCAAACAAATTTTGTTAGAAATAACTCTTGACGACTCCAGACTCCGACTCCAAAAATTTAGGGGCACCTAACTCCGACTCCTGTGCCCGACAATTAGTCGGACTCCGACTTCCGGACTTCGACTCTGACTTCGTAGCTTTGGCAAAAATTTATACACGGAGGAAAAATGACCGACTCCGATTCTTAGATGTTCGACTCCGACTGCTTTATCCTAAAATGAGATTGACTCCGACTCCGCAGCCATGGTTTTAACTGAGATTATTCTTAATATGACTTGTTTTAAAGTTTTAATTTAAGTATTAAGTTTTCGGCGGATAAACTCGAAGTCATTTATGTTTCTACATAAAGATATGCGCAGACAATTTTTTTTTGTTTTTGACAACGAAAATTATTTTTTTTAGTTGAAATTTTATTGTTTTTATGTATTTTGGTAAGTGAATTAATTCATTAAAAATATTTTTGGCAACAGGGGAAAAAGAAACGATTTTTTTTTTGATATGATGTATTTATTTTAATGGGCTTATTATTTTAATTATTATGTTTTCGTTTTGAAAGCGGTTAAAGATTTTTTTTAAATGGAAAAAAAGTGTACTAGTTGCTTTTTTTTAAAAAGGTACTGCTATATTGCTTGTTCGTGTATTTATTTATTTATTTTTTCACGCATCTAATCTTTTAGATGAGTGAGGCAAATTTTATTCCTAGAAATCAGCTGAAAATATTAAAAAAATATGTTCGAAACAATTTGTGATTTCAGCTAGTTTTGAGAATATTGATTAGGTACTAGAAAGTAGAATGGGTATGCGGGAAAGAAGGCTCGTTTAGTTCTAGACGGAACTTCTTGTTAAATTTATGATACTGCATCGAATTCTGTGCATAGGAAGAGAGATTTCAAATCAGCATTCAAAATTAGCCTCCCAACAGTAGCTTCGGAATTATCGAATGATACAATTAGTGTATGTTTTGCTGTATCTAGTTTCACTTGCATTAAGAATACCATTGTTGTCTCATAAATGTTGGTCATTGAATCAGTGAATTTGATTCATTACTGCAAAGGGTGAGTGCTACTTGGTTTCACCAAGTCGTAGGCTCATTAAAAGTTTTCGGATAATTTCACTAATTTTACCTCCCACTTTAAAGAGACTCAAAAACTTGAGCAGCTTAACTTACTGCACTGTCATTCTTGTCATCCTATGTTTCATCAAAGTTTATGTGGCCTCTTTTAGAGTCATGCCGAAAATATAAACAATGGCAGGTTTTACATTGCTTTCTTCTATGCAGAAAAATATTGTGCACTTTAAGTTAAAGGTTTTGAGTGCATCACTTAAGCTTACAAAAGTTCTCCAACATTGTATTGAGTCTACCTCCCAGCGGGTTTTTCAATCTCTCTATTTTTTCTAAAGCATAATTTTCTGCAATTTAAATTTTCACTGTGATTTTCGAAATTTTTTTAAAATTATATGCATTTTCACAATTGCTGAACATATGAAAACTAAATCCTCGAATGAGAATACCAGTTCAATCTCAGAAAAATAAATTCAATTTTTATTGTGTTCTTAAATGATAAACCCACCGTTCATCATATGAGACACAAAGATTTTCTTGCTATTCTTGCAGATATAAGACGAAAGTTGTGAAAATAGTCATTTTATAAGTGGCAAAAGTTAGAGAGCGTTTACATGGTAAAAAATTGCGGACTTGAAAATCCCACGAGATTTGGCTCTCAATCCCGTGGGATTAATACCGCTAGATATCATGCAGGATACCGCGGGATTCGGGATTGGAAACCCTAGTATCACCGTTCCAGTATATTGACTTTTAGGAAAATATTTTACTATCGCAAATGATTTGTCTTAAGTTAATATATGTCCTATTTTTAATTTGAGCATCACTTAGAATTTTTTTTAAAATTTATTTATCCGAGAATTCAAGGTATTGTGTAGTAATGACAAAGGAAAGAACTCTACCACCTTTTTTCTGGTGCATCCAGTTTTTAACCCCTTCGTTTGCCTTTCGAAAATTCTATGATTAAAGGCTTGTTTTTTACAGCCTACAAAACTCGAAGGAGGTATATGTATTATTGAACTAACCAGAAAAGTGATTAAATGTCAAACGGATCAAATCTTCAACGAAAGAAATTCAGAAAACTGGTGAAGATAATGATTTTGACCATGAGGAGTGAACTTGGCCATTACATTGTCTACCTTCATGTGATTACCCCTTAACGAGCAAATGAGTGCCTTTTACTTATTTTTGTAAAAAAAGAAAAGGTGTGTACATATCCATACGTGTTATAGACGAAATGGCCATCTTTTTTTTTCTTTCTTTTTTATGTCGGATGCTGTATTTTTCAGTTTACAATTTTTGTACTTTCATATTATGTTTTATTGCATTAACTTGTACCATTCTTTTTCAAATACTTTAAGCACATTATAAAATTTCGCTTTAACCCTTTTCTTCCATTGGTTCATTGTTTTTCCATCAGTCACAAAAATGGCGCATTTTCAGATGACATTTCACACGCAGCGGTAACGATGAAATGCTTTAACAGCGAAATAATCGTCATCGCTTCGTTGCCGCTTATCTTCCACACATTATTTGTCCCCCTTTTGCCGCTCGAAATGGTGAAAAGAAAATATCTCGGATTATAGCTCCGTGCAGAGGAGAAATCTAATCGCTGACGAAGAAAAACTAAACCGAATCGGGGGAGAAAAAAACTGATAAAGCTTTCCAATTGGGGCGGATGAATGAAAAAAAGTTATTCTTGAAAAAACTCTCAACCCCTTTTCCATCATCGCTGCTTTGCATATTGATGTCTAAGTGGGCTGAGGCCCAACTTGGAAATATCTGAATAAATCCTTCTCCTATTTTCCAACCATTTCCTCCAATCTACAAGGATGGGGTATTTGGAAACGTTTTTACCACCCCAGCTCTTCTAATGCTTAATCCTCTTTGCCTTTTCTTTCCCTCTGAACCCTTTCTGGAAAGGGGGATATTCCGAACATATCCGAATCTATCCGAGTCCAGTCGTCATTTCTTAATGCCCATTCCCTTCTAAAGATTTCTACTTACTTAAAAGACATTGGCGCTATCCTTTAAAGAGCGAGGGGGAGGGGGAGAGAAGCTTCAGATTTAAGAAATGATAACGAACAATTATGATTTGTACAATGGTGTTTTTATTTCCTGCTAAATTTGGCAATCATAGGAGGATCTGGAAGTTGAGAAGTGCTTTTCTGAAAGGGGATTACTGCTTCATGCAAAGAGGATTTGTAACTTCATTCATTCTGTGAAACTTAAAATGCCAATCCGATATGATGAACGAGGAGTTGGAAATTTTAGAGAAAGTGCCTTAAAGCTATTCTTAGTGTTATTAAGAAAAGTTTGTTTTTCTTGTTCACATTTAATTCTTGTTTTGAAGATGAAAAGTTGCTTATAAAGAAAGGATAACCTTTGATGAGAAAGCGATAACGACTTACTTGTTATCTTTTTTTTTATCGGGTCCTTTTTTTAGAAGAGCGCTTTTTCATTATTTGTGACTTTCATATTTTTTAAAATTTTACTTATTCATTTATTTATCTTTTTTTTTTTTTTTTTGGTGCAAAGAGGAGCACTTCTCTGGACACAGATAACGCAATTTGATGCGAAAGCAGATTATTTTCTCATTAGATCAGGACATTTGGAGAATATCTTCAGAGTTACAACACCACTGTAAAAATTGAACAAGAAGTTAATTAGTGGAAGAATAATAATTTAGTTCAAAAAATTGGGTCTCGTTAGTTAGAATCAAGAATAATAATTTAATTTAAAAAATGTGCGTCGTAAAAAGACACACGATAGAAGTGAAACTTTTATTTTTTCTTTGTTTTACGTCTTTGTTAAGCTGTGAGCTTTTATAAATGCTCAGCTTGTTAATGGAAACTGAACCAGGACGTGTGATAGTTCTTGAAATATCATCCTTATCTTGTGAAATGTCAAGAAGAGTCAAAGTTGAAAGTAACTTGTTTATTATGGCTCTGATATATATACAATACGAAACATTGAAAATACGCTCATCACAATAATAAGTAGCTCATCGTACTTTGAATGACCTCTGAAGCAAACCTTTTAAGTCAAAGCATGAAAAGTTATTTTAAACATATAGAGCTACACTACTTTTCATTAAAATTGCTACACCAAGAAGAAATTGCCAGAATGAAGCTAACTTTTTGCACACGTGATAGCAAAATTGATATTAGAAAGTGATTACAAAATGAAAGCAAATTGATCATTCATTGTTGGAAAAATCTCGAATGAAGGCTTAAGTACCCTGTTAAGTCACCTCTAGCGTGATGTACGAAGCGATACAATCGGGCATTGAGGCATAGCAGTCTCCCACGATATCCTACGTCATTTCGTACCACAGTTGCTGTAAAGGTGCCACTCATTCGATCCAACTCATACGCATGTGTTAGAACTCACGACGGGGTCCCAGGAGCCATTTTATAACATGACAATGCTTGGTCACACACAACAAGGGTGTCACAGGGACTTACTTCTTCTTCCACATTATCACTTTCTCTGGTCTGCGCGATGCACTGATTTATCACAAATCGAGTATATCTGGGATCACTTGAGACGGTAATTTGGACAGCATGTAAGTTTGATCGAATTAGTGGCGCGTTTACAGCAACTGTGGTACGAGAGAACGTAGGACTTCGTACGAAACTGCTGTACCTCAGTGCTCGACTATATCGACTTTTACATTCACGCTAGAGGTGGCGAAACGGAGTACTTAAACCTCCATTTATGTGGGATTTTTCCAATAATAAATGATCATTTTGCAATCGTTTTCTAGTGTCAATGTTGCTATCACGTGTGCAAAATTTTGTTTCATTCTGACTACTCCTTCTTGGTGTAGCAATTTTAATGGCCAGTTGTGTATGATAATCATGTCAAGAGCAAAGAGTCGAAGGTAACGGCAAAAACGGACAGATTCCACCGAACTGCCGAAAAACAACCAAGTCTGACTTGGGTTGAAATTGAAAAGGAAGAGAATGAAGCTAAGTGCCGGGAATTGAAACGCTACTGGCATTTTGCATATTCAGCTGACGTGATCTTGTTGTAAGACGGAAAGAATTAATGAGAAAAAACGGATAAAAATTAAAGTTACAAATGCATTTTGAAAAATAATTTAGCTCTATTCGTAACAGCGCACCTCTATTCGTTACGTCCTGTACTAATAATCACCCGCACGTTTTCTCTCACGCCACACTCTCACACTCTTGTTCTTTCTACGCCATACTTAGGCATATTCACAACAAAATTGTATACTTTAATGAAAAAAATAGATGATAAAAAACGAGAAACTTAACAATACTAATTCATAAAGTCAGACCAAACAACGTAAGTAGAAGCACAAATTTGTAAATTACAGCAGACACGTGTTTCGGCGTTACAGGGAACGCCTTTTTCAATGCAAAAATAATGAGCTTATGGATGAAAAGACATCCGACAAAAGCAAAAGTAAGCTCATTATTTTTGCATTGAAAAAGGCGTTCCCTGTAACGCCGAAACACGTGTCTGCTGTAATTTACAAATTTGTGCTTCTACTTACGTTGTTTGGTCTGACTTTACTATTCAGCACAAAGGTATTTATTTATCTTAATACTAATTCATGTTAGTCAAAAAACAATGCGTATCAAAATCTATCTTCATTAAGAAGTTTTTCAATCTTTATTTATTAAGTGTGCATTCCAAGTCAAGTGTACTAAAATAGATTAAATAATATAAATAATAAACTGTTACCTTAATCATTGAAAGAATTTTATTTTATCTAATACTGGGCTGCTCTAGATTTAAAAAAAAAAAAAAAAAAAAAAAAAAGACGACTTTGATTCATAATTAGATGTTTAAAGTATCAAACATTTCAAAGGACTTCGAGAAGTAACTGAAATACTAGTGGTTGCAATACCGGTATAACGAATACCGGTATTTCGAGCAATTTTGCAATTTCGAAATACCGGTATTTGCTGAGGTAAAATACCGGTATTTTCGGCATTAGTTGAAAATAATAAATAATTTCAATTAAAAGTTTTCAATTTAACTTATTAGATATCTACTTTTGTTTTTTAAAGTATAATTCTTTTCCCATGATACAGTACCAAAATCGATCTATAGATGTAAAAATTTTGCTTCAAAAGCACGAACTAATAGAATATCATTAAACAAAAGTAGCGAAAAGATTGTAAAATGATATCGTCGTAACTAGATGGCAAGATGAATCACATTTTCGAACGATTTTGAGCACCATGTATTTATTTTTTCCATTTCCGTGATCACTCACTTTTCCTTTTGGGAAGTTAATTTTGAGTGTAAGTTTGAAGACACGTGTCTTATAAACAAAATTCCAACCATCAACTGTAGTAATACTTCATGACTTCATTTTTAATTATTTGCCTCAACTGTACTAAATTTTGACAAAAACTTTTTCCTGTTAGCCTAACAAATATAACGAATAAATACCTTTGTGCTGAAAATTTAATGAATCAATTAATCAACGTTTTGAAGCACCAAAATTGCAAGTTACTGCAGACTAGGACTGTAGTACAGAGTGCAATTAGACATGAACCTCAACATCCAAAGTAAAAGTTTCCCTTCAACTCCAAATTGTTGTATACTGTACACATAATGTTTAGTAAAAAGTTACACCGTTTTCAGCGTCGGGTTTTGGGGGGAGGGGGGGGAGAAGTTGGTAAATTAGTAGTTTTTATTAGTTTTTCCGAAATATTTAGAAAACTATGGTGTTTAGCGAGAAAAGTGCAATATACAAAATAATCTACACTAAATTACGAACAAAATGGTCCTAAACATTATTTTGTTAAGTGTACGGTTCCAGATTTACGGCGGGTGCAAAAGTAGAAAATTTTCGCATTTTTAAGATTTTTTGAAAAATGCAATTCTAACTACTACGTAAACAGAAATAACTAAACAATTTTATTAAAAAGTAATATTGTACAATCGTATTCTAGTCTAAAAGAAACTAAGAGACACCACATGGGGTTAGAAACGTAGAAATACTGGGAACGAGAACCGGTTTTCTGCAATTTGCGTGAACTGTGATAAAGCACTTGAAGTTAGACTATTAGCTTCAAAAAAGATTGGGAACAAAACATTCAGAGATACACTTGAAAAGAAAGTTAGCTGTTCTGTCTCTAGCCTCTATTACCAAGTCTATGACAATTAACAACACCACTGTATGTGTGAACCCTAATACCAAGGGTGTTTGTGATCCGAAATTTCTGAAATTTCCATAACTTTTGGGTTGACAACACATTCTAAAACTGAAAAATTATTTAAAAAAAAAACTTTAAAAATAATTTTCATGAATGATTTAAGTGATTTTTGTATGCATATTTGAAGAGTTTTTACTGGGGAGGGAGAAGGGTCGAGCTTCCTCATAGTTTCAGAGAATTTCACACTGCCTTCAAAAAATTTTACTTGAATCCACGCGCACCCCTGCGTAATACTTTTTCACATCGGATGGTGTGCACTGTTAGAAAATATGAGAGACTTTAAGAAATACTGTTGAACCCGCTTAAGTGAATAGCCATTTTGCCACGAAAAAATATTCTAATATGCGGGATATTCCAAAAACCGAGATAAAAACAACCACATAACATTGGTTTGGTGCATTGAAAATGTATTATATTAAGCAAGATATTCTTTTAACCGATATTCTAATAAGCGGGCTCGACTGTATTTTAATTCGAACTACGTGCATATCCTCCACCCTTGTTCGACGAATCTGGCTTGATAAGGAAAGGGAGCAAATCTCCTAGTGGTGTCTGTTTTGGTTCCAGATTCAAATGACTCATCGGTCACCTCTTATTTAGAAAAAGCGTCCTACATCATTGATGAATATCACCTTCTTCATCGTGGTTTCTGATGTTTCCCAGTTACCTTCAGACAGATTTGCGAGCAATACATAAATTACGTAATTGCTCATTATAGGCCAGCAACTTGTTTTTGATGAATACGAGTAAGGAACCGCAAAAGATGAAGAACAATTATGTAGATCACGTTCTACGACTAACATTGAAGTCTAAGTTAAAGACTTAATCGATGTAACTGTCAACCAAAGTGAATTTCTAGCTAACACTAAGTACAAAATGGGTCTAATTTCTCTCCTGACAATGTACTTGCAAAGAGGCGGTTGCACAGTTCATCAAGCATCGGGTGAACGATGACTTATTTATAGTTTTAACAGCGATCGATAAAGCTAAGACTGGAGTTGAAGCTTGTGTGATCGGTGATGACATGGACTTACTAGTCTTGTTGAATGTTCACACACCATCAGAAAACAAATTGAAAATGGTGGTACCAAAGAAAGGCAATCAGCAGGAGAAAGTGTGAACTATTTCGGACATTCAGCGAAGCATTGGAGATATGAAGGGTGTACTCTTTGCAATATACCCCTTCACAGGATGTGACATTGTACCATCTTTCTACAAGGAGGTAAACATTTCACGGTATAGGAAAGTGTAAGCCGAAAAACCCTCTTCGTACGAAGCATCTAAGTCTTTAACGATTCCAAAGCTGACCCCAGTGCGGTGGCTGACGCAGGAAAGTATTTCTTTCTTGCGATGTTTGGAGCACAGAATACTGAAGATCTAGATAGCTGTAGCTACCAGTGTTACTTGCAGGCTATTGCAAAGCAGCCCATCCATTCATTGTTCAAGTTGGCTTACCCTCACTTCAACAGCTACCAGGCAGCATTCATATAGAACCTACCACCAAGTTCAGCAGCGGCAGGATGAGGAAAAGAATTTACCTCCAGTGGGGGAGGAAGAAGATTGATGAATATCTGAGACCAATTACAACATGCCTTCTGCAACTCCCTAGGAATTACTTTCCCTCATAGTGCGCGAGCGCGTTTAAAAAGACGAATGTGTCCATAACTGCGAGTGCCGAAGTAGTGGTCTAAACTGCTCAAGTATGTGCAGTAATTGCTCAGGTCTAGGAAATAATAACAGGTGCACTAATATCATAGACGAAGATCTAGAAGAGGACGGTGGTATGCTTGAAGAGGACTGAATCCTGGTGAATACTTTACATCACAATATGTCACATTCAACGTCCTACATTTTTATTAAACATTAGTATTGAACTCGTTTACGAACGTCAAAAAGCTTGATAAAATATGGTTGTAATATACAGGCAAATATGCCTATTTTCTAAAGAAAAAACTTCAAAAGCTGCACTTATAATAAAAATGTTATTATTAAAAATGATATAACTATAAATCATAATTGCTATGAATTTTTATAATTTAAAATCATCTATGTTTAAAATATATTCTTTCTTATTGCGGCATTGTCTAGAGAAAGTTTGGGTTTCTCCGTGCCGCAGATTTATATAACCACCGTCCATGAATGCTTCTTTTCCCTTAAACGTAGAGCCCTTTGAGTAGGTGGTGAAGTTGTCGTTCCTTCAAGGTCTAATCACAAACATACCACCTGCCCCATAAATCGCAATTTGCTTTTACAAAACACTCCTCATACAAAAAACTAGTTTCCTGAGTGATAATGAATTTTTTTTCCGAAAAATCTAAAAAGATACGAAAATTTTCTATTTTTCACCTATCGTAACTTTGCAACCGTTCACTTTACAAAATAATGTTTAAGACCATTTTGTTCGTAATTTAGTGTAGATTATTTTGTATATTTCACTTTTCGCGCTAAACACCATAGTTTTCTAAATATTTCGGAAAAACTGATAAAAACTACTAATTTACCAACTTCTTCCCCCCCCCTCCCCCCAAAACCCGACGCTGAAAACGGTGTAACTTTTTACCAAACAATATGTGGACAGTATACAACAATTTGGAGTTGACGGGAAACTTTTACTTTGGATGTTGAGGTTAGGCCTTTTTTCGGTCTATTTGCACCGTACTACTGGGCGATATCAGAATTTTAATAACGCGATATATCGCTCTCCAAATATCGATATTTTCGATATATCGTCAAAATTGGGTGGGGGGGAGGGAGGTGCAAAGACTTGAAAAACAACAAAAAACGTTTCCAAATATAATAAATACAACTATTTCTCTAATTCAAAACTTTCCTGGACGGTGGGGGCTGGGAGAGGGGAGGGGGGAGGAGGGCGTGCAAATGGTATAGCTTCATGCAAGACAAAAGTGCTTCGTAAAGAAAACGTTTTAAACATTCAATTCAATATTTTGTTTAAATCTTTCAATTTGAGCAGTCTCAATAATTTGAATATAATTTGAACTATATTTCGTATTGACGTCTTAAATAGTTTATTTTTAGTCATTTAATAGCTCTTGCTTTAAGACTTTTTGCTAGTTGAATAACATTAAGTAAAATACTAATAATAAATCTTTAAAGAATGCAGCTATAAATTTTGGAAACTATCACACCATACACCCATTAAGCTCACAGAACTATGAAATATACTTTTGATTTATATGTCACCAGCTGCATTACCCGACGTTGCACGGTCTACCTCGAAAATAAAAGTTTTGTTTAGTGACATATAATTAACAATCAGGTTTAAAAAAGAAAGAAAAAAAATAGCACAAACATTTCCCGTCAATTTGTAGAAAGCACAATTTTATGACTCAAAATTTAAATTTAGACATCTTTGGATTTTTTCGTAATTATTCTGGATTTTCTGGCGAAACCCCCCGAGATGATCTCCATACACCCCATTTTGATAAGAAAAACTTATGTGAATTCCTGAGCATCAAAGGACCGCTGCGCCATGTTTGAAAAAAAATCCGACGAAAACTGGATTTGCATAAAGAAAACCCCTCGTGGGGTGTATTCGCACCCTCCCCCCCTTTCTCATAGGTAGGCGAAAACCCCTATGACAATTCCTGACAATCAAAGAACCGCTGTGCCAAATTTGGCAAAGATTCGACGAAAACTGCGGATCTGTGTAAAGAAATCCTCTGTGGGAGGGAGGGTGGCCCCCATTGAGAACGAAAACTACCCTAAGTGAAATCTTGAGCATAAAAGGACCTGTCTGGAAATTTTTTGCAAAAATCCGGCGCTAACTGGATTTTCATAGGGAAAACCTCTGTGGTGGTGTTTGCCCCCCCTCCCTCCCCCATCGATAGACGAAAAACTCCCTATGAAAATCCCTTAGCATCAAAGAATCGCTGATCCAAATTTGGCAAAGATCCGACGAAAACTGTGGACTCGTAAAAGGAAACCCCCGACGTAGTCATGCTCGGTAGGAGAGGAAGGTGAGTTCTGATTGCGAACGAATAAAAATTTCTCATGCATACTTCTCATTTCCATAAACATACTCTTTGATAATCTTGCCTATCGCACTAGAGTTTATATTGAAGATCACGGTGTAACAAAAAGCTAAAATAATTCTCCTTAATGTACAAAACTTTAATTTTTAGTTAAGGATGTAGACTACATGAGCTGAGCTCTCTTAATAGGAAGCAAAATAATGTATGGAATGAGTAAGTTAAAACATGATAGGTTTTCAACTCATTGCTATCAAAACAGGGCAGAACGAAAACCGTGTTCTCAAATTCATAAAATGGAATGTGCAACGATGACAGTTACAATTTATGAAGGAATAACAAATAAATATTTTGAGAATATAACAAATAAACAACAGGAGAGTGCTACGAAAACTACGTCTCCAGACTCAGATCATGCATTTATCACAATCAGGTTTTGTTTATTTTTAATTAGCCAGAGAATGATTGTATCTAGTTATTAACTGTAGCTTTAAAAGATGCACATTTTGCTAGTGATGATTGAGTGCATTAGCATGTTTTTACATGCTCCTTATGCACTTATTTTGCTTTTTACTAAGAAAACTCATTAGATATTTTTGTAAAAGATTTATTTATGTGTTAATTTCAGTTTAGTTAGGTTTTACATTGTGATTGTCCAATATAAGCTGTTATGTGGGTGTTCTCAGTGGTGAGCAATGTCATATAAAAGATTACCATAGAGTGACTAAGGAAGTTTACTGAATGATCAGAAGATGATTTGCATAAATTTAGAATATCCAATGAAATGGATAGTTGTTTTTCAACACTTGGTCTAAGCCTACAAATCTGCCTGTTGATTTAACTCCAGGAAAATCACTCTGTCCCAAAAGTGCCACAAAATTATTTGTTCAAAAAACTGAAAAAGAAAACATAAAAAATGATAGAGATGATGACAATGAATTTAATACCAATTAAACATTGACAGTATCGGTGACAGTGTGGGAAATTCCGGACTGTCTAATGTTTCGTATAATTAATCATTGAAAAGGAATGGCCACTCAAAAATTTCAAAGCAAAATTATATTGATATTATACGCAGAGTAAAATTTGTAAATAAATGAATTTAAATATCATACATTAAGTGTAAAAAGATAGTTTATACTACAAAACAGCATCTGATATAATGATTAGGATAAATTTTGCATTACATAATGATTCCTTGATGTGAAAATAAATGTAATTTTTAAGACAACTTCGAGGCTCCATATTTCTAAAACTATTAAGGGACCAAATATAAAATTTTTGCCACATAATTTACTACTATATGAAGATTATATAGTTAAATTTTCATACATTTTCGTTCAGTCCCTTTTCGAATATTGAGTCTTAAATTTAGCATTTTTTCTCTAAGATGGTAAGTTTGACTAACTATATAGAAAAAATTGAATTGCTTCAGACGTTTTATACTGCTTCTGAGAATAGTTCTATATGTTATTTATTCAAGGGGAAAAAAGTAAGAGTGAGTCTTACTTCCTTCTTCCAATATTTTTATGCTAAAATGTGAAATTTTAGACGGAAAATCTTATTTTTAAGTCAATGTTACACGAATTTGTTAAAACTTATCAGAAAAATAACTAATATAGAAATTTAGGTCACTTTCTGCTTAATCTAATGGTTTTTTAATTATTTTGATATGTTCATAAATGAAAAAGTTCTGAGACTTTGTGTAAAGTACTATTTTTATAAAAAGTCGACTAAGCAGCTACTAAAAAGTGGGTTGCCAAAAAACATTCTGAAGGTTTAAAAATTTTTAAACCACCGTTTCAGACTCACAATATAATATTTAATTAACAGACTTTTTTTTTCTAAATCAAGAATAGTGAGCAACATGGTCCTGTATGATTTCCCATGGATTGACCCGTAGGTAAGTTCATCTATATAGGTGTTTTTCCAGAACAAATGGTATTTTACATAAAAAACCGTTCTTAATGTAAAATTTGCTGGGTTTTAACCTTGGAAAAACGAGAAGTTCCGCCTAAAACTAAACGATCCTACTTTCCTGTACACCAACATTTATTTTCTAGTATGTAATCAATAATCTCTAAATTAAGCTAAGACTGCAAATGGGGCAGTGAGAAGCAAAGGGATGTATGTGGACATTTTCAGATTTTGAGTAAAACGCGTTTAAAGATAACATCCAATAAGTAGGCTTTAATTGAAATTTCTAAATCATGCTGTATAGCAATAACTAGAAGGACTTACTAGTACCATCTCTTGCCCAGAGGAGAGGTTCACCTTCCATGGGTACTGGTTATCTCCAAATTTTTAATTTTGCCACTTGCATCCTTATGCTTCTCACTGCTCAAATGATGTCAAGCACATAAACGAACAAATAAAACAGTAACACCGTTTGAACAATGCAGTTAATGTATATTTTTCTATGAAAAAAAATTTTAATCGCTTTCAAAAAGGAAAAAAAAAAGAATTGGCAATAAAGAACTCTTCAAAATAAAATATTGCAAAAAAAAGAAAAAGCTTTGAAAGCTGTTTCTTACGGGTAAAAATAAAGTGACTCAGTTTTTTTTTCTCCCGGCGCCAAAAATGATTAAAAAAAATGTACATAAATATACTTTTGGAAAATTAAAAAATAAATAAAATGTCCCCTTATATAAATAATTTTTATCGTCCAAAAAAAAAAAAAAAAAAGTGCGCACAGCTGTTACGGTAAGGGACTCCGATTTCCCTTTATTTCCGTAGCCAAAAATTAAATACTGAATTGAAACTTTAGAATTGAAATGAAACAAATCACATTAACAATCATCATTTCATAGTAAAAACCAAGGCTGTGGAGTCAGTCAGAAGTTGAAGGTTTTAAGCTTCAAGAGTCAGTCATTTTTCCCCTAAGTCTGCAACTTTGCCAGTGCTTTCAGAGTCAGAGTCGGGCTAATTTTGGGGGAGGGAGGCCTTAAAATTCCTGAAGTAAGAGCCGGATTCGGTCATTTTCCCTCCAACTCCGCAACCCTGTTAAAGACAAGGGTTTCGGAGTCGGAAGTCGGACTAATTTTGGGAAAAAAGAGGTCGGGATCGGAGGGTAGAATGGTTTTAAGTTTATAGAATCGGAATCGATCATTTTCCTCCCGAGTCCTGTATTTCTGCCTACGCTGCGGCGTCAGTGTGGGCACAGGAGTAGGAGTCAAGGACCCTAAAATTTTAGAAGTCGGAGTTAGTGCGATTTTCCCACCTACTCAACAGCCCTGAGTAGATCGGAAAGTATTTGATTCGGTCATACTTTTTATCTTACTCTCGTCAATGTCAAGTCTACGAAATATTGTAATTTGATTTTTATCCATGGTTTTTTTTCTATTTCTTGAAACCAAAAATTGAGAATATATTCGGAATCTGCACAATATTTTCAATTTATTGGTGTCAAAAAATAATTTTTTGCGTTGTGGTTAGTGTTTTAAAATTTTTTGAATTGCTCAAAAAAAAAAAAAAAAAAAAAAAAAAAACCCTCAATAGCTAAGTTTAAAAAAAAAAAGTAAATAAATACATAATAAATAAATAAATAAGAATAAAAAAATAAATAAATTAAAACAAACACAAATCTGCTGTATACATGAGCTTATCAAGAGCTCAACAAAGTTTGTATGAAGCAAATCCACTTTTTGAGTTCTTAAGATCTATATTGATCAAGTTTCCTGGGAGATTATTATGTAAAGTGTTTTTAAACAGTTCAAAACGAAATCAAATCCTTCTTTAATTCGGAACGAAATTTGCCTTAAATTTCCCCGTAGGTGCTAATGTTAAGTTTTTTTGAACTTTTCAAAATTGAACGGCAAATTGTGCAAAGAAAAAGGTGAAATATTGGAATGAGGTGCTCTCGCCGAGATCTTTTGAACAGAAAACAGATTGCTCGAATGAGAAAATTCACTCAAAAGTTATTGAGGAGGGGGAGGGGTGCAAACAGATTGACAGACCGACACATTTTCCCATCTCAAAACTCTCTCTTTCCCAACTTTTCAATATTTTAAAAATTACTTGAATTATTTTTGATTTTATTTTTGTTTTCAGTGATATTTTAAAGATGCATTAATCCTTCGTTTATGGTTTTTTCTTCTTTCTTTGCCTTTTTCCGGGAAAGTAGGGTATAAAATGAATGAACGCAAAGGGCAGACGATTTATAACGATGACAACGAAAACCAATCTCTGGGTCACTACGCTGCAGAGTTAAATGCTGAAAGAGATATTTCACTTTAGAGTAATAATTGAATGAGACTTCAATTTTCAGTATTGCTATATTGTAAAAATAGATAAGATTTCTTACATAAAAATTAGTCAGAATATGCCGTGTGTTAGTTACTATGCGTAAATTATGACAATCCTTAATATACGTCAATTATGACAATCCTTAATATGCGTCAATAATGTCAATCCTTTCAAATATTCAGGAACCACTTAGGCCACCTGGAAAAATTTCTTTGTCTGTCATGTGTTATAAAAGTCGCATTTAGTATTAGAAAAATTATCTTGTTTATTTATTTATTTATTTCATTTATTTATTTTATTTATTTTATTTTATTTTATTTTATTTATTTATTTATTTATTTTCTTATTTATTTTTTTACACGAATTTATTCATTTTAAATCCAAAAGATTTCCGCGCTTTCGTGTGGAAAATAACTTGGCTTACTTTTTCCTGCAACTAAATACAAAAGAGACAAATTCAACAGATTATTTTTAATCTATCCAATCAATTTATATTAGAGGTCATTTAATTATCTTTACTATAGAGTGCTAATATATAGAAGAAAGTATTGGTTTCGAGCAAATTTTCGAATTTTTACGGATTCGATTATTTTTAGGTGTTCTGAGTCCATTTCGACCAGTTTTGGAAAATGTCTGTCTGTGTGTGTGTGTGACCAGTTTTTTGTGACCGCTCTACAGCAAAAACTACCTCATGATATCGAACGAAATTTGGTACACATATGTGCCCCTATGTGAACTTGTGCCCATTGGTTTTTGACGCGAATTCCTCCAAGGGGGGTGGAGTAATGGGACGTTTCATGAGTTATGCGTGCCTGCTATTCCCCAGGAAGTAACAGGCGGAACCAAACAAAATTTGGTCCATATGTTGCCCCTAACATGTACAGGTGCTGATTTAATTTTGGTGTCAATAGCTCAAACGAGGGTAGAACTATAGAACGTGTTTTGTCGTTACTTGTGACTGTTATATCTCAAGAAATAGTGAACGGAATCAAACAAAAATTTATCCACAAGTATCCCTTAGAGGGTACAAGAGCTGATTCTATTTTGATCTCTATAGCTGAAAAGGGGGTGGTGCAGTTGAACGTTCTTTGTTTTCTATTGCGAGTGCTGTATCTCAAGAAGTTCTGGATGATATTTGGAATTAATGTGAACCTACATATCTATATATATGTAGGTAGTAATATATATATATATATATGAAAGCAGGCGTTGGTTCAATTTTGGTGCCAATCGCTTCATGAGGGTCAGATTTTTTTTTTTGTGCAAATAAAAATAATTTCATTAATGCAACTTTTATAAAGATAAATCGTAATAGACTGTCATCTACGTATTTCGCACAATTTTAATTGTTGGGAAATTATCGGAAATATTATCTCAATAATTTAAAATTTTTAACTATTGCCATCTTATGCTTGTTAACAAATAAAATATTTGTAATTAATTCAAGCAAGGCTTTTAAAATTACTTTCAATTTTCGCTATTTGCTTTGCTTTTGCGATAATTCGAAAATTGGGACGGTCATCAAGTTTTTGTGTGCGTAATTTTATTTTTGTAGGGAATATTGATTATTCATCAAGCATGGGGAGGGATCAAAATTCATAAGAAAGATATAGACGAAAGTTCCGAGATGGCCACAACATACTAGTTTTTTAGTGTTGCAATTTTTGCTTTTGAGGAGCGTATTATTGACTCATGCTGGGAAAGCCTCAACTTTTATACATGAAGAAATAGTTAAATAATTTGTAATACTGAATTTACTTTTGTACTATTTTTCATACTTTGACACTCTGCAAAAAATCGACGAAAAGGCTCTCAAGTTAAAAATGGTTTTAAGAACGAACTCTTATAGAAGAAAGTTTCGTGATGGACACAACATACTAGTTCTTCATTTTGTTAATGTTGAAAGGCAGCTTAACAGCTAAAGCCTTGTGAAAACACATTTTCACACGGCTCAGGCCGCACACAAAATCCATATTTGTCACACTTTTCAGCCATTTGTACTTATTTAGTACAAATTCATGCATTTTGTACTAAATAAGTACGAATGCTAGCTAAGTTCAAATGGTGTATTATGTACTTGTCAAGTACTTCCTGCTGTCTCCGTGATGAATGAAAATCATTAATTGTGCTTGCATTTTGTGCGATGCATCGCATTGGCTCAGCTTAGTTCAAAAGATGCAGGATGTTGGTTTAGTAAAAGAGACACATACACTCATATCAAAGGTATGATGTTTATTTGCTTACAGCCGAGAATGACACAAAAAATTCACTGGTATCTTTAAGATTCAACTTTGGCTGCTGGTTTATAAATAGGAACTAACACTTGCATTCTTATACAATCAGATTCATGAACAAAAATTGCACTTCATAGTAATTTGTATCCAAAATGTTATCGAAGAATAAAATAGAAGTTAGTTTTGCTTTTAAAGTTTTTATTAGTGTAGAGTATTGATATCCGTGAAAAATCAAATTACATAAAATTTTAATTTTTTAAAAGTATATTTAATAATAAATTACCGCTCCAATTTAAGACTAAAGCAGAAATATAAGCATATACTAACAGACCGGGTACGATATCCAAAAAAGTGTGCATTTGGACCTCGTTAACATGCTGTCGGTGTACACTTGTATTTTTAATAATATTTGAAATCTATATTTTTTATAACGTTCTATTATTCCTATTTATTAATTTGAAGAACTAGGGATAAGCAAAAAAAAAAGATATCTTCCTTCAATACAATGCTGGTTTTTCTCCCTTTCCTTTTGATTGTTTGCTCTTTCATAGCATCGAATACCAAAACTTGTATATTTTCATTGGTTTTGGCATTTTTGTATGCGCAGAGGAATTTCTGAAGACTTTGAAATGAAGGCTACGTTTATTTACTCTTTGTTTTTAAGAAAATGGGAGAGTTTTGAAAGTATTCCAAACCGCCTATCTTAGAGACACATTTTTCATACCCCACCAATACTGAAGTACAAAAAGTTGCCAAAAGGATTGATATCAGAATTCGCGTTATTTTATATCATTTATTTTCCCTTTTGTCAACAAGTAGGTTAGTAATTCTTTCATTTTTGGCCCATCTAGTTAAGGACTCAATCTTTTCTGTGTAAATATGTGCTTTGTACTTGGCGAAAACAGCGATGAATTACGTATTATTGGTATAAAGTTTCAAATAAAATTAGAGAATTACAATGGATGATCCATTGCTAATGAACTAAAAGTTAAATCTGCGCTTTATAAATTTCTAAAAAAATAAATAAGAATAAAAAAAGATATAAATAAATTTTTTTTAATCTTCATTTGCTACTATTTTAAAACAAATTAGCTGTTTATAAATGAGTTGCAAAGAAAAATATTTATCCCTACACTCATTTTAATGTTCCAAAAGAGAAGTAAAAATTAGCTTTTATTTCCAAATTACTTATTATTTTCAAAAACATTTTAAATTACTAATATTTTGCTTGAAACTTGTGAACACATTTTTGTCTTTGGTTTATAACGATTTTTTTCTGGAAAAATAATGTGTGTCTTGACTGAAAGGTGAAATTAAAGCTAAACAATTAAATGGTCATGGTCAAAGTTCAATTAAGTTTAAATCAAATTTGAAATATATATACATGTACTTCAACATCATTTGAAAACTTTAATACTGGATTAAAATGTGTAATTTCTGCATTTAACACAAATACATCTTTTCCCAATGTTTGCAGAAAGTACGAGTAGGATCAAGTAGAGTTATACTTCTTTCTTCTCAAATGACTCTTGGGAAAGGAAAGCCTGAGTATGAAAGAACTGAAGTTAAATGTAACTAATTAAGTATTAATTTTGCGTTTGGTGCACAAGTAATACCTAATGTGTAAAATGAAATGAGATGCTTAGGTAGAATTATATTTTAAAGATTTACTTTAATCCTGCCATAAAACAAAAAAATATTTTAAAATCTGCAAGCTACTACTCTAAATTTTGCTAGTTCTTCGATGTAAATTAACTGAATGATGGGGAAATATTATTTTTGATGGTTGGTTGGTTCTATTGGGGTTTTTTGTGGCACAAGAGCCTAAATAGGCTATACTGTGCCAAACGACCGCTATCAAGTAGAAAAAAGTGCCAGAAAAGTGAAATTGTTGCAGGAGTAAAGGGTACTAAACTTCTAGAATTTAAAAACAAATAGCCGAAATAAACACATAAACGAAGTTTTAAACTTTGAAAATTATTTTTGATAAAGCTTCAAATCAAAAGCTAGTTTAGTATGTTCATTGCCCATTTTAAAAGGCAAAATAGGTTAAAATCTCGAAACCTCTAACTCAAAGTTGTATTTGTCTTAATTTGACGCGCATTATTGCTGTTAAATGATACATATTTATGGCTATTCAAAAATAACGGTTGCTGATCATGAATTAAAACTAGCTATTATTTTATTTTAAACAAAGAATTTTTCCTGGAATGCTTAGAAAAAGTTGGTTGAGTGGAAAATACATAATGATATTTACAAGAAACTTAAAACTTCTTCCGCGCACAAAGACAGTTTCAAACATTTTTTCTGCAACAAATTTCTTAAGTGCAACCCTCTCTCTATACACATTCGAAAAATATTTTGATTTAGTTCCAACTAAAACACTGAAAGAGCGACTCCAAATCGTTACAAAATATGACTAAAGATAAACACAAAACAATAAATACAAAGTTCATCGGTAGGATGCAGGACTTTCTTTTCATAAGGCACTTTCCTGCCATGATCAAATAAATGTTCGAACATTTTCTGATGATCAGAAAAATTCTTTATCCTGTTAAGGAAATTTTCCATCTTCATTTGTCTTCAGTTCAGTTCTGAAACTTGAAGCTGAATGCTTTTTGAAATGATGTTCACGCTTCTGAGTAAAATCTCCAAATTACATCTTTTGGAAGAATTATTTAAACGAATTTGGAAGTGAAGATAGCTTTTTGAGTAAATTCTTCATGTACTATCATTTAATACATAACAGAATCTCCAGAATTTGGAAATAAAGTTTGCGTTTTTGTCTAAAATCTTCAAGCACAAACATTTACCATATAAGTAGTTAAATCTCAAAAAGATTTAGAATAAGGTTCAGTCTGCTGACTCAACTGTTCAAGTAATATCACTTGTCCTTCGCACATAGAAAAATCTCAAAAATTTTGAAATAAAGTTAGCCCATCTGACTAAACTCTTCAAGTAAGATCACTTGGCAGATGAAAATCAGAAGGATTTTAAAATAAAGTTTACTGTTATGATTTAACTCCTCAAATAATATCATTCATAATTAAGCTCTTAATTATTTTAAAACTTAAAAATGAAGCAGCTGCTTAGATAATCAAGAACTCAGAGTGATGCGTTCTTTTGAAAGTTATTGAATGCCTTGCTTTAAAAATATATTTGGGAACAATGATCGACACCTTTACTTAACATTCCTATGGTATTTAAAAGTCATATTTCAACATATTTTCTTTCACATGGTATGCAAGATAAAACATGATTAACTTCATTAAATAAAAGTTAGAATCTTTAACATTTATAGCTTTAGTGCTTAAAAATATATTTTACTCATACTGTACTTTTGCTGATTCAAACATAATATGCTTCGTTTCAGTTTAAGAAAGGAATTTATAGAAAATAGTTGCTCATACGCACAGCTAAACTAATGCCTGAAAAAAGATAATTAAGGCTTTCTTTTACAAACAATTGGTTGGTTCGTTCTATTATCGTTAATGGCTCATGAGTCTTGCTAATCTGCTTCGAAAAAATAAGAAGAAAACTTCATTATCGAAAAGCATTCAGCTGCAAAAACTTTTCCCCCTGAAAAATTCGGGCTCAGGTGTGACAAACAGAAATGTAAACTCTCCTGTTTCAACCAGTCCTTCTCATGTTCAATAGTCAGTTTAAAAATTCGTGCTTATATAACGTCAAACTAGAATTGTTTTTATATTTTGGCCAGACTAAGCTTTCAACGGACTCAGACATCTGCAAACACAACAGGACGGGAAAAGAAACCAATCCATGAATATTCCTTTGCAATCGTCGTCTGGGTCATAAGCTAGAAGTCGATGCCATTTGTATTTCTGCTCGCAGTTGCATTCACCGTTGCATTTCTTCGTTTGGACGGCTCTGCGGGAAAGAAAAAATAATTGTTAAGTTGCAATTGAGAGTAAATGCACGTAATACATTACGTTAGATTGGTAAAAATTTCAGTTTAACATTGAGGAGCAATCGATAAAATAGCTTATTGATATCACGCTATCAAAAGCCTGATATATATTTCTTCAGAAGTCACCATCCATTTTAGGATTTGTTGTTAAAAACCACGTGACACTTTCCAATTTCTTTGAATTTCTAATACAAAACTAACCACACAACCGTGATTTTTGTGTTGAAGTTCATTAGAATTTCAGTCCTATTTTGCAGACAAAAAAGTTTAAAATGAGGTCATTTCCGAAATTTCAAAAGTATCTTTTTCTGAAATAGCATGCTTAAAAACATAGGGTTTAACCATTTTTTTAAGAATTTGACAAAGTTTAATTTTTTTTAACAATTATTTTAATCCGTGCGCAGATTGAAATTCATTCTTTACGTTTCTGCACATGACATCACAAGCGATGAAATCCCATTCACTGATGCCATTAGTGCACAGCGCAAATTATCATAACCTGGCAACGTGGTTGACAGCAAAGCGTAAACATTTAGCGCAGCAATGGAGTAGCACGACAATTTACATCACTTGTGAGGTTATGAAGACTATGCTTTATTTCCAAAATTGGACACTTAAAAAAATTAAATAAAAGATGGATGTTGGGAGAATAAAAGTTTTTTTTCGGTTCCATGTTTTTTTCTTTTATGCTGATTCTACCAATTTCAGTGAATAAAAATAGTACTTTTGACGGGAGGAAACAAACCCCATTCTGTCAAAAACTTCCAAGTGTTTGAAAAATTAACAATCTCCCAAACTTTGTTGTAGGAAAATAAACTATATCGACAATGCCATTGTAGCACAGGTAAAGCTTTGTCCATAATATCGCTTTTTCTTAAGACCATCCAAGAACATAAATTATCTCAAGAAGTTTTCAAAATTTCAATCTAGCAACAAATCCAAGTTTCAACAAAATGTTTCAGTTTGGTTGAAACTTGGTTTGAGTTATTTTAAAATGAAGTCACACTTTTATAACTCGAGAAAAATAAATTTCCGATTCCTTACTTTTTTTCAAAAATACATTTCACGTAAAAGCACAGGCAAAAGATCTTACGTCGTACTAGCATAATAAACTGCCAAATCATGCACAATTACATTTATAAATTGCTAAAAGACATAAACTTCTGAGAGTTGGAAGAATGCATCACGAAGAGATTCAGAAAAAAACAAATTCGGTGCGATCACATTTTTAATTTTATGTCACCTGTTTTTCATTTCCCTTACATCTTAGAGTTGACTCATGCATTATTCTTTACATTTCTAATATATGAGAAACGTTCAAAATATAGTAAAAAGAAATCTTTAAAAATCTTAAAACTGTTTCTAATATGAAACTCTTTGGATTTTTTTCCGTTTTTGAGAATGGTGAAAAAAAATGATCATTTTGCCCTCTCCTCCCCCTCATTCCATCCTGTCAATCTGGACTGCAATCCAATTAGACAACATGTAAATACAGCTCTAGTTCATGCAGTTATAAATAGATATTCTGAGAAATCTATATTGGTGAAAATACTTATGTAATTTCAGTATACATTTTAAAAAGAAATTAAAATTAATGCAGACAATTGCAGAAAACGAAGAGAAAATTGAATAAAAAGCTATTTCAAATATTTGAAGCTTTTTCTTGGTGCTGAGGTCAAATCGCAGACAAAACTAATGATTTTTTTTTTTTTTTTTTTGCCTTCTTGATATTTTAGCTCATCTTATTGCAAAAAGTTAATAAGTAACTCTAGTTTTATACTGTTAATCTGCAGTAACAATGGAAAATTCGTAAAATTTAATTCCTACATTGAACAATTAACTTATTTTTAATCTTTGGCACTTTATAATGCGATCTAGAAAATCTTTTAGAATTATTGAATCTCCACTTGGAATATATCACCATAGAAAGATTCAAAGAAACCTCATTTTGCTTACATCGATTTCTTTTCTAAATTTCTATTCACAGTTTTTTTTTTAATTGTTATCTAACTCACCTTGACTATCGGTAAAAAGAATATTGAAAGAGAACTTGCTTTGGGGTTTGGGGGGGACTAACCAAAAGAAAAGGTAGTCGTAAACAAATTTACATTAAATTTGCATTATTTTTGTAGTAAAAAAAATATATTTTAAGGAACAGCACCCCCCCCCCCCCAGTTACAGCTGTAGCATGTCGTAGAAAACGATACTTAATAAGTTTGAACGAGGGTTGGAGAAACTTTTTTAGAAGTGGGTCAAATTTTGTTAGTAATCTTTTGAAATACTCCCTGCTGGGTCATTAAGTCAGGGGAACTACACTTGGAAGGGGGAGAGAGAACCAATAATTTGAAAGTATTTAAACCGAAAAAATTGGCATTTGATTCTTTTTCCTTTTTTTTCTGCTCTTACTTTTAAAATCGACAGTATGCATTCATTTTCTTATTTAAAAATATTTTCAACCGTCTGTTTGCTTTTTTATTGAATAAAAAAAAGTTTAAAAAGGCAAAGCGTGAATCAGTTAAAAAGCATTCGCGGGTCAGTGTCTGTCCCGCAGGTCATAGGTCCACCACCACTGGTTTAAACTATCAATTTACTTCTAGTTTCGTTCACGATGTTCATACTTTCTTCTCTGTTTCATTGCGAGATGAATCCGATTACCATTCATGTTTAATATCACCGACAAAAATTTCAAAAAGAAAAAAAAGTTCGAGAAAGAGAGAGAGATAAACGAAATGAGATTTTCATTCAACCGCTCGACTCTGATCTCTCATTCATCAAGTACTTATCCAAGATGAGCACTCGTCAGCGAGCTTTTGGAATGTCTTCTGCGGCAACAGTTAGTTCGGAAAAGGCCATGAAAAACGCGTTAAACAACAACAGGCACTTTAACAAAAGGCAAGTCGGCTTTTTTCCGAAAAAAGAAAGAAAAGAAAAGAAAAGTCGGAAAGAGCGAGCGGCACATATAATTGAGCAATTACTGTCCAACCGCACTAGACGCCATGGTTACAAAAACCTATCGTGACTCTCTCCCCCCTCTTTATTTTTTCATTCCTGATATTAAAAAAAATCGGAAAAAAGAAGAGAAGTGAAGCAAGAGAGAAGATGCGCGGAGGCAGACAAAGGAATGTACTCTCGGAGCGGCGGTTCGAGGTCAGGGGTTCGTGCGTGGGTGGTATGGGAACACTGTCCCTGGGTCAAGGGGCCTTGCAGGCGACTGACCCCAAGCGTCGGGTGCCAGCGCTTTTTGCGGGCTCTCCCGAAACGAATTGGCTAATTTCATTTCTGCCTTTTGCGGAATGTCTTTCAATATTTTGCCCATTATTTTTCATGGGCGTTGGACGAACGGGTAACGAGGAAGATTGGATTTCTGGAAAGCGAAAGAAGCAACACTCCATCCCTCCCTCCTCCTCTTGAAAGTGATAAATATCGGTATCGATAAACTTTTCTCTCCGAAATGAAAAACTCCGAAGCTGTCCCTTTGCTTTAAATGTAGCTTAGAATCACTCCAAAACAAAATATTTATGGACGAATTGTTTAATAGTTTAAGGTTTGATAATATTTTACTTTCAAAAAAAAAAAAAAAAACAAGAAGAAGGGCAAAGGTAGCCGAAGTGGCCTGGGCTCCTCCCGAAATAAATTTAAAACTACTCGTTGTAAATAAGGATTTTAATATTTTCAAACTTAAATTTGAAACGTTCCCAAAATTTAGGCTTTGGATCTTCCGGAAATAAATTTCTACAGAAAATATTTGGCAAAATGGAAAAGGGTGTTAAAAAAATGTAGATACATTTCGCAAAATGCGTAAATGATCACTTTTCTAGAAAAAAATATATACATATGAAAAACATTAAAAAATCGAAAATTTTCTGTATCTCCCTTTCAAAAAAAAAAAAATAAATAAATAAAATAAATAAATAAATAAATAATTTGAATTCTGAAATTTTGAATTCAAATTATGTTTTTCGCAATCACGAACTGCGACAGGACCCTACTCATTGGAGTTATTGTTTCTAGAAACGGCTCCAGTCCTCTCAAGCCTGCTCCTCCTCCTGAGCGGTGCATAGGTGTGTGTGTGTGTGTAGGTTTGTGTGTGTGTGTGTGTAGGCTTGTGTGTGTGCGTAGACCTGTGTGTATGCACTTAGGCGTGTGTGAATGTATGTGTGTGAAGTCGTGTGTTTGTATGTGTGTGAGCGTGCGTGTGTGTAGGACATGGACACCTCCGACCAGGAGAAGCGAATAGCTCAGGACCGGGGGACAGCCGCGCCTGCAAAGGACGGCGGGCGGTGGTGCTGGTGCGCCTGGTCCAAGCTGAAAAAGGACCACAACATCAAGGACGGTCAAATGAAAGCAATAAGCAATCGTGATTGCTCAAAAAACAACCCACATTAATAGAATAATTAGCCTTGATGGAATGTTTTCGTTCCAGATTCGTTAAAATAGAGCTTGTTTGAATAAATTTATGCGTCTCACGAAGGGACGGTACGAAGATGTTTTTCAAGAGAAAAAATTGAAGCATAGTTATTACATAGCGCACTCCGGAAAAGAAAGTGATTCAACTCAAAATGTGGGGGGAACGTAATAGCTATTGCTTTAAAACATATTTAATGCTCTTTCGTGCCACAAAACTTTCTTAATTTGAAAACGTCTTCTTTTTTCTTGAGAGGGGGGGGGGGGAGTTAAAAGCAAATATGCTGCCGTGGACAGATATAAGGCAATACCTGCAAATTTTTCTTCTTTCTTTTTACATTTTTGTCATCTATTGCACGTTAGCTTTATTGTACAAGCTTATTGATTTCCGCTAAAAAAAAAAAAGAGCGAAAAAAAGGTTGAATTCCAATTTATCCTTATTGTTAGTACTGAACTGGTACTGCCGTTTACCTGCATATGGCAGTACAGGTGTAAGTCAGTAGTTGTACTTTCAAGATTCCTGTTTAAAAATGAAGATTTGCTATCAGCTTTATTAATATTTACAAAAAAACTTGATTGATGAAGAGCATAGTGTAACTGTGTCGCTGCACTGCACTAACTGTGCACTGTCTACTCTAGAGATAAACAGAGCAATCCCTATTATATGTAGGAGATATAAAAAATAGCAACTTTCAATATATATTGCAAAATTTTTAAACTTAATATAATTACAACTTAAAAGAAGAACATAAGCAGCTGTAAAGTTTCGTAATTTAATTCATAAAAAAAATTGTCTATGTTGCAAAAAAACTTGTGAAATTGTTTTATATATATAAGGCTGAAACTCGGTAATATTATTGATTACGTATAAACATAACGAAAAATATATGTCTACCGCGTCCGAAGCGTTGCCGTGCCGTGTCTACCACCCACGCAAGGTGCGAAAAAATCAGTCAATTTTGACTTAAATATATAAGCCTAAAAATTTTTTTAGTAACTGTATACAATGTATAAAATATAAAAACAAAAGTCTACCAGTTGTGTTACGTTGCAAAGGCATGATAGACGTCACGGAATGTCGACCTCGTACCTCTATGTACCGTTTATCGGGCCGCTAGCGCTCGCTCGAAAAAGTTTGCTTGTCGTCGCGAAATTTCAATAAATAAAGCTGATTTATTTTTTAATAAATAGTTTAAATCCTGTTTTTATTAAAATTTTTAGTCTACCGTGACTAAGAGGTTGCTTAGTCTTTGGTAGACGTTGCTTAAAATATAAGGTAGTTGGAAAAGTATGATTATTTTATCTTTTCATTCTTTATAAATGAAAATTTTTCAATTATTATTATTTTTTTATGATTACAATTTTCTATCATATTTAAATTGATATTCATACTTTTGTTACATTATTCATATATATATATATATATATATATATATATATATATATATATTTAACTTCTTCAAAAATATTTTGAATCACCACCTTTTCAAATACATTTCGTAAATGGGGAAGTAAAGCTGTTTATTCATCTACTGCGAAGAAAGAAGAGGGGAGAGGGGAAGGACACGCCTTATAATAACCTGGAGTCTGGGCCTGAGTAAGGCCCCTATAGTGGAGGAGCCGACGCATCCGCCATTTTGGAGCAAACTTGATCTAGTGCTTCGCGGCGATAGCA
Organism: Uloborus diversus; assembly: GCF_026930045.1. Lineage (NCBI taxonomy): Eukaryota > Metazoa > Arthropoda > Arachnida > Araneae > Uloboridae > Uloborus > Uloborus diversus. The sequence goes on from NC_072734.1 coordinate 72,456,004, forward strand.
TTGCTGCTGATGTTTATATTTCTTTAGCATATGTTAAATTGGGTCAACAGATAATAGCCATTTGCAGAACTGAAAAATCTGCCTTACTGCATTTACTGGAAAATAACAGATTTTTTAAAAAATAATAAGCACTTTTCATAATGCACTCAAAAGGACAAAATCACTTTTCTGGGTCAGAAAGGACAATTTAAGAATTCCTGTAGTTTTCAAAAATTTCCAAGAAAATGACACCACAAACGAAGAAAAGTGCGGTTCTAGTCATGTAGAGAATGTTTTACCATTATCTAGCTTTCAATCATAAATTTGAGTGTTGAAACACGCATTTTTTTTTTTTTTTTCTTAATGGGAAAGTTTGGTTTAAAATGACTTGAGCGCACTTTTCTTCGTTTGTGAAATCTTTTTCTTCAAAGAATTAAAAACTACAGGAACACTTAAATTGTCCTTTCTGACCCAGAAAAGTTATTTTGTCCTTTTGAGTGCAATATGAAAAGTGCTTGTTATTTTTTTAAAAAAATCTGTTATTTTAAAGTTTTTCGTTTTCAAACAAAATTTTACTTTAGAATTTGATTTTTTAGCGTTACGTTGTACCTTAAGGTTAAACAAATCATTTAATAAAATTCTGAAGTCTGTAAGTGGTCTAGTTGCAGAGTATACGCAAAAGAATGGTTCACAACATATAAGTAACTTGGGATAAAGATCCTAATACGTCTTTTTACTTAGCCCCGTAATCGATTATTGGCATAGATGCATAGATGAGGATAAAAACCCTAAGAAAGCAACGTCAGTGAATAAATTTCATTCTTGCTCCAGAGAGGACTTGATTCAAAATTTTCATTATGATTATTATTAACATTACATTTGCAAGGCAAGAAAATTTGTAACAATGGATTTTATATTTAAACATTTAATGGAGAAATTACATCAAATTTGCTATTTTCCATCCTAACCGAAATAATGCTGTTACTTCAGAATTTTAAATTTTCAGCCTTAAGTTGTACCTTAAGATTAAGCAAATCATTTAGTAAAATCCAGAAGTCTCTTAGTGATCTAGTTGCTGAAATATAAGCAAAAGCACGCCTCAGATTACTCCATGACAATCAGGCCAAGTGTAATAAAAGTGCTTAAAAAAACATCAATTCTGAACAACCAAAATTTCTCCTCTATGATGGATTCTTTTCATTATATCTAATAAAAGAAATTCCATCATCTTATGCTATGATATTGAGAAAATTATTAAGTATGTTCAGCAGTATTCGTAGTAATTGTTTTCGACACGTACCCCGTTTCCTTCCATAAAAGATAATGAACATATCGTCGCCTCAGAGCAACAGTAAGATATCTTATCCCGGAAATACACTAAGATATCTTACTGTTGTTCTGAGGCGACGATATATTAAGCGGAACTCACAGAGGTCAAAAAATTCAGATAGGAGACTCTGCAACACGTCCCTCTGACTTTTTGAATCAATTAAAAAATATTACTTTTAAAGAAGATTTGCTAGAATATTTACTAAAAACTGGGAACGAGATAACAAAGCGATTTATTTTGAAGATAAATTTGTGTATATTAACTACAAACAGTGTTATAGATTTGAAACCATCAACAGAAAAGTTGTAAAAATAGTAGATCATACTCAATCGTGCCCCAGACCGCGAAGAATCCGACACAAAAATGATTTACCATCTTTGTAATTTTTGAAGAGCTGCAGCCTCCATATGACGTCCACCTACGATGTTCAGATACTGATGTATTAGTTATAATATTGGCTAACATGAAGTTTTTGAATTCTTAAATAAAGGTCTGGATGGAAGTTGGCGTTGGAAAATCATTAAGAGGTATCAATGTCTCTGAACTTTACAAGAATTTAGGAGAAACCGTTTGTTCCACCTTGGTTGCTTTACACGCAATGACTGGTTGCGATCAAAATCCGGCTTTTTTCCGAAAAGGAAAAGTTCGACCTTACGTTCTATTTACAAAGTCGGAAGAATACACAGGAGCGTTAACAAATTTGAGTAAGCCATCGCACAATGTAAAATGCATGTCGCAAATTCGAATACAACTCGAAATTTCGGAAGAGTTGTGCGCCGAATGTACAGACAAAATAAAATGGAAAAAATTAATGATGCAAGAACCATTACGTTTTTAAAAGTTTATAAAAATTTTGAAAAAAGATAAAGTAATTCTCGAAAACGTGAAGAGTTTTGATCCGTCATCCTTAACCCTATGTTAGTCTGAACTTCGTGAACATTTCCTCAGAACAGCTTGCATTTCGCAAATTTGGACAAATTCTCATTTAAAAAATCTGACAAGCTTATCACCTCTTGATTGTGGGTGGAAAATTGAGGACAACTGAAAAGTTTTTAAATGGTTTACTGAAAACAATTACCGCAAGCAATAAAAGATGTTACATTCGAAGCACAGCCTTCTGCCTCAGGTAATCATTTTTTTTTTCAACCAGACTTGGCTTTTAATAAAAATTCTTTCTTTTTTTATCAATTGTTTTCTATTACAGATATTGATGATTTTACCGAGACAGCTAATAATAGTACCGACATTCACAGTGATGATGATTATTGAACTGACAATGATGCTAAGTTGCGCGTAAGACATTTTGAATATAAATTCAGCAACGAAAGCGAAAACGAAAATTATTTGGGCGAGTCAGATGTGAGCGGCGATGCACCTGATGAATAGTTCGTTTAAATAAAATTATGTTCCTTGCTACAGTTTTATAGGTTACAAGTGGTAACCGCACGGCTTTGCCCGTAATAGAAAAATTAAAAGGTCTTTTGGTTCGCCTGTATATTTACAAAGAATGTATGGTGAATTTTCTCGCCAGTTGGCTTGTACCCATGTTACAGTTCCACGTTATGATAATTTCGTATCTCGCCAATTGGCTTGTGCCCATGTTACGGTTCCACGTTATGATAATTTCGTAATTTACTCGTCCATCTTATGATAATTTTGTTCTTAAAATTGGAATAGAAAAAGAATCACATCGAATTTTCGAAAAATCGCTTCGAGGTGCACATTCCCATGCTACAAACTAACTTTGTGCCAAATTTCATGAAAATCGGCCGAACGGTCTAGGCACTATGCGCGCCACAAGAGATCCAGACATCCTCCGGACATCCAGACAGAGAGACTTTCAGCTTTATTATTAGTAAAGATTAATTAATATGTAAAGAACTGTTTATTTGATTATTTTTAATTATTTATTGTTATGTAAGATCGATGCAAAAAATTTTATTTCATAAGTACTTGATCATAAAAAATAAATAAATAAAAGAGGCATAATTTAAAAGGTCAAGACATTATTAATGAAAAATAAACTTCACTATAATTTTGTACATAATTTTAATTTTAATAAAATATTTTTTAATTTCGTTTCAATGTTAAAATTATTTTTTTTAATATGCTTAAATCATTCATACTTTTCCAACTACTTTATAATTTAAGCAACGTCTACCAAAGACTAAGCAACCTCTTAGTCACGGTAGACTAAAAATTTTAATAAAAACAGGATTTAAACTATTTATTAAAAAATAAATCAGCTTTATTTATTGAAATTTCGCGACGACAAGCAAACTTTTTCGAGCGAGCGCTAGCGGCCCGATAAACGGTACATAGAGGTACGAGGTCGACATTCCGTGGCGTCTATCATGCCTTTGCAACATAACACAACTGGTAGACTTTTGTTTTTATATTTTATACATTGTAAACAGTTACTAAAAAAAATTTTAGGCTTATATATTTAAGTCAAAATTGACTGATTTTTTCGCACCTTGCGTGGGTGGTAGACACGGCACGGCAACGCTTCGGACGCGGTAGACTTATATTTTTCGTTATGTTTATGCGTAATCAATAATATTACCGAGTTTCAGCCTTATATATATAAGACAATTTCACAAGTTTTTGCAACATATTGCAAAATTTTTTATTAATTATTGCAACGATAACTTTTTGGTAGACTCGCGTTTTCTTCTTTTAAGTAAACTAATCTAATATTTAAAAAAATTCTGGCTTTATATTAATAATGTATTAAAAACTGTCGCTATCTCCCCTATTATATGTAATACCAACATAAAAAATAGCAATCTTTCAACTAATTATTGCAAACACGTTGAAAGACTTAATATAAATTACAACACTGTTGCGAGCATAATGCAGCTGTAAATATTTCGTAATTTAACTTCAGTACATCCATTAGTCTCCATTAAATTAGGTAGATATATTCTTGGTAAAGAGTGAAATACATCTGGTGAGATTTCTGCGGTGCCCCGAACCTATGCAGAAAAGACTGTTTTACAGAAAGCTCGATGCTGATATGGGGTTCTACGGGAGTCAGGCCTAATATCACCGAACGGATACAGGATTTTACACCTCGCTTTCCAAAGTTTTCCAAAAATCTATCCAAAAATCCAAAAATCATTACAAGTTTTAAATTGATTTAATAGCATCTTCATTGAGTATTTTCTTGTTGATTGGCAACTACAGAGTTTCACTTTGTTCTTATAGTATTTTTGAAGATTAAAATGAGTAGTATCTTGCAAATGGCATTTAAGGATTAATAAATCGAAGAACAGAGAAAATCCTTTCTCATTTTCTGAACATTCAGAAAGATTTTCTTCGTTTGGAGAGGAAAGAGAGCGAGAACGATTCACAGAACTAAGTCTTTAGTTCATTGCGCACGTGAACCCCCCAGTCGATCACCTTCGGGCTAAAGAAGCGAGCGATAAAATGCCGCAGATTCTCAGACGCATTCAATATACTTTAAGAAGTACATCATAAAACATATTTCTCAATGCGGTTCGCTAACAAAGACCACGACCTACGACCTAATCTGATTAACAACGCCGCAAAAACTCACCGTTCGTGCACACACCCACGTCCTCGGTAGCTTTGCCCCGAGTAGTACGTACACCTACGGCAGTAAACTTGCAAATGGTTAAGAACTTAAGAAATTTTTTTATCCCGTCCTCTATTTATTTATTTTTTCCCGTATTGTCGGCAAGTTACGGCTTACGCAGCATTATCTATTTTCTTTCTTTCTCTGGCCTTCCGATTGTAGCCCTGGTCGCTAGGAGGGGGCCACACCTTTTGGCCGCAATAATAATTGAATGCATACCCTCGGGACATTGCCAATCTCTTATCGTTTGCCATTAGCCGATGTCTTTCGCCTGGCGAGGGGTTGACAACAAATAATGCTAAGTTTGAAACTGCAAGCAAATTCACAGAAATATCATCTTGGATTTGAGAAATTAATTGGCATGTCCAAAGCCTTATAGCAGAGATTCTGTAAGTATTTACCGCAGCACCCTGGGTACTTCAGAGAGAGACGAGATTTGCCGCCGAGGATTTTCAATATCAATATGTACTGTGTAATAGGAATAGACTAGGGTGTCGGGAGACATTTTGAATTCTTCAAAGGGTGCCTTGAGTCGGAGAAGTTTGGGAACCAATGTCTTATAAGATATATCTGTTCAGTTTAGCCGTACCTTAAGATAAATATATATTTGCTTTTTGGAAAGGGTTCAAAGGACGATGACTAGGTTGGCAAATGGACTTTCAGATTACTATTATTGTTTGAGGCTTAAAATGCTTACTATACTTATTTTGAGCAACAAAGATTTAGAAGGAGCATGATCCAGTTGCTAAAATTTATTAAAATGGAGGATGTTCATGGAATAAACTTCTGCACTGAAGTTAGAGTCATGGAATCTTTGTTTTAAGCTTTTTAAATCCAAGCTAATCTTAATTAGGTAAAAGTACTTCCTGAACAGGGCTGAAGGCATTTTGAATAGCTTACCGAAAGCAACTGTTACTTGCAATGGAGTGAGTAATTTTAAGAGGACTCTTGATTTTTATGACAGATGAACCTATTCACTAGGATCGGCTTCGCGTGGTTCAGAGTTTTACTTTTTCGTTACTAGAAGAATATTTACTCTCAAGCAAATTCTTAAACGTGATTAAATGAAAAAAAAAATATGTTCATAACTTTACCCGAATACATTACGGCGTATCTTAAATCTAGGACTTAGATGAACCAGATTTCTATCAATGCACGGGATGACATCAGGTGACACTAAGGTTCTAGTACTTTGCCCATCAATGCAATTTTCTCAGAATGAGCTTTTGCTCCATCTTCATCACCTTCTATCGAGCGAATTTAAGATTAATTGAATTCTGGTGACTGCCTTCTAGTACAGAATAAGAGTAGTTTTGCGAATTTTGCACTTGAAATGTATTTACTCGTAAAAGTGGAATTACTATCGTTCTGAACCTTGTTGCAATAGCATTTGAAACTGATGTTTTTCTGTTAGAAGTCAGTGTTTGGAACTGGCTTGTTGACACTTGTGATCAAGGATTGCTTTTGAATTTCTTCACCATTCCTAAGAAATTGTCATTTCTAAGGGTTAAAATTTTACCGATGTTTGAATGTTTCTCTTGACGAAAAAAAGACTCTCAGTGAAATATGAATAAGACTTTTTAGAAGTTGTGCCATATGAATTTATGTCCGCATTTGCGCCCTTCTGGGAAAGTAGCTCCTTACATATGTCGGACTCTTCAGAGAGGCTAAGGGATAGACTAAATATTCATCCATCATTGAAATTTCGTCAAATTACCATCATTCGTAGTTAAATTTTATGATTCTTATGTTAAAGTCTAATTAAAATAATTAAATATTTAACATTCTAACCTCTGAGTCTGGGGTCAAAAATTGTGTTCTTCAATATGATTAAAAGATAGACCCGATTTTTGTGAGCTATAGAGCTAGTGAAATGACTTTACTACTGTTCCTTACAAATGCTGAGATAGTAACTGTCTAGAAGACGCATTCTAAAGTGCATTACACGTGCGAATAATAATTTCACCTCAATTTGGGATTTTACTGTTTTGCAATTATTTTGTCGATTAATGTGGTTAACTACTGAGAGTTTCTGATCAAGAACAAGTTATTATTAAATGCAGTCTATTTTTTTTTTTTTTTTTTTTTTGCCGTTGAAAGTCGTGCACAATCACTTCATTCATCGCTGATTTGAAGATATCAAATCAATTCAGAATTTCTATAAAATATAAACTGAAACTTATGGATTTAAAAAGTTTTATAGCAGCATATGATACACGGTTTTTTCCATTTTTTCTCCCATGGGTAAAATTTTGGGTCTAATGGTATTTTTTGTAAGGAATTTCATGTTCAAAAATAGTTATATTACAGTGTAAACTTCAGTAAACGTGAATGCATGAAAAATAAAAAAAGGAATTGATTTCTCCACTTTCTACTCAAAGGAAGAACAAAAAGGTTCTATATTGGTGTTGTTAAAAGTAAAATTGAAAATGTAGATTTATGCACGAAGAATTGTCTATTACTTTCATAGCATCAACATACCTGAGAAACAACAAAGAACTTACTGCTGACGTAAGTTGTAGTTTCATGCTTCCCCAAGTCAAACTTTTTACTCTTTCTTATTTTCAAGGAATCGGTACCATCTCAGCCAAAATAAATTTGTATGGGCTTTTTTCTTCAGTCCGATCATGTTCAGTACTTTATCCAAATTGTTTGAATTGCTTTGAAGAAGTGCCAAGGTGATGCTCTCTAATATGTGAATGCTCCCCAACTCCGGTGACGTATGCTCTATGGCCAAAATATGGCATGCCGGTCTTCACTCGGAACACGTGACAACCACCTACCGCGCTAACTAAGCTCCATTCCATTCATCCCCCACCCTCGACATAAAAGCGCAAGGGCCTGTCATCGCCGAAAAAGTTCTGTCTGGAATGTAAACATTCTAGAGGGGACTGACACCCCCCTTTTTTAACTTAAGAATGGATGTACATCACCATTTGATGGCTGCTGTCTCTTTCATCGTACGTAACTGGTACTCAGTTTTTTTTTTTTTTTTTTTTGAAAAGCGTTTTTAAGCTAAGTTGAGGTATGGAATTTTTGACTCTCAGAAATTGCCAACATCGTTACATTTTTTTCTTATTTTTCTGGTGGCCGTTATGGGTTTCTTTAGAAAGGCTGACAAGATCGGCAGGAGGATAGTTCACGCAGGTGAAGCAATCAGCGCAGCATCTTTTCAATTGGCATCGGTTAATTGGTGCACTTACTTAACTGGAGTACTGTTTTGTCTGAAAAAGTCTATGTAACTAACAGTGATAAATCAAAAATTCAGTACACAATTTTTAGAAAGTTGTTACTTTTGTCAGAGGGTTAAAGTTACCACACTTATACTTTTCCTCACTGTGTCCACCAATACGTTTGCTACGAATTTTGAAATCAATGCCGCTTCAACTACTTCACTTCCCGCGCTCGGATTTGTTTGCAAGTTGGTCTACGACCTTAAGGGGAGTCAGTACCCTAAATACGTTTAAAAATTCGATTATTTTTATTTTTATATATTTTGAAACTCCATTTCAATGCCTTTTTAATGATACAAACTTTGATCGAGCTCATATTGGAAGTAAGTAAAAATAAGCTTAGAAAAAAATTTTAACCTATTTTGATGAGGTATGGTTCTCCCCTTTAAATTGCAATATCGTCAAATGGTATTTTTGAAACTAAATGTTCCTTTTTCTCAGAAACTAAATTGTATTAGGCTTTGAAATTTTTGCCACCCATTTCATACATCTAATTGCATATACTGAAGTAAAATTTATCTCATATTCAAAAAATGTTTTTTTTATAGAGCTGATTTCGTGTTGCAAAATGGCATGTTTTGAAAAAATTACAGTGACTTACACATTAGAATGTTAAAAAAAAAAAAAAAAAACTAAGCTTTCTGTAAAAATTTAATTCTGTATAGAGAAAAGAATCTGCTTAAGGTAAAGAAAAAATTTCATAATTTTATCTTTAATAGATTTTTTAGAAAAAGGTACATGAACATGTGCAAATTAACATTGACGGTATATGGGGTACTGACTCCCTTTAAGCATAGTAACAGTTAATTTCATTATCAACAGTTCAATTATCAAATTCATTAATTAACCACTGGAAATTATTTTTCTTTCCTTCAATTTTTAACGAAGTTTTTCTATAAATTTAAAAAATGTGAAAGGAAGAAAATCGCTCCTTTAAAGTTATAAACCATTCAAAAGTTCTGATTTTTGTGCAAAAGATTAAATTTGTTTAAAGTTTCTAAGTTAAATATACTGGGAATACCTGGTAACACGGTTATTATTTATCCTCATATGAATAATAGCCGATGATCGAGTCACCCGCGTGTTTCAACAATGAAACTCGCGCCACGGCATGATAATTTGATAATATGTTTTGGTAATGTTTAATATGCAGGGAAAGGCTTTATCGTAACAAGGCTGAACTCGATCTGGCCTATTAACAGTTTTACTGGTAATACTGTGTCATTTCAGGGGAATGAAGAAACGAAAAAATAGTCAACAATAAACGCTATCTACTGTAGTTTAGGGTTACTCCACTGGAGTTAGGGTTACAATTTCAACTATCAAAATATCACCAAACAGGCAATGGCTTCGTTCAAATGTAGAAACAATTTTTATCCGTCATACCTTGAAGGGCGACTTCCTAGCATGAAGATATTTACAATTTCAGTGATAAAATGGTAAAAGAATGAAATGTAGTGAAAATATAAATAAAATAAAAAAGACGTAAAAATTGAATAATAAGTTTCCATAGATAAAAATAGCGTTAGGGCTCAGGAAAGTGCAATTTAAACAAAAGCAGTAACTTGACACAGTTTGATTTCCCCTTTGAAGTTTTTAAGAGTTAGAAAGAAGTTTATGATTCTTAATGGCATTTAAACAACGGCGAGTGCAAAACTCTGTCGAAAAATAAAATAAGATAAACTGATACAGAACCAGAAAAAGAAATGTTTTAACTGTTATTAACATATTACGTCATTGCTTTAATTGTGAAACACTAAACTATTAGCATATTAGTTGATCAACTTCTAAGAAAATTGATCATTTTACATGCACATCATGGCCATAACATCGCCTTCAAAACGCTATACAAAATCTTCAGAGATAAGCCAGGCACGTTGATGGATATCAACCGGTTAAGTATTAAAAGGGGCTAAAATTAGCCCTTTAAAAAGTGGAATTTTTGAGCGAGCTCAATTCAATAGTCTAAAGTTTTGAAATTGCAAATTTAATTTCCGAGGTTGTATGCATCTAAAGCTTACAATAAAATGTGGTACAAAAATTTCATTTATAAGGACCTAATATTTTTAAACATGTTTAGTGAAAAAAAAAGGAAGCAATTCTTAAAATTAGTAAAAAAAAATTATTTCCTCTCGAAAACAATTTTTCCTTTATCCATAAATCCAACTAATTTTTTAAAAAGATGTACAAATGTACTGTTTCTTAGTTATTCACAAGGAAAAAAAGTGATAAGTTAAATACAATTGAAATTGATTCTGTGTTTTGCTATTTTTTTTAAAATGGTCAATTTTGATCAGTGCTGAATTTTAAAAGGCTGTAAACTGAAGTAACAAAAACATTTCTTTTAAAATCATTTTGGGATATTTTATGTGTTCGTTAGCTGTAGGTGTAACTATTATAATTTTTTAAATAAAATCTGTGATGGTTATGTGACACTTTTCAGAGCTGCCCACCTGATATGAAATGAGATGACTTTCGAACAAACAAACAAAATAATAAACAAACCCACATATTTGTGGAGAAGATATATACATAGAACGTTTAGGATCATACTAGTTTATTATTTTTCAAATTTTCTTGTAAATCTTATTTATCTTTCAATGAGGAGTTTCTTTGCTTTGTTTACGTTTTTATTTTCTGTAAATTTGGAGTTCTTAGTTTCAGTTTTGTGCCTGAGAAGCGTGTATATAGTGCTGTCAATTTATTTTGAGAAACAAAAAGCAGAAGACTTATATTTTAACCTTTCCAACAGGATATCCAGCATTAAGCCATCCGTAGCTCCTTCTAAAGTCAAATATAGTGCGAAATCTGAACTTCTGCAACGTTAACCTAAATGTAAAATTTGTTAATGTTATCATCTTCCCCGATTAACTGGATTTTGAATGCTCTGCCTTCCTTTTGTTTCTTCTTAGACATGCTAAAAGACACTCTGCTATACTGAAAATGTAATATTATAAAACAAAAAAGAAACTAATTTTTAGTAAATAATTACGAAATCAATTGGAAGGAAAGGGTTACGTATGTTATACAGATGCGAAACTATTTTTAACAGGTTAGAAACACTTAAGGAACTAATGTACACTAGAAACGGTATTTACAAATTTGGAAAATTATACAGGAAGGAGAAAGTTATCTATATCACATAACGATATCTGTAGGTATCACATAATAAGAAACTGACTTTTTTTTTAAACAAATGATTAAAAAAAAAACAGTAATGTTAATTACATACACACTAGGTTGAACACTAGGTGTCGCCACATAGGTGCAGCATATATAATAAAAATAAATTTTGTGATGCAATGAAGCTTTTAATTCCTACACAATTGTTTTTCCTTCATGCACCCCTTCCACATCTCTAGTGGTAAAATTTTGAATTAGTGTTTTCTTATTGATAGGTTTTGTCCCTAAAGCCGATATGACGACACATGAATCACAATATTTGTCCTCACAGGCTAAATTAAACTAAAACCACTCTATAATTTGTGTAGCCATAAAATAAAAAATGAAGAATACTTAAACTGGAAGCAAATGAGAAAAGTAGAGATATATATATATATATATATATATATATATATATATATATATATATATATATATATATATATATATATATATATATATATATATATATATATATATAGGAAAAAATCGCATTCTAACAAGTCTTTGCTCATAAACCATCGAAAAGCACAGACAGGTCCATCATTACAAAATTTTGCGGAGGAGTTGAAAAGGGCATGAATTACATATATATAGTAATTAGTACTATATATAGTACTATATTTAATTATAGGGTTTATTCATATTTAATTATATTTACTTATAGTAATTAGTACTATATTAGTACTATATATAGTTTCTACATTTATATAGTAGCTTACTCAGTATGTTCTACATAAAAGTACAAATCCATAAAGATACATGGAAAGAAAAAAATTGTGCTATGTTGCACCAAACTATGGTGCTAATTTACTAGCTACAAAAAAGCGAGTAGAATTTTGCATTACTTTGATCCAACGTGCGCAAAAAAGCACCAAAACGTGCTTATGTTGTTCTAAAATGCGCTAAAATCAATGCACCATACTTTGGAGCCAATAAATTTGCATCATCATTTAGTGCAATATGCGACAGTTATTTTTTTTTACAGTGTGCAACTACAGTGTAACACGAGAGATTTTCCCCTGTCCCCCTAAGCGACAGGTATGAGCTCAGTAAAAAGCCCTTCAAGATAATTATTTATCAAATCCGGCAGTTTTTACAACTCAATGATGTGCTTCAATTTGATGAGATGCGATCAACAAGGAATCTGAAACGGGACGCATTTTTCGTTGAAAAACGATGTTTTAGCTTATCTTCAATACAGCTTAATCAAGAAAGTGTCCGATGGGAAAGGCCGGGACCTGAACGCCTCCCCCCGCACCCCAAACAAAGCAAGGGAGCTTAAATCGAGTCAGACAACCATAAATGTCCAAACATGGGTCACCGTAATTGGCGTAAGCGGTAGGGAAGACTCTAACGGAAGGCAAGAGAGAAATATTCATCTCGGATTTCCGTATATCAGTTCAAGAAGGACAGAAAGGTACATTTAATATAATGGGAGGGGATGGGGAGGATTTTTGTGGGATTCTTACTTGTCCCAATAATCGTCCCAGTGGGAAATCTCGGTACTCAATTTCTCTGCTGATGACCCAGAGATAAGCAAAGCTGGATTCTTGGGAAGTTTAGATGCAATCGGCAGGACAGGAAAAGAGATGGGGGAAAATCATTTCTTGGTCTTGGTACATGAATGCAATTCTTATGGCGATTAACGTAAAACTCAAGAATTATGTTTCTGTTATCTGATCTTTTAAAACTATCGTGTGACTTGAGCTTTGCTGTATTTTATAGATTCTTCTTGGATATAATTTTAACACGAAAAAAATAAATGAAAAATAAATAAATAAATAAGCAACTAAAATGATTGAAAAGTATTTATGGTAGAATAAAGAATTATGGGATATTGTGCAAGTTAAAGAATCCATTTGCTAGCGTAAACCGATTCGTAAAAATTTTATATTAAAGCCTAAATTATACATTTAGTTTTCAACATACTTAAATATTCAGTATGTTTACTTAAACATTGCAATTTATAATAATATAGAAGCAAAAGTACAGCTTTTATATTATTTTAAGCTTTAAAAACTCAACTTCAGTGGTAGCAAACAGTTTGGTGGCTCGTGTCAAGACTAGTTTTTCAGATAAAAACAGCATCACAAAATTTGTATTTGAGTGTTGCTGCAAAGGTAACTCTTGTCTAGATATAGGGAATCTCCAGTATATCATAAAACGTGAATTAAAATACAATTTTTGGATGGATCGTTTTTCTCACCCAGTTTTTATAAATAAGAGGATGTTAATATTTAAGATCATAGAAAAGAATGCAATTGACTCTAAGCTAAGTAAATATGAACTGCCCATACATTTTTCTGATACTGATCTATGCTGCAATAGATATCATTTTCTCCATCACTAAAAACTACAGATCAAAGAATGACTTAAGAAATAAGGACATATATCATACTTTCTTATCATTTATTTAACTGACAATATCCCCCTTGATAAGAAAAAAGGTCCTTCCCTCTTAAAAAACTCTTCTACCCATTTACTGACGCGTCTTTCGGTATTTCTAAATTAAAAGAAAGAAGAGAAAAAATAATAGTGCTGTCAATGAGTCATATTTATATTTCAAAGTTAAAAATTTATTTTTCGTCTTATTTACATCCTTGCGAATGACTTAAAATAAAAATTTTGCGACAGGGAAATTAGTTATAAACTAAATGAAGAGTTTAAAAAGTTTACATGTGATTATTATTTTTTCTTTTTGGAAATTAAGTAAGTGAAGTGTTGAAACCAACTGTAATTTTAAAATGTTTCCCCCTTTCTTTTTCCTTTCAGATGATCATGCGTCTGATATAAGATCAAGACGTAAGTAAAAGTACTTTTTTTCTGATTCTGAAAATTATTATATATTTTTTTCATATTATTATCTACTAAAATGTACCATTATAAATTTAGTTTTCATCGTTAAATTGCAAAGTTATATATTCCAGCCTGAATCCTGAATTTCATATTTATTTCAGTTAAAGTTGTTCTAAATTTTTGTCTGCATTTCTAACGAATTACTAAATTTTTTTCAATTTGCAACTCCAGGGCTCGAATACGCTACCTTGCGATGATTAACAATACTACCGAAAGAGGTAGAACATTCCATTCCACGTGTTTTCTTTGGAGTAAATTACAGGCTTCAGACAATTTATGGTGCAATGTAATTACAGAAGAATAAAAAAGAAAGCTTCCCACAAACACGATGAAAAATTACTGTCATTTACTAAACAACAAAGCAAGTTATAAGTTACGGCATTTGTTTGCTTTACCTTTTTCATCCGCCATTAGACAGTGACTTCAGCGCCCCCTATAGTTTGTTGGAGTTGCGAATTGTATGGGCTATTAAATACTGCTAAGAGCTAGAATTGCAATTTCAATTTCTAGGTATAAGTACAACCTGGATTGAGAATCGATATTCAAAATGTTCGGGCTTATAAAGAGTTCTTTTTTTTCCCCTTAATCTCAAATGTATTGCTGTTCATTGCGAGTGATTCAATCTACCATTTTTATGCGGCTTTTGTAGAACAAGCTTATTTTGTACCTGATCGTTGAACAGTAAAGTCATGATATAGGTCCCCTAATTTTTGAAATTTCTATCTGCGATTTCTATAGAGTACTTGCTTATCGACTTCGGTAGAAAGTAAGAAGAGGACAGACTAACTACTTTAGGAAGAATATCCAGTCTCATTTTTCCGCTGAACTCAAAATTCTTTTTCAAATTTTGGAGAAGATGTAGTGGAATGTGAGGCAAAGTAAAATAGCAGGGCAAAGTGAAATATTGAAATATTTTCTCTGATTTTAGCGCTGCCTATCTGGAAACATTTTAACTACGTAGTAACATATACTGTCTATTCTAGGCAGGAAAAAGTTACTTCAGAAGATCAAAGTAATGATAATACAAGCAATTTTCAAAAATGGATACTCATATTGTAATGTTTTGTTAAAACTCAAATATTATTTTTCTTACTATATAAAGATCAAGTTCTTGTTATTAACATTTTAAATATTAATTCAGACCTACTAATACTCGGTCCAGTTTTTATTTAGTTAATAATAAGCTTATTTGTATATTAAATGTTTTGTACAATTAGCCAAGTGCATCGGAGCAAATAAATGGAATAAAGTGAAATAGTTCATATTGTTTATATACATGCTTATTCAATCCTTCATTAAATCACTTGCATATTCACTTAATTAATTCATTCACATTCTTCCATTTAATAATTCTCTTACTTTTTCGTTCATTCACTTATTTCGTATTAATTTACCATTTTATTTACTCATTTACTTTTTTTCTCATATATTAATAATTAATTCATTTATTCATTTATTAGTTCACTTGTTAATTACATTTTCATTATTTCATTTACTACTCATTCATTATTTCATTTACTCATTCATTTGATCGAAAATACTTTTAATAATCGAATAGAAAATATTTCACCAGAAAAAGTTTATTTTTCTTTTGACACCATGAAAAAAAAAGTGAGAATTTTCCCACTTTTTTGAAGTTACAAACTTACTGCCAAAAATAAGAATAATAATGTTTCAATGCAAGTTTTATCATAAACTACATTGTTCTTTCCTTATGTTCTGTAATTTCAAAAACAAACTTCCAAATCGTTCATTGTGAACAAGTTTATACTATCTTAAGTATTTCACTTTGCCCCACATTTCCCTACACATTTTGACCAATTACGAAACAAGAAGAGCATGAGGAAGGGCTCGGAGTTAAAAATGATACCTGACCCCATCGTTAGTAGTCGCAGCCTTGGCCCTTACTGTAGAGCAACCTTTATTTGATCCAAAATCGCGCTAGATGTTCTGAAAAGTTTTCGGCTTGAAGTGTAACTGTAGTTCTCTACAGCATTTCATTTCGATAAAGCTTGAAATTCAAAAGAAAAAAAAGGGGTAGGGTAGAGATTAATACAATAAGCTCTTTTTTTGTTGAACAGTAGAGAGACAAAATTAATTTTTCCTTTAAATATGTAATTTTATGAAATGCTATTATGATCCAGAATCTAATTAGATCTTGAATTTCGCTCAGTTTGAAATTTAGAGTTTCAATCTAACACGAGTAGCTGAATGAAATATGCATTACCACGACAAACGTATTGAGATTTAGTAAAATTTCACTGTTTTGTTGATAGCAAAAATTTCAAGCAATCACTCCGAATGATCTTGAATTCTAGAGAACTATTTGTGTCATTGTTCAAAAAGTGTAACCCTTTCTGTCACATGACTTTTACAGTAAGAATTTTAAAGAACCATTCATTTAACAATGATTTTTCATTCCTATCAAATATATATCTATTTAAACCTGTCAACAATTTTTCAATAATAATTTTTACTTTAGTATATTTTTGGTTCACAACATGTGAATTCTTACCTCCGTGGCATATCGCACACCTGGTGTGACTGTTTATGTTGCTTAATAACTTGTTTAATTAAAAGTATATACTTATTTATTAATTATTCCTTTCACAAGTGTCTCAAATACTAATTGTTTAAATAAATTAAATTTTTTAATATTGCGTTTTATTTCGTTTTAGTAGGACAAGAAGTCATGTCACACAATAAATTCTCACCTCCGTTACCTAAACACAAAATGCCATTCCTCATTAACACGTGGCAGTAATGACATCAAATTTTATTTTCCATGATACAAGGGAGCCCCCTTGTTTATTTTCAGCCATTGTTGAAGTTATGAGATTTTTGTCGAAAACAAAAAGATAGATTTTGCTTCAAAAACTTAGTATGGTTATTCTGATTTCTCATTTCCGTGAACTTGAATTTCAGGGATGTAAATTAATGTAAAAAAAATGTGAAAATGTTTTCATATGCTTAACATGTGCAGATTGTAGCAAGGAAGAAAAAAAATTTCCCTGAAAAATGTATCTATTAGGCCTATATTAATGGGAAATTCCTCACCTCCGCGAATCTCACCTCCGACACAGACCTTATCACTGTTATTATCTCTCAGGTGAAAATAAATGATGGAGAAGAAATACAGTCGGACCTCCATATATCGAACTTCCACATATCGAAATTTCCTATATATCGAAATCCCAGCAAATTTCTATGTTCATTACATAGAAAAATTGTTTCTATATATCGAAAAAATCTCTATATATCGAATTTTTTTCGAGACATTCGTAGATTTTTTTTCCTTTTTTTGGCTGTTTGTCTCATTAAAAATAAAGGTTAGGGGAGAAAATTATGTTCACTAAAGGTTGCTACGAAACTCATAAGGAATCTGATGTTGAGGGGTGTGTAGATAGATCGTTGTTTCGTTCTAGAGTTCTTAAATTCCCTCAAGTTCATATCAAATACTATCTTAGTTGTAACCAGTAACACTGTAAAATCAGTTCAAAGTCATCCCTTTTGTCTGTTGATTATCGTTCCTAGTCGTTTTAGCTGCAGTAAAAATCATTCAAGTTAAGTAGATTTTTTACTTTTCTCTCGATTACATTGTCAAAACGAAACTCCTCTAATGTTGCGGATCAAGTAGAATTGCCGAAGAATGAAGAATGCATGAAGGCGCAAAAATGTAATTTCTGTTATATTTTTAATTATTAACTCTCATTTAATCCGATGCTCGTATGAATTATAAATTAGGTTTCATACACAAAAATTAGCTTTAATTTTAATGTTTTAGGAGATTTTTAAGATAAAATAAGATGGTTTCTATATATCGAAATTTCTATATATCGAATTTTTTTCCGGCAATTTGCTACTTCGATATATGGAGGTCCGACTGTACATCAATAATAGGCATTCTACCAAAATTATAAATTGCCAGTATATCCTCAAAATTTGATTTTAAATTGGTCTCGATTTTTAAAAGTATTTTTCTTTTTTTTTTTTTTTTTTATTTCCGTGAACAAGACATTTTTTAATTTTTTTATTTATGAGTAAAATAATTGGAACTTAGCTGGGCCATTGTTTCTGATTACTTCTAGTAGGTAACACTTTCATGTAAGAATGAAAAAAAAAAAGGAAAACTTAGGTTTCGAAATTGAAAAATATTTGCATTCAAAAGTTACGTTTTCTGGAAAGTGACCCATTTCAGTTTAAAGAAAAATGTAATGAAAACGATGGAATGAGAACAGAAGTTAGTAAGAACGCTCTATTCCTTTTTCTCCTTTGCTGCGTCATTATACAGGGAAATATGAAGTAAAATTCTTTGTTGTAATTGTTGAAAATATTTAATTACGGATGGAAAATATTTTTTGCTTGGATCAATTTTAATTTAAGAATGTTTAATAAGTTAATTATATTTCATTTGCTATTAAATACACGAAGTGTGAATTGGAGTTGATTGACAGATTGTTCATTCTGTTTTTTTTTCTATCTCTCTCACTATTAATCGAATCTAACTTTTAATTCTTTAAGGTTATTAAGCTAAATTTTAAAATAAATAAATGAATACTATATAAGAACATTCTTTACCAATACTTTTTTCTACTTCTACAAGATGTTGGTCTTTTGTATTTTATAAATGAAATGTTCTATCTGTTTGAAATTATTTTTATTGTTTTCATTTATTTATTTATTTTTTGTATTTCAAAAATACATCATTTAGTTTTGTATCTGTCGAATATCTATTTTGTCATTTCTTATTCTTAGAAATTTTGAACGCTACCATATTTTTGCCAAAAATATAATAATTAAGATGAATATTTAGAATTGTTTGGAGAAAATTATGACAGTTAACTTACAACCATCAACAACATAGCATTGACCATAAATGAATGAATGAATTGGTACTCACTGGCAAACTTCTTGCTGTATTGCTTGCTGTAAGTGTTGTGTGTTTACAATTGCTCGTATTTTCCCGGCACTGTTAGACGCCCAGTACGGGGTTACGATTTCCACGGCTGATTCGCAAGCATCAATTCTGTAACATGAAAATACTAACTCAATTTACGATTAAAAAAACTAAGGCAAATAACAATAGAGCTTTCAAAACAATCTGCTTGACAGAAGTTTTAAAATGGAGAACATTGTCTGCTAGAAAAATTAATTTTCCGAAGTCCATTAGCTTAACTCAGTGGTACCTAGCCTACGGTTCACGGGCCATATTCGGCACACGAAGCTGATTCATATGGCCTGTTGTTTTGTAGAATGTTAAAAATCGAAATTCACGGTAAATGACGATGTTACAAATTTGTAGCCAAATATTCAGAAATTAGTGTCTGAAAAACAGGTGCATTTGATAAAAGAAGCATAGTAATGATAACTACCATTATTGGTTTTTAGTTTTCTTTCCTTTTCTGTATTTTCCCAAGTTATTTAGATACATTTTAAATATTTCGAAATTTGATCTGTGCCCGCGTATGAATCATTTTAATATGAGATGCGGCCGCGCGGAGAAAAAGGTTAAGCACCACTGGCTAAGCTTATCTATTGCGATCAGCATGTAGCATTAGGTACTTCTAAATTAGATAAATATCAGTCAACTTGAAAAACACCGCCAACTCAGTCATTTCCAGCCGAGGACTGCAGTTTCGTGCTTATTAGCACTCGTCAGCCCGGCGTAGGAAAGTGACTGAGCTGGAGATGGAAAACCTCTTAAGGAAGCCAAAAGTGCGAACATGTCATGACTGACTCAGTCGTGACTGAGTTGGCGGTGTATTTCACGTATTTCTGCTTTAGCCCTGGCTAATGGGCGGTAATTTACTGAATATACCTTGTCTCGCGTTCAATCTTCGAGTTGAACCGAACCATTGCTTCGGTCACTCGTCTGGTCTGTTAATTCTATATTAGCTACCAGTTTGTTTCGCACTCTTGGCTTCCTTAAGAGGTTTTCCGTCTCCAGCTCAGTCACTTTCCTATGCCGGGCTGACGAGTGCTAATAAGCACGAAACTGCAGTCCTCGGCTGAAAATGACTGAGTTGGCGGTGTATTTCACGTATTTCTGCTTTAGCCCTGGCTAATGGGCGGTAATTTACTGAATATCAGTCAACTTGTTTTCATGATTCATGGAGATTCCAAATTGTTTAAAGCTTCCAAATAAAGTAGCTTTAAAGTTCAAAACGCTACTTTTAGAGCACATTGACACTTAAATTCCATCCTTAATAAGAAATAAAACAGGGAAATGAATTGATAACAATAAAGTTAATTACGTACAAAAGATGCAAATATTTGCATACACGTGTGTGGGTGTGTGTGCCGTGCTTGTGTGTTTCAGGAAACCTAATTTTCATTGCAGATGACGTGAGATCAGTGGTCCAGCGAAGGGGGAGGGGTGAAAGCACCCCCCAGAGTCATTGGTTTTAACATAAATGTAAATTCTAATACAGTAGTTTAAGCGTATGAAAGGGCTGTTTTGATCAAAAACCCCTCTAGAAGGTATTTCTGGCTGCGCTAGTGCGTGAACTTATGGATCTAAAAGCATCCAACGAAAGTTTTAAGTTAAAATCTTTTTAATGTTTTTCATTAATTACTTTTTGTAAGGGGCTAAAAATTACTGCTCTGTCCACACACATAATCATGATATTTATTATAGATTTCTCGAACCAAAATACCCATTGTACATAAGCGATTTATGATTGAACTATTTATTTAGAGCATTACAGGGATTAACTTTTACATCTTAACTCAGCATTCCTTAAACAATACTATTTAATATATCATACAATTTCTCACTATCAGTGGCATATCCAGAAAAAAAAATAGTGGGGGGAGGGGGATATGGTTACTTTTAAATATGAGAAAAAATTTTTCATCCATCTTGTATCTGAAACTTGTAATACTTTTTATATATTTTGTCAATTGTAGTTATATCTCTTAAAGTATGACATGTCGTTCTATTTGTTGATGCTACAACCTTATATACCCCCCCTGCCCCCAATTTATTCGTTGAATATCACATGAAGAACTGCATAACAGTTTACATTTTCTTTCATGTTTTTTCGTGCAAAACAATCTATCTAATAACCTAATCATCTTAAAAACAGGTTCACCATCTTCATTTTTTAAGTACCTTTATGAAAAGACTCGTCCGAAATTGAAAGCGAAAGTAGTGTTAAGTTCGGGGGGAAAAAAAAGTAAATTTATACATTTGTTAAGGAAAATAAAGGTAAGACAGCAAGCAATGTTAAACGCACAAAATATCAAACCATTGTGCAAACATGCATTTTGAGGCTGCAAGAAAGTCCGAAGCTCACAACGCGCATGTATTAAGGAGAAAAAATCTTTTTCAGAACGAAATACACGTACCAGCAATATCTTTGGTAGTTTCTTGTGTTTTAACATTGTCCTCTTGATCATTCTTTGTATTTTTGAAGTACTTAGATACCAATAAATATTTTCCTTCACAGAAAATGAAGGTGACTATTTGAATTACAGAACTTTACCATTGGGTGACGCAATAGTCATGCAAAAAGAATTTTCCGTGTCTGAATAAGACATTGGTAGAATTTTGCACAACCAGTTTGACAACTTCATGTTTATACAAGACGTTGATGGAAGTTTTAGCTACCAAAATTGACCATTGGTTAATGCAACAGTTTTACACTGAAACAACAACTCCAATATTGTTTGTGTTTAAGCAAGACAATGGTGGACTTAAAAAGAATAGAACTTGGCCAATCAATAACTCAAAAACTTTTGCCGGAATGAATAATTCTAGTATTGTTCGTGTTCCACCAAGAAATTGATGAAATTTCGGAAATAGAAAACTTTTCTAGTTGAAAACACAAATTTTATACGAAAATAACTACTCCTGTTTTGCTTGAGCTTAGGCAAGACATTGGTGGAATTAAGGAAACCAGAACTGGGCCAACAGGTGGCTCAGAAACTTTAACCGAAAAGAACAACTCCAGTATTGTTCGTGTTTCATTAAGACCAAGATATAATCATCGAAAAAAGATAATTGGGTAAACATTCACTCACTTGTTTGATGATGCTCCAAATGCCGTTCTTGCTCTCTTATTTCTGCTATGGACAGGATGACCATCGTATGTCTCGAACTGGTCGAACCTGAAGGCCGGCGTGTTATTGTCATCCTCGTTGCCGAATGAATATTCGCCCACCATTCGTTTCACTAGAGCTTTGTTCTCGTCAATGAATTTCTCGATGCGATCTCTGAAACGAAAGCATGAATAAGTGAATAGTTTCACAAATCCTAAAACGAAAGATGAGTTTCAATTTTTAAAGCCCGTTGCGATACATTCAGTCTTCACATATAGCAAGAGAAAAATAAATTTTATATGTACTGGATTAAATACTTTACGGTCGTTTCATATCCAGAGGTTTAATTAAAAAATGAAATATTTTTAACGGATTCAATATCTATTTCCTTTTTTTAAACATCTTGTATTTTATTTTTCTCGTATAGCAGAGCTTAATTTCTAGCAAAAGAAATGAAGTATTATTTTAACTTATTTTTATGTGTAAACAATCTGCTCTTCGTCCAATATATAAAAGTTCTCTATAAATGGAAATTAAGTGCAGGAAAAGAAGTGCAAATAAAAGTCTGCCATTGGGTATTTAATAAAATAATTTCATTTATTAAGCTTAAGTAAAATAATTTCTTTACCTGAAAATCAACACCGAGTAATATGAGTAATATCATGAAACGCTAAAAATATTATTTCGGAAATAAGCTGATTTTGTTTTTTCTTTTAAACTCAAAATTCTTGAATCTAAAAATATTTCAACCTTGCAAACAAAACTTCTTTGTAAAAGAAAAAAAAAGTTTTTCAACGGACTTAAAACAGATGTTATTAAAGAGTTTATGACTTTGTGTGACCTCCATTTGCAAATGTTTCTAAAATGATTGGAGATTTTTTGCGTAATGCTATATTTTAAAAGTACTAGGTTTTTATAATTAAAAATATGATATTCTGTTTCTCTTAGAACTTATTACTTTTTTTTTTTTTTTGAGGCAGTGAAATGTGTTTGTTTTTTTCTTTTTTTTTTTGCGCGCGAAGTTTTTATCTTTATAAATAAGTACATGGTGTTTTCTCTGATCTAAAAGTTGTTTCAAGACATAAAGTTTCTCCAGATTCACACATCTTTTATTCAATTGATGTATTCTTTGAGAACTTTGAATTTCATCGCATATGACGAAGGTAGAAGTTGCAATGCATACAGAATCCCTCTTTTAAGTAAACTATCAACTAAAATACGTTCAGTGATGATGAAAATGATTAGATATTTCATTTTTCTCCCTCGTTGAAAAACATAAAGCTGCAATATTGACTTCAAGTATAATTTTTTGCAGCACATTCTCTACTTCGTTTTTTTCCCTTCTGACTGTTGCAATCTTTTTTATCATGAGAAATTCGAAATTTGTGATAAATATTTGCAAATGATTTGATGCATGAAAATTGCGTCATGAATAAATTGTAATTTTAAGAACTACTATGCGTATTCTATTTTAAATACTGAAATTTTCACACTAATATTAAGTGTCATTAATGCATAGTATCTTATACATATAAAATCTGAGTATCTATCTATCTATCTATCTATGTCCAAGCTTCTTCTCCCGAACGACAGTGAACTGACCATCAAACCAGGTATCGATGGATTCGTCATCTTCCCGTCTTCATGTTTGGCTATTTAACATAATCCTCCGATAATAATTAGCGGAGATATCAATTAAAAATTATTAATTATGACTCTTAGATTTCAAAATAAAATCCATATTTTTCGAAGGCTTTCCTCCATTTAAATTATTTTTCATTGCTTCATCTCAACTTTCAGCAACAATGCTTTTATTAAAATTTATAGCGGGGGTAAAGAAAATCATTCAGACGAAAGATATGTTGCCATTTTCTTTCTCGAATATGAAGAAGTAACATTCTTGATTTTGTTTTAAAGGCTTTTCCTGTATTCGTGAGATTTAAAATGTTTACTTTTTGGTTGTTTTCCCGCAAACTGCCGCAAAACTTTACTGATTTTTTTTTCTTTTCTTTTTGTTCAAGCCTGAGGGTTGAACAGGCGTCACTTGACATAACTTTTATTTTCGAGGTAGCCCGTGCAACGCCGGGCACGCAGCTAGTAAACACATAAAGGGCAAATGAAATATTCGGAAAAAAATAAGGAAATTTATTTGAAAGTATAAGATGATAAGGATCAATTGGATGTGAAATTCTTTGCATCATTATATTAAAGAAATGCTTTGCAAATGCACGCAAGACAAAATATGAATAAATTAATAATAATAATAATAAAAGAATAAATATATATATATATAAATAAAGTGTACAGATAAATAAACACAATAAAAATAAATAAGCTGCAAGTATAAAACTTAAATCCATTGATTTATTTCAATACAATAGAACACGTTAAATTGAAACTTTTTAGTTGAGCAAACGTTTCTGGAAACATAGCTGTTCAACACAAGCAAGTTACATAGTTTGGTTAAATATAGTTAATGCGCAATGTAAACTAAAATAAAATAATCTTAGCAGTCTAGTATAGGTTGCATATCAGGAAATTCGCTACATTCAAATACAAAAAAAAAAAATAATAATAATAATAATAATAATAATAATAATAATTTGAAAAAAAATCGTAAAATATGTTAAGTTTACCTCTTGCTCCTCTTCTCCCTGCCTGTCCGGTCTTCGTCCCTCTCGGTCGAACTGGGGAAAATGAAAGAAAAAAATGGGCTTTAATTTTTGCACTTTTACAACAATTTCAAACCGGATGGCAAGGGAGAAAAGAAGCAGACATACTAAAAAATTATAAACACAGAAATAAAAAATAAACACAGAAAAAATTACACTTTAATAAGCATCTGATTTTCATTAATCAAAAATGAAAACAAGTACAACCAAGGCGCAGTGCTATGTAGTTAAATAATTCTGCTCGACAATGAAACTTGACGAAATCAAGCATTTTATGGCAAAATTAAAAACGGCAAACTAAGCAGAAATATGCTTTTAGCTTAGATTTTAGTAAATGCTTTTTGAAAACACGAAAGAAGGTTTAATATTTCTCTTTAAAATTTCACAAAGAACAAATAAATGTCCGGTGACAAAAAAACGATGAGCTGAATGTTCCAGTTTACGCTGAAAAATACCCCTCCATGTCTAATAACTTTTAAGGTGACAATCTTAAACGAACCTAACTTTTTCTATGCTTGGTCAGCGCACCTCATTCTTATGTTTTATTCTTTTATTTCAACTTTTCGTTCAAATTTTGAACAATTTAAAAAAAAAAAAAAATACGAAAGAGCCTAAGGATAAATTAAAATTCTCTATGAATTCTCGTCTAAAAGGTAGATTTTTTTCCGAACAAACTTCGAAGAAAAGATGTTCTGAGGTAGGAAATGTGCAAAAGAGGAATTTGTTTTTTATTTTATTGATAAAAATACCATTTATGAATTTATAATTTAAAAATTTCTATTTAGTATTTTATCCCTGCTCAAAATTACGGGTTAAATAAAGAATTTTTTACTTATGAAACCTCCAGAACTTATTCTATACCCCAGCCAGAAGTCAGCTCTAGATCCTCCCTTGCAGCAGACAACGAACTTTTGCCATTAACCAGACAATCCTGCTTTCGCCACACTTTAGGGTTGCTGCTATGTGCCCCCTTCGTTAGTCACTGCGTCTCATCTGGTAGGTTGAGAAAGATTAATTAATAGCTTAACCACATTTATAAGGGCTGATTATACGGTCTAGTTTGATCAGGCATGTAGCTAATGTTTACTACGTGTCTGCAGGTTAAAAATGAAGATTGATTAACATGTAGGGATGTTTTAAGGTTACTATTACTGCTTTTGTTGTTGATCTGCCTATTAAATCACATAATAGGATAACTAGATGCTTAGGTGCTGATCAAGTGAGGGTGTTTTGCATGAGAATGTGATCAAATACTTGAATAATTGAAAACAGTGAGTCCTTATTGAGTCTGGTTAAAATCTATACAGTCGGCATAAAGGTAGATTAACGATTTTGAGTGGTTGGAGCTAACCATAAATCCGCTCATATATATATAAAAAAAGGCCAAACGCTTTAAATTAATGTTTTTTTTTTCCCCCAGAGACAAAAACATACTGTTGGTTTAGCTGTGAAAAGTTTTTCTCCAAATGTTGCTTTTTGTTCCTCCGGCTTTGTCTTTAAGGGTTAAAGTCCTTAGTTAGGACTACCCTGCTCCAGAGAGTTTTTTTTTTTTTTTTTCATTCTTTTCGCTGCATATCACCTCAAGGGGAAAAATGGCTTTCTGTTTGACTATTGAAATTAAGAGCTCTGGGCAGCATAAAAAGTGAATGGATGCATATAAAAGCTTTAGTTTTTTCTTCAATAGATTCAACGTAAAATATATTAACAGAAAACATTTAAAAATTGAATAAATTGTGTGTTCTAAGTCTATTTTATCATGAAAGACATAAGAGCCGAACTACGGGTCAGTATGGTAGATTAAACCTGCAAACCATAAAATAGCCTTTTAGCGCCTGGGAATATAATCAAAGTCGAGATTTAGTTTTTATTCTATTTGATTCAGTATTCGCAGATTTTATTTTATTTTATTTTATTTTATTTATTTATTTTTTTTTTTTTTTAGTGTCACCCCGGGAAATTTCTGGACAAAAACCCAACACATCCAAGCATTACAAAGTCTATGAAACTAAAATTTCGAGTTTTGACGTGCGGAAAGAATGGTGTGCTGTAACAGTAGTAAAAAACGTAGATCAAGCACAAATTAGCGATTTATTGAAGACGCGTGTTTCGGGGTTTCAAGACCTCCTTTATTAATACTAAGACCTGAACGGTAAGAATTAGAGATTAACAAATCAAAATGAAACCAAGAGCAGAAAGTTTATTACATAATTCCCAGCTTTCCGAAAAATACTTTAAAATTAATAAACTTACAGTACAAGTAATTTCAGTCAATTACTGGTCAGGAACTGCCCAGAGGATGTTGTAAATATTAGACCACATCTTGTAAATGTACACTCTGATGTGTGAGTTTCAAATGACAAAAGTTTTATTGTTCATATAACATAAGAAGATCAGCAGAATAAATTAAATTTTAGCAGATACGACAGCAGCGAAAAGATGTTTAAAACTTCAACTGTGAATATAATATTGTAGAAGTGTAACATAAGCAAGATTAATGTTATTTTACAGAATATAAACAAGTAGTTAAAGAAAGATCTTCTCTCCCAAATAGATAAATGGTTTTCTCGTAACTAAATAGTAAAACATAATGTAGATAAGTCAAAGAATGTCTACAATTTTTTCATTCTATTAAAGAATCCTCTTACTTCAAACAAAAAGTTTTGTTCCGAACTAAACGTGCTTACTTTCCCGTCTACCAACATCGACTTTCTGGCATCTGGTCAATACTCTTTTAATTAGCTGTAGGTGCAAATTACGTAGCATTTACTGTTGATTTCTGAAAAACATAATTAGCCTCCCTCATCTGATGAAATAGATTCGTCGTAAAAAATAAATAAACGAACAAAGTAAGTATCAGCATATTTTTAACAATGCAGCTAATATATTTTTTGCGAAAAAAATCTTCTTTAATAGTTTTCAAAAGAAGTAAAAAATAAAAAGCACATAAAAATACATTTTATTTTTATTTTGTTTTAAAAAAAGTTTGTTGTTCTTTCTTTTGGGTAAAAATAAAGTGTCTCGGGTTTTATTATTTCCCTGTTGCCAAAAATTAGAAATATCAATAATAATATTAAGCATACTTTAGAAAAATAAATGAATAAATAACAAAATGCTAATTATTTTCGTCAAAATCGTTTGCACAGCTCGTTCTTTCTATTAAAAAATAAAGCACTCTGAATTCCCTTTTAATTACCGCCGACAAAAAAAAAAAAAAAAAAATAAAACTTTAGAATGAAAATAAAATCGAATCATATCAACAATCGTTATTTCACTGTCGTCTTCTTTTTTTTTCCTTTCTTTACCTTTTACGGGAAATTTCGCTAAAAAGGATTATGTGCAGGAATTACCCTGGAAATATGCGGTTTAGGTAATTGCCTCGGAGAGATTCGACATGATACTTTAATGTATGATCAACTCCACTGTTCAAAAAGCTGAGAATATTCTCAAGCAAAATATCCAATAACTATTTATTCCTTAGAGTTCCTTATCACAAATAAGAAAAATTATAACACTATTTTTTTCTTATTAATTCCAATTCATGCATGATTTCCTTCTCGTAATAACCTAAATATTCAAGACATCATTTCAAAACTGATTATTCAATAATTATTAATCAAATGAGAAACATTTTTAAAGCTGGAATAAAATGTTGCGCACAGCAAAGCACAATAAGGTAATTTTCTGAAAATTTAGAGAATTTTAAAACTAAAAAAAATTTTAAACATTGTAAAAGTAAGATAATGAAACTGCAATTACGTTGCGTTTAGTTGAAACACTATATTTATTATATCCAGTAAAACATTTGGAACCTCATTTACAGTTTGACATTTGCGAATGAAATTAATAATTGGAAAAAAAAACTAAAGAAAAAGAAGCAAATGCTGTGAAAGAGTTTTTTTTAGGCAGCAAAATTTTGACCAACAATGGAAGAGGTTTTCACCGGACATTTTACCGGACGTATTCATAAAGTTGATCCATCTAACCGCCTCGTGCGTAAGAGGCCTTAACGGATCATGTCACGAAATTTCAGTTTTGGATAAAGAAAATTTTAGTCGGAATAACAATTATTACTTTGGATAGGTGTTTCCAGGCGAAGGGCAGTAGAGTTGATTTTTCCGCCTGATGCAAGGGTATCCTCTGAGAATTTCAGCACAGGCTTCCAGCCACAGAGTTAACGCGAAAACAGCAAGAGTCGCCTGAAAGAAGATATGAAAATCATAAATGACGTATAAAGTACTACTCGAAAAAAAAAGAGGTAAATGCTCCAGACAAGAGCTTGACAAAAGAAATTAACTAGCGCGAACTGCAGTGCACTGAAGTATATCTTTGCTTATATGAGAATTGTTAAAGAGAATGAACCAGCAACTGAATGCTTCAATAGAAACAATTTAGCCGATAAAATACCGATGAATTATATTTTTGCTGAAATAAAAAGTATCAATAGGCGATGACAGAAAACTTGACTTTGTCACGACAGTACACTCATAAAAGCTTTTTTCTAACCTTAACTTCAATTTGAGGGGGGGAAAATATGAAAAGAATCATAACGGATACACGCTAGTGTACTATTTAAAGGCTTGCTTAGCAGACAAAAATGAATGGTAGAATCCGTGTCAATTCAACAAGGGGCGTACCTTGATGGTCTCGTATTTTATAGAATTTAACATATGTTAAAATTCATAAAAATTTAAGCAATACTTTTTTTTTGTTTTGCCCCCCCCCCCCCCAAAAAAAAAAGATTTGTGCTCTCGCTTCACACTAACTCTGCTGACTAACTGTAGCTGTGCACTAACTGTGCTCTCTCTTTACTGACATAATACGCAAAATATTTGGTACATGTTTGCATTATTAAATACTATTTCATCATTGCTGTATTTAAAACTGATGAACCTATCATGATCATTAATGTGATTACTTGAAAAAACATCGTTAAATTACACATTATTTCTCCTTTTGCTTCATGGCTTACAGCGTTTGGCGACTTTCACAAACAAAAGCTTTAATATATCATTGATATATGAAATTCAATAGGAAATGTCTTTAGTATTTGTAATACTGAACATGAGAAAACTTTCTTTCATATAGAATTTTTATTTTATCAATAATTTTCATTTAGTTCAGGAAGAATGTCCGAAGGACCATTCCAATAACACTGTTGTATCCTTTGTTAAAGTACTACGGCAGCAGTTAGGTTTTAAGCTTAAACAACTCTGCCCATACGTTTTTTTTTTTTTTTTTTTCTCCCCGTAACTTATCACATTTGAGAACTTGTCCAATGAAAAGCCGACATGACGTCGACATGTTGTTGCTCTTCCTTTTTTCTCAAGCTGTTATCATTCCATACGTTAATCTATTTGCGAAAAGTAAACAAACAAGTGCATCAACATAAACATTACGTCTCACAGGTAACGTAATGTTTCGAAGTACTAAAAAGCATCCACGACCTAAAAAGGCAGAATCAATTTTTCTTTCAACTTGCAACACTTAAGCTTTCTCACGCCTTTTGCTTAGGTTCCTACCCTTGACCCTTCAATGACGGTAACTGACCGTTCAGCGGCCTCCGCAAGGATTCCATTACACAGAAGGGAGGGGGAACCCTTTTGCATGGATGACACGCGCCTAACCTTAAAAACTTACACCGGCTAATGCCTACAGTTTCTTGCTGTTTAAATGGAAGAGTGAGACTTGCCGTGTTTTTGTTTTAACTCACAGGTCCTCCACAGGAGCTATCTTCATGGGAGCTGTTTACTCGAAAGATTTCTCTGTTTGCATAGACTCAGAAAGAGGTAGGTTATTTACAAAGCAAATGATCAGTCACCCTGCCTATCGATATGAGTACCAATCAAAAATAACACAATAGTTTGCGCCGTATTTCTCAATAACTAGTAAGAATCAAGTAGATAAACTTTGAGTCTACTCTTCATGGAAGCTGTTTGCTCAAGAGATAACCGCTGTTGATATTAGACCTGTGAAAATATTTGTTTATAATGTTAACAATCCGTAATAATGCTAATTAGTATAATTTCTGGTTAAAAAAAAACCGAAAGGATAAAGGAACAGGATACTTATGATCACATTTTTTGAGCACCCTTAACAAAAATTAAAAAAAATCAGCGAACTTTGAGCTCAATCATCTCGGGAGCAGTTTACTCAAGACATTTCTCTGTTGGCCTTACTGATGAGAGAATATTTGTTTATAATGCAAATAATCGATAATTCTTCCAATCGTTATAATTGCCAGTAAAAAATAACAATCGTAATTAGAATCGTTTTTCTTCAACTCGTTTAACAAAAATGAATTAAGTCGGTAAACTTTGAGCTTGCTCTTTATGGGAGTTAGTTTCTCAAGAGATTTCTTCGTTAGTGTAGAGAGTTTAACACTGCAAATAATTCACTATACTGCCAATCGGTATATTTAACAATCACAGGAAGAAAAAAAAAAAAAAAAGAGGAAATTTTTTTTGTTAGAGTAGCATTTTTTTGAGATCTTTGAGCTGAAATAGGTGACGAATACTATTATTTGTATACTTTGAGTTAGCTACTTAAAAATACGAATCAAGCTATTGGTTACTACAATGCTTGGTTGCTATTGATGAATGATTTTTTTAAACGATTGAATAATGTTTGATATAATTCAGGTTCTATGATTAGATTTTTTTTCTTTTTTGCTTCTGCGTTAAATTTCTTTTAATGTTATCAATTAAAACAAGAAATATATACCAACTCTCTCTCTCTCTCTCCTCTATCACTTTTTAGCACACTTCTTATACCTATTCCTTTTGAAAAAAAAAGTTTTAACAAATGATTAATACATCATTAAAAGAAAAAAATTAAGCAGTAGGAGCCAGGTATTCTATCAAAACTTCGGAACTCTCAAAGCTAAAAGGACGAATCGTTTTGATTTAGATGACATATATTTTTCTAATCGTGTGCCTCAAATACATTTCTTACTACTGCGTATTTCAGGACTGACAAGAACACGAATCTCGATCATGTTTCCCTTGCTCCCGGGGCGGAGCACAATGCTTGGTTTCAGCAGATGTAATCCCCTTGTCAAGTGTCCTCCACACCATAAAGTATCTTCGCTTCAGAGTTGATGTATAGACCGCGAGGAAAGGGAAAAAAGTTGAAACGCGACTTGTCAAAACAGCTGTCGTAGCGATATAAATGAAATAGATTTTTCAGCAAGATTACTCTGGAAGATTTGTTATCCTGTACAGACTTACTTGATTCTCAGAAGTGATTCACGCAAGTTTCTTCAGACAAGTTTTTCGTTTTTCACTATTCAGATAATTCTAGTCATTTACGTGCTGAAGCTTTTATGGAGTCATTCAGGGTAATACTTTAAGCCACAATTTTAACTACTTCATTTACATTTTAATTGTTTTATTGTATTTGTTGATGTAAAAGGGAAGAAACACTCCTGAACTAATGTAAAGTTACAAAGAAATAATTTTCTCAGTAGAAAAATTTCTTTCAGCGGCCTGCGATGCAGATTTAAAATCCAAAAATAGTCTACAAGACTAACAGACGGTATATTTATGGAAAAATTTAGTTAGACTCCGAGAAATGCTTAAAAATAAGATTCTGATGCACATACATTACACCTAGAAAAACGGAAAGGACAACAGTGACCCCTGGGGTATATTAGAGGAGATGCGTGCGGAATATTGATTCACTCAGAAATAAATTTATTAAGAATTTTCTCGAAAATAAGGAAGGAGCCACATTGGTCCCTTTAGTCTTCCTACGTGCACAGAAAGTTTCTGGTTTACTAGTGTTAATATAAATTCAGCATAGCAAATCTTTATTCATAAGATAAGAATTAGAAAACAAACACATATGAAAGATCCCTGAGTTGAGGAAAATTCAATAGCGATGGTTGGTTTTTACGTGAGACTAGCAGCGACTTTTTATTTGCCATTTCAAACTTAAAAGGAAATAAAGAAATAACTGAACATAAAATCAGAACAAACAATAAGGTTCCTAAAATGTAAGTTAGCCGTAAATAGAAGAAGTGCAAATTACCTTGAAAAAAAAAGGCAAAGAAACTGTAAATGAATGAAATCGATGCAGATCGTAAAATTTGGCTGTGGTCAAGGAAGAAGGGTCGTTATTGGTTAAACGCTGCATTTCAAGAAAAATTTTCATCAACCGCTAAAAATAAACAGTTTATATGGGCAGAAAACAATTAGTTTTTGCTTGTTCTAATTCTGACGTTTTTCTGTCCCTTTGTTTTTGGCGCAGTGGAATTTTTTCATCGATAAGAGATTGCGAGATTGAAGAGCAATAAGAAGTCATTGCAAAAAAAAAAAAACCCTCAAAGGCAGTCAGGCATTTCTCTACTTACTGTACTTTAATGTCTTTGGCCGGTTATAACGAGATCTGAGGATATAAGATATTTACTTACAACTTAAGGCGATTAAAATAGCAAGCAACTAAAATCGGGTTTGTTTCAACTTCAAGCGCCTATGCCGTGTATGTTATAAATTTCTCAAAATGGTATAATGTTGAAGAAGTTTATTATACTTAAAAGTTTGAGTATCTTTCAAAGTTTCATCACGCTGTTTGAAGGACATAAAATTGCCTTCTTATACAAACAATTCCGAATTTTTGAGTAATTCAAGTAGCTTTTCAACATTACAAACTTTTACAATTGCATCGTTTTAATGTTTACAGTTTTTAGGGCATCAATCGTTTATCTTACTAATTTTCAAAGCGAGTAAAGTGATCAGGATTCTTGCGTTTTTAATAGCTTAAACTACTAAGCCCAATCCCAATTTTTCACCCATGAGGCATTAAACATCTTCCAAACAGAAAGACCCTGGCCGATCATGTAGGGGTCATAGAAAGGGGAGAAAATGGGGTCGTTTCCAAAATTTTAAAAGTATTTTTTCTGAAAGAGCATGCTTAAAAACATAGGGTCTGACCATTTTTTAAATAATTTATTTAAGTTTAATGTTTTTAAAAAATTGCTTAAATCAGTGCACTTTCAATGTTTACACTTCTGTCGTGTGACATCACAAATGATGAAATGCCATTCAATCTTGCCACTCACAGAACGAAGTATTTAGTTCGCATCTTTACTCACGTGCATTGGCAACGATTGGTTGATAGCAAACGTAGAGCGCAATTTTAATTCGCTGCTTGATTATCATAACGTGGAAAAGTAGTAGAAAGATGCACAAAGTGCATCATTTGTGACGTCATCAAGACCACGCCCTGTTTGAAAAACCCGACATTTTTAAAAAATTAAAAAAAAAAAAACTGTTGGGTAAATAAAAGTATTTTCTGGGTGCATGTTTTTTTTTTGCTCATTCTATCCATTTCAGTGACTAAAAGTAGTACTTTTGACTGAAGGAAACCACCTCATTGCCCATCCGGCTTTGGGAAATTGATGTATTTATAAGTAAGTGGGCGTGGGTTTTGCTGCTTTGCTGTACAACTTACATTGAGTATATAACACTTTGTCCCTCTCCTCTGGATATTTTTTAAATGATGCGCCTGGAAAGACACTAAGGTAAAGCTTGATATCATGAAATTGGATTACAAATTAAAAGATTTGAATTTAATTCGAAGTCAAGGGACTTCAGTACTCGCTTATTCTGTGTTTATGTTCTCTGTTCGAAATTTTAAATTAGCTAACTTAATTCGCTGAAGTACCAGGAATGTTTTTCTTTCTTTCTTTTTTGGTGTATTTTAAAAGAGCATTGTTATTTCATTGTTACAAGTCACTTTTGAAGTTAAAAATTGTGTTACTCGGTTTTGAAAATTCAAGATTTATAAGAGTCTCTTAAATGGATTTATTAGACTAAAAAGAACGATTTTTATTTCAGTCATAGAGAAAATAATAAAACTTCCTGGTAGATGACACATTGCAAACTCTTGTTAAACATATTTCTACAGAAGTTCAGCGACATAGCTTTTTGATTCTTACTTGGTTTTCTAGGGTTTGCTCTTCCAAACACAATAATTATTTTTACTAAACGGAGTTGAACTTAAACTCTTTCTTTGAATGAATCTTAGACTATTCATTGTTTCGTCTTCCAAGAACAAGTCCGAACACACACATAGGGTCTGATGAGGCACGAGAAAAAAACATGTTTTGTGAAATTTCTAGAACTATTACTAAATTCCTTTACAAGAAAAGCTAACTTGAAACAATTCTATGCCTCCATTTTTTAGAAAAGAAATTTATTTCCTT
This sequence comes from Uloborus diversus, assembly GCF_026930045.1. Lineage (NCBI taxonomy): Eukaryota > Metazoa > Arthropoda > Arachnida > Araneae > Uloboridae > Uloborus > Uloborus diversus. Next base: position 72,491,087 of record NC_072734.1, read on the forward strand.
CTAATTCTCCATAAACCACAAGGAAAAACATTAGCGCACAGGTTCCCACGCTTAAATACACATTCAAGACCACAAGAGGGAAAAAAAAGAAGAATCGAAACCAAATCACAAATTCGTACTTCCTCGAGGTTTCACCACCCCCGAAACACGTAACAATAAGATTAAAGGGGGCGAGGTCGGGGGGAGAAATACAAGCCACCATTAAAAGCCGACATCTTTCCTATTCAACAACACAAGCGAAGGATTATTGTTATGTTCTATTAAAGAAAGAAATAATAATAAAGAGAGAAAGCTCTTCCAACACATTTCAAGCTCGGGAAAGCTGAGGGGGGTTGAAAAAGAATTTTAGAAACATGGACGAGGAACATGGCCGCACTCCGTAGTTAACCCTGAGGTACACCTGTCGGAATCCAGCGGTTTGCACGCCCACAATTCTAGGTTGCCGGTCTTGTTTCTTTTCCCCGCTTGTTTCTTATGGGCAGTATATTGGCGATTTTTCTTTTCTTTCTTTGATCTTTCTTCACCCCCCCCCCCCCTTCATTCTTTCATCAGCTTTCAAGTAACACTCAAGTAAAAGTGAAGGGAGAAACAATATTCGCAAATACATTTGTTATTGATGTCATTGATGTATTTATGCGTCAGATTTTTTTTTTTTTTTTACTGCGAATTACTTTTTCTCGTAAAAAATATGGATGATAGTAATACTGGTAATCGTAACAATTTCGAACTCTTTTCCTTTCTAATTTTGCCAGAAACACCTTCTGGAGGGGTTTTTTTGATCAAAAATACCACCCAAAGGGATTTTTTTGATCAAAACAGTCTTTTCATATGCATTAACTACTGCATTAGAATTTGCATTTATGTTAAAACCAATGGCTCTAGGGGGGGGGGCGGTTACCTCTCCCCCCTTGGCTGCACTACTGGGGTGATAACATGAGTAAATTAAGGTGATGCGTTTTGCTGTTATGCTCACAAAAGATTTTTTTCTTGCTTTTTTAATACAAAGAATCTGACAGATCTTAGCTTTTTTCAACACAAAAAAACATACTTTCATTCTTCATTCGTTTAAGAGAACTAATATTCAGTTTCGAAGCATCGATTTTCGATTTCATGAAAATAGTTTTCGTATGAAATAAACTTCCATTTAAAATGTGAAGTCCTAACTATATTTTTTGGAAAACAAATTTTATTACAGAAGCATTATTTGGCATTCTGTACAATAGTTTCAGTTGGGAAAAATGAGTAAAAATAATAATAACAGCAAAAACTTGCTGTAAGTTCTGCCGTAATTTTCTTCGTACTAAAAGTGCAAGGAAAATAGTTTTCAAGAACATTTACTGATACCTTACAGCAATCGAAGATGTCAATGTATCATTTACCGAATCGGTTTTCTAAAATAACAAATGCTGTTATACGTCAGCATAAAACCGAGTTATTCATTTGAATCTAACTAAATCGGTTAAAAACCAAATTTGGATTATTGTTGGTTGGCAGCTTTATCGAAGAAAATGCTATTACGTGCTGTAAATACGCATTTCATTTTTAGGTTAACGTACTAAGGTAGAAAATATCTATTGAAAAAATTAAGCAGTTTTATTTTTCGTCTAAGGCGGGTGAATTAAAATTACGTACCTAGACGTTAACTGGTTAAGTGTTTGGTCGTAATCAGTCAAGAAGCACTGATGAAAATTAACATCTACCAATTTTTGTATTAATTAACCTATATTAGAAAAAGGTTTTCTTTAATTGAAATTAATTTCGACTACAATCATCAGTTATTTTTAAGACGTAATTAGTCTAAATAAGCCATTCAAATTCTGAATTAGAAAAAAAGTCTTTGAAAGTAGAAAATTAAGAGGAAATTTTATCATACGACACTGCTGTGCCTTAGCAGAATGTGAGTATTTTTTTTTTTTTTATTTCTTCTGCTCTTAGTAGTTATTTTCTTTAATTTTCTCAAGCAGAATGAACAAACACAGCGGTGCTAAATCTTTTTCTGCCCGAGCGCAGCATGTCAAAGATTAAAATTATTTCCGTGGGTCAGAAAGTAAATAAATTTCAAAATATTTCATTTTTTTAATAAATAATTTGATTAAATATGAAAAAAAGAAAATAAAAGCAATATTTATTGTTATCAATTACTTGATGCTTATTTCATTAAACGCATCTGTTTTTCAGAAACCAATTTCTAAATATTTAACTCCAAATTTGTGACATTTTCACTACACGTGCTTTTCGATTTGTAATATGAAACAAAACAACGGGCTACACGGATCAGCTTCATGGACCGTAGGCTGAGCAGTATACTATACAAACATTTTTTATCTGAAGATTTTCTCACTTGCCGTTTTAGTTTGCTGCCTAACTTTGCTTTTCTAAAAAAATAAAATGAAAACTGTTTTCTGTAAATGAAATTAAATTTTAATTGTATAAAAACATCTTTCACACTTTTTTTTTACTGAGTACATTTGTAGCGTTTAAGAAACGCGTTTTTTTAATTATCATAGTTTTAATACATCATGGTTAGGTTTTATACAGACTTACGATTGCACGAAAAAGGTTTAGAAATGCGAAGTAAGAAGAAAGTACGCATTTTCATTACTTTTCTGATGAGAAACCAAGAGGTTTAAAATAAAGAAAATACGAGTAAAAAGATATAATGTTGTACCAAATGAATAGGTCCTCCTTCCTTTAGAATATTTTTAAGTTAAAGACTTTCAGAAGCCATCTTTTTCAAATAGAAAGGCAAGTTTTTAAGCCTAAAAAATACATGTGTTAATGGATGCCAGAGAATCGCAATTTCGCTTGCTGCAGGACCCCCAATGACGTCTCATACTCGCAGTTATGTCATATGAAGTGAGTTAATTGTGACCAATACTTTTTACATAATTTCACATTTCATTTGAAATCAATTCATTAATGTTAACTGAAAAAAAAAAAATCCAGAAGTTTTCAAAATGGAGCACATTAGACAACGAATGAAAGTAACACCGCTATTACGTAAATTTCCTCTCCATCCTCATCAGGTTAACGACATCACGATTCCACCCATTCCCATTTCATCCTCCAGCTCCCTTTCAAGCTCACAAGAAAACAAACAAGCAGCACCACGCCATAAAATGCGATAAATCGCCAACTATCTTCTTCTGATCCATCTTTAGCCGCACACCGACACTTAACAACTACTAACCTCTACCGCCTGAATCACGTGATCTCTTGGCCCCAGTTTCCCATAGACCCCAACTGACCTCTCGGGTCAATTCCTCCATTGCATCGAAGATGCTTCAAGGGCAGAACGACCGGCAGAAGCAAAACCTGCTGCCCCCCCCCCCTTCCTAAAACGATTTGCCTTATGCGGGGGTTTTGGGAGGGGGTAATTTTCTGGTATATTATTATTATACCGATCATTTTACGTGTCCGACCCTTTATTCTTTTTTTACTAGTATTCCCTGACTCTCTTGATATTCCATGTTGTCTTCTAACTTTTATTATTCTCTTAACAGACCAGCAGAGCCCCTAATTGTTCCCGAGAAACCGAATCTGAATTTAAGAACAGTCATTACCGGATGAACATTTACAGCAGAGAGTGGTAGTGTGTGTCTTTCCATTTATATCGTTTGCGATGCGGAAGGGTTTAAGCGGAGCGAGTTGTTTTCTCCCCTTTCTTTCCTCTTTTTCTTCTTGTACTTTCTTTTCAGTGGGATCAGAGAAAATGATATGATGAGAGTAGTGGGTGTGAAAATAGAGGTTTCGATTTCGTCGTCTCCAAAGCGAGCGGGTGAAACGTGTTCCATTGTTCGAAAGGGTAGGATTATGTAAGAAGAAAGCACCGTCATTGGTCAACTGTTATTGCTAAGCACTTGCGGTTTTCGAGTTCATTTGTTTTTTTTTTCACTAATTTTTCTGCCATATATTGAAATGACATTGCTCTTCAGAGAAATGAAACAGTAATTTAATATCTGAAGACTAAAATATTGTTTAGTTAAATTAATTTTAAAATAATAGGGAATGGTTGCCATCAATGAACCGGTTCCATGACTAGACCGCGAAGATATTTCCCGTACCAGAGTTTGTGCAGACGCGTAATCAGTTTTAGTACCTTAATTTGTCTGAAAACAGCCTACTGCAGAGTCGTCAAGTAGCTAAAATTATTTATTCATATTGTTAATCGGTCCGAAAAGATTTCTACCATTATCTTACTATTTATTGAGATTTTCATTTAGTTATAACATGTTTTGAATATCACTGATCATCTAAACGTGAACATTGACTTTAAAGAGTGCCTTTTCAAGTACAATTTCCCATACTTCATGTTTCATCATGATTCGTCACACTAGTAACACATATAAGAATATTCAAAATGACGCAGTTGCCATCATTGAGTCACTAGGTTTTTCCATGAATGGGTCACCTGACAAAATGTTTCATTCGTGGAAAATCTCAAATATTGCTGTAACTTCAGCTCAATTACCTTTGAAAATTGCTCAGTTATATAATAATCTCAGTAATTTATGAAAACTTATACTTTATTATAATTTCGAGGCATTTTTTTTAATGATTAAAAATTTAAAATATATTAATACAGTTTCAAATACTTTTCCTGTTCCAAAAAAATGGAAAAATTAGCAAAATAATATGGCCAGTGGACAAGTGAGAGCATGTAACGTGCTACACTAGCTTACAGAAATAGTGTCATGGACTTTAACGAAGTCTTGCCGACAATATAGAGTCCTGAAAGCAACTTTAAACAGCCGCATTGAAGATAAAAACCGGTTTTTTGTTACCTTAGTCACTAATTAAAAATTTAAGAGATAAGCCCCCCGAAATAGGAATATGATTAGTGAATCATATTTTGAAACTAGAGAATACTAGGGGGAATTGGCCTTTCAAGAGGCTGAGAAAAATAACATGTCCCACAGATTTCATTAAGACAGAAAGTATGTGAGTACTATAGTCTCTGGTAGTTTGAGACTTAAGCTTCTGGTTTCAGAAATAAAATGGTCAAAAATGTTCTCTGACATTTTGGAGAGCAAGTACAATCTTGCGTAAAACGGAAATTTTCGAAATGGATTTAACAAAACTCCCAAAGTTTAAATAGGTTGCAAAGATATTAGCTAAGAACAGTGTTGCGCAGGTTGGGAAAATATCAAGTGGTGAACGAGATGTGATCACAACAGCTGTGTCATGTGTGAGAGCTGTTTTTTTTTATGTTCCTCTTACCCGAAAATATAACATTTTAGAAAATAAATCTATTTTCTGTAACTTATTTTTATTTACAGTGTTTATTGATCACCTGTTATAAATATTTGTAAGTTACGCATTGATTTTTTAATTTGAGAATGTGGTCCATCGATGGAACCTCGATGGTCCATCCATAGCAACCGGTAGTCATGAATGTATCACATTCTAAAATATTTACTTTTAATTTTTTATTGTGTATATTTATCATGAAAGTGAATATTATTATTAAAAGAGAAATATACTGAGAAAGTATTCCTATAATTAACATGAAATTTGAGTCGGAGTTCCTTTTTAAAAAAATCGAAAACTGTTATGTAGTTCATTGACGGCAACCTTCTCCTATAGATAAACAAATACGTTAAGAATGTTTTAGTGAAAACATACTCAAAAAAGATACAAAGGATGCAAATCAATTAAGAAAAGGCAATAACCACAGGTATAAATACGCAGAACATGATTCAGTAAATATGTAAAAAAATAATAAAAACGAACAAGATTATGTTTGAGGTATTCTTTATCGGCTTAAAATACCAAACTAGCTAAAAACTGCAGTAACTAAATTAAACGAAGAATAAATAAATAATTTTTTACTAATATTTAGTTTTACTACGCCGTCAATAGATAACAATATGCGGTCAGACTTTCGTTCAACAAATGTTTAATATTGATAAATGCAATTATTTTACTATTCGATCTGATTTTTTTAGGTTGTTTATAGAGTTAAGAGTTAGCATTCAAAATAAAATTGTAACATAATTAAAAATACACTTTTAAAAACAAAAAACAAGAAAAACGCTTTATGGAAGAACTAGAGTCGGATTTAGTAATAAAAACTCATTCACTCTTAGCTAACGGCAAGCTTCACTTGCAGCTACAGTGCAGTAATTTTAAATTACTGTCTATAATTTTAAAATGCTGTTTTTAAAGGCTCATTAAACAAGAAAATTTAAGATAAGGTATTCTTATAAAGCCACGCTTGCATAATTTTCACCGACAGTTTTCCCCGGAAAAGTGAAACAAAACCAATGAGACGTAGAGAGACATCATGCATGGTGTCTATGGGACTTCTGTGCTTTAGACTTTGTCACTGGTAGCATTAATATAGGAGCAACGAGGTGTGAAATTGTGAACGGCATACTTTTAATGCTACTTTATCTTTTTTGACTAAATATAAAATAAAATTTTCTTAAATTCATGTACAATTTCAGATTTAAAAAAATATGTATTATTTTGTTTTATTGTACCAGCCGCTTTATTGAATCGAAACTGTTTGAAACAAGCATAAATAAAATCGGCGGTAGTCACTGTACAGTTATTAAGAAATTGAATTATTTATTAGAATGCAACCAAGAGGAAACTGAATACCTTTTCATGAAAAATAGAGTTCCTCATGTCTTGAGTCTTGCTATATAGTACTAACAAAATAATCCTCATATTAATAATAGGCGATGATCGAGTAACCCGCATGTTTCAACAAGGAAACTCGAGCCACGGCATGATAATTTGATTATATGTTTTGGTAATGTTTAACATGCAGCGAAAGGTTTAATTGTGACAAGGCTGAACTTGATCCGGTAACTTAACTGTTTTACTCGTAAAACTGTGTCATTTCAAGGGAATGAAGAAACGAAAAAGTGGTCAACTGTAAACGTTATCTACTGGAGTTAAGGGTTAATCCACTGGAGTTAGAGTTAAAATTTCAACTATCAAAATATCATCAAACAGGCAATGTCTTCATTGAAATGTAGAAGCAATTTTTACCCGTCATACCTTGAAAGGCGACTTTCTAGTAATAATAACAATAAATCTGAATTTAAACCATTGAGGGCAAGCGCTTCATGCAGGAAAACACGTAACGTAAAAGTTTTCATCTACTTGAACCATGCTGGGAAGTTTCGTGATAATGATTTCCTCATGGTTACTTGAGAGCTATTATCAAGTAATCAAACTATTCACTTCGTGAGCACTTTAAAATTTTCAAATATTTTTACTATACGTTTCCTAAATTATAAGTCTGAAATAGCAGTCTGAACAAAAACAAAGTGATTTATCGGAATATTGTATTAAGAATGTCGAATAGACGTTAAGAAAAAAAAAATATGCCGTATCGGTAAATACATCAAATCTTGACGATCACCTAAAACGAAGCATCAAGGTTTTTTTTTTTGTTTTGTTTAATTTTCACAACAGTGAAAGCGATGGAGGTCATTACCCCTCAACTGAAGATCAGCCAAAAGAATGCAGTCAAGAAACCATTATGCGAGTTTGCGAATGCTTACCAATTTCGCTTGCAGTCATTAAGGGTAACCTTGAAACGCAATTTCTCTATTTTAAACTACCCCACTGTTCATGCAATATACCAACAACCAGATTATCACATTCAGAGATTCATACTCGTTATGGACTCATCAGTTTAGAATAGTGAGTAACCGAGCAGGAGGCCTTCAATTTACGAGTTGAACCATGGCTGCCGGCTCTTGCTGGTGCGATGCCTAAATTTACTTTATACCAGTTTATTGGCTTAACGATATAACATCTGCCTTCAGCTCGGTTACTCACTATTCCTGACTGATGGGGACATGTTCATAACAAGGAAGAAACTGCAGTCTCTGGATGTGATAACAGGACTGTCGGTATGAAATATAGTTCCTTAACCCTGGTTTAAGGACGGACTTACTCATTACCCCATTATTATTTTAATAGTTTTATTGTATTTGTTAATATCAAACATAAGAAACCCTAGTTATTCAAAAGTAAGAAATAATAATCATGAAATACATTTCAAATTAGTTATTAGCCTTGTCCATAGTTATTATGTTATTAAAGGCCACTTTAAGCTGCGTTAGAAATGGAGTACAAAATACGTTTCCTTTAAAAGAAATCGGCCACCTTTAATTTCAGCAAAAAAAGTTCTAAATGCTTAAAATCTTAACTTCTGTACTTCACAACATCACAAGATTTCTTTCATTCATAATGCATCACAAAACATTACAACGTGTTAAGAACAATTTCAATAACTTCAGAAATGGCATCTAAACAGTAACTTGAAAATTTTTGAATGATGCTGCTAGCAGTGTGCAGTATTGCCAACGGTTTTCGTGAAATAAAGAATATAATACTTATTTCATAACCTTGCATCTTTCAAAAATAAATAAATAAATAAATAAATAAAATAAACAAACAAATAAGTAAATAAATAAATAATAATAATAATAATGATACAGTACAACCTCGTTTATGGCTGGAACCAAAGACAATCTAGATAATATGCATAATAAGCAAAATGCAACCAAGCAGACTTAGCAGTAAGTTACCGCCTCCTAAGCCACGGCTAAGATTGAACTACATGCAATGTACCAGATATCCTGAGACTGCAGTTTTGTTCTTATTAGAGCTCCTCAGTCAGGAAAAGTGAATAACCGAGATGGAGGCAGATGTCATCTCATTGAAGCTGAGTTATTGCATGTACAAAACTAATACGCAAGCTAAATACCCAAACGTTGCTTTCAATTCACGAGTTGAAACGCACCATGCTGCAGTCATTTGCTGTTGAGATAAATTCACTTTATCTACCAGTTTGTTGTCACACTCAGCTTCAGTGAGATGACATCTGCCTCCAGCTCGGTTATTCACTATTCCTGACTGAGGAGTTCTAATAAGAACGAAACTGCAGTCTCAGGATGTGATAACTAGACTGTCTGCTACATTACATTATTTTTTAAGAAAAGCAGACCTATTTTTTATTTTAGCAAAAAATGCTTTAAAAAAATTACATATAATTGTTACTTGCAAACACTTTATCATTTATAGTTCGGCGTCTGTGGTGTCGGACTAACACATCAAATAGAACCTGTTAGTTATTCGATTACGTAGTATCATGTATTGCAAGATCTGTGCAGGAGTTTAAAAGCGAATATAAAGAGCGAATATTATTCTATTCTATTCAAGAGTCACAACTGACTTCAACTGTATTTATGTCGAGGACTGCATACTAAGTGCCTTGCCTCCATTATTTTTATATACCGATAGATGGCAGCACCATCACCGGAAGCGAATATTAAAAAGGGAATATTAAAGGCCGAATATGTAGCGCATTTATAGTTATGTTCTTCTTATCATAATTTGACATTATTATTTAAGTGAGTATTATTTTTTTAACTCTTCAAATTTGATCCGAATAAACCGGAAATCCGGATAAACGTGGGCTGGATAAACGAGGTTCGACTGTAATAATCAAGTTGGTTCATCAACTCAGGAGCTACGATGCCATAGAATGACACACAGATACACACGTTGAACTTAAAATCCCCTTCTTTTTTCCTCGGAGTCAAATATTGAATTAAATAGAAAGCAACGCCGCCTGCCTTGTCTAGTGGTCAGAGAAATCTGACCGCGACAGGAAGGTCCGGGTTCGAATCCCGACTCGGGCATGAACGTACTTTCTCTTTCCTGTCCTTGTCCTTTCTTTGTGTGAATGTGTTGTTATGGTGTGAATGGTTGCCTACCCTATAAACGGGTCCTTATGGTATGTGTGTACTGTAGAAGTCGGACTCCACACCAAATACCGGCACAGTTGGAAAAGTGAAGCAGCGCACCCCAAACTGCCAGCCTAGATGGCACACGACAACAACAATATAAAGCAACGTCGTAATATTCTGCCCTTTTTATCCATTGATGTTGTTTTTTTCACTTTCAGTATTTTCGGTAGTTTGACGCTACTACTCCACATGCATGAAAGCAGTTAACACTTTTAAAAAATCTTAAAATTCCTTTCTGGGGAAAGAATTTTCATATTTTTGGATTTATAAAAAAAATTCAATTTTTCTCGTCAGAGAGCTAGGGTAACGGCACCAGTAATAAACAAGGGGCCAGTAACAGACAGTCGGATTTAAATAAGTATTTTAGGCAGGTAAAACTGATGTTGCTGCGACCCATGAATACGGTGCAACCATCTAGTGTTATCAGAGTGGATTTCATGAGCCAGTTGGTATTTACAAGGCAGTGGTGGAAGGTTATGAGCAGCTACCACGAGATCTGCCGGTGTTTCATGTTCATTTGAATTTAATAAGGTTTTTGATCTCAAAATAAAGAAATTTAGCACATTTTGAAGAGAAAAGGGGAATTCTATCCGTTACTCATCCTTTCCTCATGTTATCTGCTACTAGGTATCATGAGAATTGTCGTTGTCTGTTACTGGTGGGTCAAATCTTTTTTCGAAGTTGAGCAAATAATAGTTTAACGAATTCAGAGGATCCAGAAGCAGCCAAACGTTAAACGAGATGTAGTTGCGTGAGAGAAAAATAGTTTTAGAAGTCTAAATACATTAAAAGCCTCAGAAAATTGATTTAACTTGAGAGCGCTGTCTTAAACATGTCTGTTACTGGTGCCGTTATCCTCCTGCTTCAATGCCGGAGAAAATAATAAGAGCCGCCAATGCTCCCTAAGAAGCTAACAAGGTGTGGTTAAATCAAGCCATAACCTACTTACAGAAGTCTGAGACAATTGAACTTCTCGCTTAGTGTGGCAACGGATTTTGCCTAGCCCCTTTTCGTCAGGCAATTGCTGCCTCTGAAAGATGATAGGGATAAATAAAGCTGAAATATTACTATAGAAGTGCCAAAATTGAGCTCTTAATAAAATTCATAAATGATTCAATTTTAGAACCAAAGTTATTAATGAATACTAAGCTTTAGAAACATTAAACGATGAAAAATTTAAGAAAGAAAGAAAATGTTGTGTTTATGCTTACATACACTAGTAAGAAGCTATAATTTGAACCCTTTTGAAATTGGTTTTTGATATTTGTTTTGTTTTTGTTTTATTTATTTTTATTTTTTTGTTTCTTCTTTTTATTTTTAGTTTTACACCCACTCCCCTTCCTTTTCTTTGAGCAATCAAGAATACTTATTGCTTTTACTTTGTCCGGGCTTTGACGTTTATTTCAAATATATTTAATCTATTTTCCTTTTTAAATTCATTGAAAAACTTTAAAAAATGTACACACAAACGTAACGCATGTATTAAAATTTACCGGAGTCTAAGCTACAGTTTCTGAAAAGAAAAATTTTAAATTCTGCCCAGAACTTCGACGCTTTTAAAAAAATATCCATCTTCAAAATCTTGCATAGTAAACTATACCATGTCAGCATCGCTATTCTGATAGAGGTAAACGTTCACCTTTCACATATAAAATCTTTTCTCTACAAAACTATCAAAAAATATATAATTGCTCAACAAATTTGCAAAATTTCGATCTCTCAGTACATCCAATATTTAGGAAAATATTTGAATTTGTTCTGTAGTTATTTCAAGACTTTACATGTTTCGCTAATTATGTCCTTTTTTTCTGCCTTTGAAAAAAAATAGTACATTTTTCCTTGCGTTGGAAGAAAAATTGATAAGACAAAATTAAAACTTTCTACTTTAATTGTTTCACTAGTCCAAACCCAACAGCAGAAGAAGTAGGAGAAAAAAATGTCTTCGTTTGATCTGGGTTTATGTATCTTTTCCTGAACAAATTGATATAATGGGCAAAGTTGAATGTGTCTGCGGGAGTAATTTTGTGTTTGTAAGGAAATAGTACTTTGAATTTATGTCAATACAAATTAAACCAAAATACATTTTTAAGGATGTTTAATAAGTCGTGGTGATAAATTTTTACAATGCTTGCTGCTGTCCTAATATCCCTTGAATGACTCATAAAAAACGATTGTTTACTTTTACTGTGCAAGATTTTCATCGACATGTGCGTGATTGCGTAATCTACTATAGTTGGGGCAAGCATCACCTGGCAGCATTGTGAAAGCTACACAAATCCATATCGCAGCATTACGACACTGTTGCTATTTTATTGCCAGGTTAAGTGTGCCCTAACTATAGTTAAATATTCATGTGTAATTAGTCTGTTTGTTTTTAGTAATTATTTTTTCTTTCTTTCATTATTTTTAAATTTATTTATTTATTTATATTTTTCCCTTCTATACGACAAATCTCATTGATTCTTTTTTATTTATTTATTACTTTCTCACAGACAGTTTCTTTCAGATAGGATGTTCTTTGTGCTTTATTATTTGATAATTTCATTTTAAGCTCTTAGATATGGTAATTATGAATAATTATTTTTTAAATCGTATCTAAATAATTTCTCACAACAAAGGTAGTTCAATGAAACCATGAAGAATATTTATAGCATTTTTGTTTTGTCTCCTTTCAAAGAAATAGGTTTTTTTTTTAATATTATAACTTTGTACGGCATCATTATTTAATGTTATAATTGCACAAATTTCTTGATGCACAAATTATTTAGTTTTTTAACAGCTTCAGGTAGTATCGTGTAATTTTAAAAATAATACGAAATGAAAGAAAAATGAAATGAAAGTTATGTAAAATGTTAGTTTTTATAGAGTAACTTCTTGACTGCAGTGGTCAATAGCGAAAACTATTATTTGACAGAAAGGAATAATAAAGGTTTGTGTTTCTTAATTTTAATTTATTACTGTGCAATTTTACTTCTGCAGTAATTCCCCAAAATATTTGACTAGCACTGCTCCCGTCCTCTTCTAGTATTTTAAATAATTCCGATTCATAAAAAGCGCAGTTAAACGCTGTTCATTTATTTCTAAGATAAACAAAGAAATAGAAGAATAGCGAGCTTTCAACATATAGTTAAAAAACCTTGACAGACTTACAGAAACATGTAGAAAGTTGTTGGGATTAATATTTCAACCAAAATATTTCGAAATTCAACGACTACTAACGAATGAGTTATCTATTAAACAAGAAAGAAATAACTTTTGCAATGAGCGAAGTATCTCTGTTCTGCGGTGCTGCGAACCCATGCAGAAAAGACAGTTTTACAGAGACCCTCTGCAGAAATCTTGACAAAAACAAGCGGTCTCTGGGAATCTCGTTAATATTTCCAAACTGACGATACGATAGCTCGTTTTGGTTCCAAATTTTAAGTTAATTATTGCTGATGTATATACTGATGTCATTTCTGTTTCGTTCCTTCTCATTTATGTTAAAATTACCATTTATCGCTCCAAAAGTATTAGCTATTACGAAAAATACTTAGGATCTAATATACTATTCGTTAGTTTTTTTTTATTTTTTGTTTTTTGAGCAATCACGATTGCTTGTTGCTTTCATTTGACTGTTTTTGGCGTTCTATCATTTTATTTTCCCGCCAGCACCCTCTGCAGCACCACCGTCGACCGGCTCCTCACGATGCTGCTCCTATAGCGAAAACCGTCTCCAGGTTGCGTCAATATCCTACACTTACACGCATACATACACAACTACACACACACAAACACATACACACACATACACAAACACATACACACAACTACCCACACATTCATGCCTGCACACAGACACAAACACATATGCCTGCACACACATACACATACCCCCTACACACAAACACACATACCCTCCACACACAAACACACACGCCTACATACACACACACACTCGTGATTGCGAAAAAACATAATTTGAATTCAAGATGACAAAATTCAAATCATTTTTTTTTTTTTTTGTAAGTTAAAAGTATTTCTTCGATTGTAATGTTCAATAATGTATGTTTTGCCTTTTGCTCAAAATTGTAGAGATAAACCGGACGGCCACCAATATAATGAAATAGGGGATCAAGGAAATATTATCAAGGAAATGTTTTGGGCTGGATTTTTTAAAAAAAGTTACATTTGTTTTATTTATGGGAAGGTAATAACTTCAACATAAAACACACGTAATGCAATGTATTCCCTAGTAACGCCATTGTCTCCAAACCGGAAAACGTATGTAGGCTCAGCATTATTGGCGATTTTGGACAAGATTATAAACTGATTTCTGTAATAGCTCATAGCATCGTAAGTACTCCTTTTTTTGTTTTTTGAAAAAATTATATATGACAGCTTAGTTTGTTCTTACGCAATAGCAAATGGTTCCAATTTATATTTAATCAGCGATTACGTTTGCAGTAAAGATTGTCTTGAAATTTTAATTTATCAACTTGTGTCTCCCGATTTGGTAACAACTGCCAAAAAATGTGTTTCATTCCGAGTTTTTAATGCAGTAGAAAGCCTTCTAAACACATTTAACATGAATGAGTGTCAATTCGATTACTTTGTCTGTCTAATTTATTCACAAGCATCTTTGTAAATACTCAACAACGCAGTTCGTGCATTTAACAAAAATGTATACTTCACGCCTAATCTTCCTGTGTGGCAGTGGGACAGACTTGTACGAGCGTGATACTTTAAGAAAAAAATTAATTATCGTTCTTAAAATTTTTTAATTGTGTAGACTTGAGACGCGTAACATATTTTCGGGACAGCACGATACACTGTTTCACTTTGCACGTAGTGCAAAGAAACAATGCCGTATCACCAGTTCAAAATCATAGCTTCATTAATCAAACAAAAAGAAAAAAAAATAGAAAAGAAGAAAAACTTCACCACATGCCTGAGTCGACGGCAACTAATAGTTTCGAACTATAATTCAAGCAGCGCCGGCCCTTTTTACAAGTGTGTGAGAAAAAGCCCCGGGCTTGAAGACGAGCAGGTTGCAAACACTGTGCAGTAATAAACGGAAAAGGGACCTGGAAAGCTCAAGGCGGGGCTGCGTTCGGTATGTCACACATAGCATCGGCGAATAAAACTGGACTCACGAATCGCCGCGGGTGAATCACGAACAGTTTTTTCGCCGAGTATGCGGCATAAATTGGTGACTTGTATTGTAGTTTTCTGGGGTAGGCACACACATACAAGGGGGATGTGCTGGCCTTGGGTGCTGCGTTTAATTTTTCTGGAGATGGTATTTTTTATCTTTTTATTTTGAGTTGTTATTATTTTTGAAATGGCGCTTCTTTCTCGACTCCCACGTGCAGGCGCGTGACCCCTGCAAGAAAGTAGTGGCCAATAAAAGTGGTCATTACCGGAGACTGATTTTCGTTCTTTTTTTTTTTTTTTTTTGTTCTGTTCATTTCCTCCTGCTGTTCCCCTCCTTCCTATTTTCATTTTACGTCATTTCTTATCACCATATCTTGCGGGCAACGGCGAGAACAGGTAACTTGTCTGTAATTATAGTGCTTGATGAACAGGGGAAGAGTAGTAAAAATTTCGGAACATTGGCGAATTTTTTTCCCCCTTTTCAGTGAGATCAGCGATAATCAGCTAAAAATGTTGAGACAATTCTCTGTATGATCCCCCAGTCTGTTGGGAAAAAAAATCCCTAATGCTTCTCCGATTTGTTTCTTGAATTTCTCTAACGTTCCACATGACAGCACAAAACGAGTGCTTTCCACTTTTTGAAAGTAATAAAAATAAGATATTTCCGTAAAAGTTAAGGGTTTTTCCTAAATTCAAAACACAAAACTTCAATTCAATTCCGTTATGAAAAAAGAGGTCAATTCAAAAATTTCCACCCATTTTGAAAATCTAGTCCCTTTACGTATTGGAGCAAACCATCTGGTATCCAGGGCGTAATCTAGAGGAAAGCAAGCCTTGCCCTGGCTGGGCGGCAACATCTATAGGACGTGACATACTTAACATATTTCTGCGTTTTGTTGCCTAAGAATTAGGTATAAAAACTTAGAAAATGATGGATAAAGTGATCAGCTTCAAGTTTTTACCCAGATTCGGAAAAATCGTAGGTCTGGCACTGCTGATACTAAAAAAAGTGGAACACGTTTGACGCATGGAACTCACTACTTCTCGTAACAAAAAATAAAGGATCTCAGTTGTCTTTCGGCGGTGCTAATTCATGTGATATTTTATGGGACATTTGGTATGAAAACAGGAAGGGAATTGTCTTTTTCCTTTGTTTCAGCACTTGCTTTCGCTGAATAAAACTTTACTCTGTTTTTTTTTCCACAAATTGAAAGTAACTTGTTATTCAATCAACTTAACCTATGTCTTAATTCAAATGGTGAGTTTAAAAGACATACATATATGTATGACTTTTTACATGAAGTACATATTATATTTATCCATTATTATCATAGTATTCGCATATGTTCATCGTCGCTCATCATACGCATAGCTTGACATTGTTTTTTTCCCATTTGGATTTCAGATTTCATAAAAACTTATAATTGGTTGCACTCGAACGAAACTTAAAACTTTAAAGTTTTTGGGAGATTTTTTCTACGAGCTTTAATTCTATGATTTGATTACGCATACACAACCATTACATATGTACTTCCAACCTAAGTTTTACTAATTCATTAAGAACTAAAAGGAATCGTTACCAGGAGTGTAGTCCTGTCTTTAAAAAAAGGGAGGGGATGCTTACTGATAAATGAGAGTTCATGATACTAAAGACATAGAAATTAAACGAGCTGATGTGTGCATCACATGACTTCCTTTTACTTCAATTTTAATGTCAATTTCCCGTTATTGGCAATTTTAATGTGATTCAATAGTTTACTCTCTAAATATCACCACCAGTGGCCAAATTCAAACCAGATTTAAAAAAAAAAAAAAAAAAAAAAAAAAAAAACGCGAAATTTGTCGCCAAGTAGGCGACAAAATTTGGCGACCAAAAGACTGGCGATATATCGTCAAGTGTCCGCCAAATTATAACACCACTTGAGTATACATCGAAATTAACAATAATTCCCCTCCCCGCAAAAGACCCCTTTAGAAACATCCGAATGCAACCAAAAGGGGAGGTGCACAACTAGACCCCACTAGGAGTCTACGTACCAAATTTCAACTTTCTAGGACCGTTCTTGAGTTATGCGACATACATACGCACATCCGCATATACGCACATACATACATACATACGTACATACGGACGACAAAAGTCGTTGTAATTAACTTGGGAATGTCAAAATGGATATTTCGGGTGTTAATACTTTCTTAGGCACCTCTCCGCGTGTGGTCGAGTTGAAAAAAAAAACTCAACATTAATTCATGGAGTGAGCAAAATGGAAATTAAGGCCGAATTTTGAGTGAAAATATTTTCGCGAATACAATACTTCCTTTTTTGTAAAAGGAAGCAAAAACGAATGAATTCTTGAACTAATATAATAAAGTAGAATGAAGCCGCTCTCCGGCATTATGACACAAGTGATTATATAGTTAACAACGAATAAAGTCCACCTACTACTTTTTATGTGAGAAATGTGCCCATTTTACCAACCTAGCTTAAATGCTAAAACATATTAAAACATATTTTGCCTTTTTAATGCTTATGTTGAAGCAAACGTGTATTACTTTCTAACCAACTTCTTGCTTTAATCCTATTACTATGTCATTACTTCCCACTTTTGGGTTTGAGTCTCGGTGAAAGGTATCCATATCGTAATCGAACTTATTGAGAGGGAGTTTTTATTAACTGAAATAATTGATGGTTAACCTTAACCTTTTCATGTTTTACATCATATGCGTGGGTAAGAATGAATAACATTCCGATATGAGGTTCCTCAAACTTTTCATTTTTAATTTTTTTTGCTATTCTTCTCTCTGAGGAACAATGTCAGTCTTGGGCAAATTTTACTGCTAACTAATATTTTAAATAAATCATGACTCCGTTCTAAGTTTTTTTTTTTTTTTTTTTTTTTTTTGGCACCTCCAATACGTTTACCCCCCCCCCCCCCCCTCCCTTATCTGATCGGATTCATCACATGATGGAAGATTTGTTTTTGTGCAATGATGTCTTAAAAGATTTTTAAGAAATTTTCTTGATACAAAGTAAAACAGTTGATGTAGTGAATATGTCATTTCTGACTGGATAGGTATGAGAAGTGATTTCTGGTAATGAACTTAATTTGTGAATAGATAATGCGTTGTTTTCAGCATTGACAGCGCCAGATACCATGCTGGTTCACCTTATTTGACACACAAAAATTTTCACTTTGCTCAACAAGTTTTCGTTTTATTGAAGTGATTGCAGCAATAATTAGTTTACATTAAAAACCTAAAAGTATTTCAACATAGCACATGCTGTTCGTTAAGTATTTTATTAAAAATTCGTGAGAAAAAGATAAAACCATCTAAAAATGTAACTGCGATAATGTCATGGAAAACATGTTCGTCTGTACTCAGTGTACATAAAGTAAAAAAACCTTTATATCTAACATTTATCATCCTAACATCCATCCTAGACACATCAGTTCTTATTAAATTTTAATTTAATAACTTTTAAACAAAAAACTTCAGAATGTTTTTACTCTGCTTCGGTACTGCATTGTAAAGTAAAATCCCTTATTTATACTTTGTTTTAAACACGTGAAACGTGAGGCTTAAACAGAAAAAATACTTTCTCAGTCGTTTTTTTTTTGTCAATAATAATTTCTTTTTAACACAGCTAGCGAATATTTACTTTGTGCTACTTTTCGTAAGCGATGGAAATAAATAAATTTGTCTGCTACTTTCGTTATGAAGTCATCACATGGCATTCGAACTGCTAAAGACGTGGTCAAAACGACAAAAGTATCCCTATGTCCATCAATAAAACCTTCTGCCGGGATTCAAACTCAAACAACTTAGGTTTGAAAAAGGACGAAATTATGCTGATTTCCTTAATGCTTGACAATCTTTCTGGTATATCCATAAAGAAATCATTCTAATATCGATAAATGGCTTGCATTCCATAAAGATTTCATTCTAATATCGATAAATGGCTTGCAAACAAAGTCTTTCCAAAATTTTCAACACGATTTTTCAATAAAGCCGTTCAATTTTTTTCCAAAATATTTTGGAAATAATAAATCCACAATAAAATGCTAAACAAATATCATTTAGTGCGATTTCGTGGTTGACGATGTGTAATTTCGTTCAAAAACGCCAAGTGGAGCCCTTTCAGCGGAAAGTTCGGAAAAAAAGGTTTTGAGAAAAACGTGTTTAAAAATTTAGAAGCTAAATAGCATCGATTCCAGCTCCATTGAGTACAGTCCCTGTAGCAGCTTCAATCACCTTAGCCTCTTCTGTTTTCATTATTTATTCATACAACCTTAAGCAAGCAGCACTGACATTCTGAGCGTCTACAGCTGTCAGAACTACTGCATTCTTCGGTATCTGTCGTAGCTGCAGTTTGAAGAAGCGGAGACTGAATACTTGATAACTTAGAGAATTTTGCTCGAAATTACTTGAAATTTTGGGAATCTATTTTTTAAATGATTATAACTACAAGACAAAATTTTAAAAAATCACTTTTTTGAAACGAAACCCCCTTCTTAAATTCGTTTTCTTTCCATTATTTTTGTTGAAGAAATGCTCACAATTGTAGTATTAAATGAAAGATACTGTTAAAAAATTGTAGCATAAGACAAAAAGCCGAAAAAAATGAGTAAAAAACACTCCACACGTCCAAGCCATTTAAATGTCTTCAGTGTAATCAAGTCCTTTTTCACAGATTTTATTTAGCGAATAATCATTCAGTTATCATGTCTAACCTCTTAAAGTTAAATGCTGTTCCAAAAATACACAGAAATAATAACAAGTACAAAAATACCCAACCCGAAAGAAACTGCCAAAAAGAAAAAACAAAAGTGATAGGAGAAAGAAAACAACTTAAAAAAAAAACCCAGATAGTATTAATACAAAACAATTTATTACCAGCATATAGCGATTTTTTACCAAAGATGATATTCTTTAATTTTTAAAAATTTAGCTTTCATAAATTTCATTCATTTATTTTTGCTTGAAATTTCAAAGTAAATTAAAGTACTTATAAAATATTCAATCTTTCGTCGGTATGTAGATGTTATCGTAAAAATGTAAAAAACTTTCGAGTTTCATGAAAAGGAATGGGGATTTTCTAATTTACCTAGTATCAAACCTACTTTCTCCTAGTAAACATTTGAGATGAAGATTGGAATTTCCGTTCATTAAAAAAGCAGTGCGATGAAATATTTTGAAATTATTTTTGAAAAACAAATTCTTTGAATATAGTAGCAAACTTTTTATTCCGAAGAGAATATTAAGTGTAGAAGAAAACCTAGTTAGGTGTAGGCCCAAAGAAAATAGTTATATGGAACTAAATGCATTTTTGTATTGCATTACAGTCTCTATTACACTAGAACACTATTGCAGAGGAACCAGGGCTGTGGAGTGGAGTCGGACAGATTTTGGGGTAAAGGAGTCGGAGTCGGAGTCGTTAGAAAACGTGCCGACTCCGATTCTGAGTTTCGCTTTTTTCTTTAATTTTCACTGATTCTCCTTGCATTTTTTCAAAAACTGACTACCATTAATTTGATTACCTAAGAAAATAATTGTCCTTGTGGCAACCAGCTGGCTTGATAATTTGTCGAGCTTCCTGTAACAACCACCTATGCCGACTCCTAGTTTGCTTATTTTTGCACTTTATTTAACCGATAGCAACTGTCAGCAAACAGTTTTGTTGCCTAACGTTTTCTAAGTAATCACTTTCAAATAAAATTAATACATTTTTTACCTCGATCTCACTTATAAAGTAGTAAAAGGAATCTGAATCGCTTGAGCAAGTCGGGAAACTTCTGAGAGTGCTTGGCAGGGTTTGCCGATATGTATCAGTCGATATATATCATGATATATATCACGATATATATCCGATATTTATTTTGAAAATGTCTTGATATTTTGATATTTTTGATATTTATTTTTTCAATCACGGTATTTTCAATATAAATTCGTATTAATCATAGTAATTTTGTTCATTTATTTCTGAAAATAACCAAAAAGTGATGTACTATATTTTAAAGATATGTTAATACATCATTAATGTAACAAAGTAATATAGTATTCCTTCTTTATTTTGTATTCATAAAATGATAAGTAATGTAGCAATTTTAGTTCCGATTAAAAGTGCTTAATTTAATATTAAACGTTGGTCAAAAAAAAAAAAAAAAAAGTCCTATGACTGTGCACTAATACATATTTTTTATTTCTCGATCATATTATAACTGCGCAAAACTAGCTAACAGAAGAAAAATGAGTAAAAAAGCTAATGCTAAATTAATTCCATTAAAATTGATTAAAATGTTAGGTGAAATGTTAGATATATAAATAATAAATAAACCTTAATTTTAAGTCTGCATATTGTAATAACAATATAAGAAAATAAAGAGTGTTTTGAAGATGACTTTACTATTTTGAAGACTTGAATCTGGACTGATTGAAAATTTTGGATACATATCAAAATATCCGATATATATCAAAATATCGGATATTATTGATATTTTCGAACCTTGGTGCTTAGTAAATTCAAGTAAGTGTTGGCACGAAAGCGCAAATCTAAAAGACCCAATAAAATATAATTTTTTTAAGAGACTTTATTTTCTAAAGACTTTATCTAAGAAAGTTTGGTTATCACTAAAAAGTTCGAAATAAAATCAGTACATGATTTATTGGTTACAACACTGAATAATTGTAACCTTCTATTAAGGTTATAAGTTGCCAATAAAATTAAAATAAAAAATGTAGCTAAGAAATGTAGGTGTAGTAAAAGCTATTCGTACAAAGCTGTATACAGCCGCATTTTGGGTAAAATTTGCTCCAAACGTTCATGTACCCGACCTCTCCCCGCAATATAGTGCAATATTTTCGTTGAAATTTTTTAAGATGAAATTTAAAATTTGTTATTTGGGAAATTTTTCAGAATTAAAGTATTTAAATTCTTATAAACTCTGAAATTAAGTTGAGGTATTACCAACGAGATGGGTATCACTCGGGGTGGGGGTGGGGGGGGGGCAGGGTTGGACCACCTCATCTCAAAAAAAGTTTTTGATTCAGTAAAAAAAAAAAAATCTCTCAAGTAACAAGTTTCAAAAATTGAAAGCACATGATTTTATCAACATCTGTTTACTAAACATTAAAGGGAAGCAAATTAATCCTATTCAATTTTTTTTAATGGAATTATAGAGTAATCTCACTTTAGAAATCGCAACCGTTGGATAATTTGATTTTCAAATTGAATTTCTAACGTTGTATACATGTTAAGTTTACAATAAAATACAACGCAAAAATTTCATAAAAAGGAATTAATATTTCAATTTCTGTTAGGGGTTTCCCTCCTTCTTATTAGGGGGGAATTGGAAAAATAAATAAATAAATAAATAAATAAACCTGGAGTCGGAGTCGGAGTCGGACGTTTCAAAATTCAGGAGTCGGAGTCGACCATTTTTCTTCCGATTCCGCAGCCCTGAGTGGAACTCATATCATCCGTTTCAAATGGAACCGGATCAAATTCGAATAATTTGATTTTTTTCAAAAGGAGCTCTAGTTTAGTTAATTACTGTATGTGTGAGCGGAAAGTGAAAAAAAACTATTTTTAGAGAAAAAGAGCTTTTAATTAATTATATGGAAAGGTAACGTTTTTTATGATAAGTGTACTACCAATCTGTACATTAGTACAGTATGTACTATGTACATTCCGTACTGTAAATGAAAGTCATTGTTAGCTGAGCGGAGGGAAGGATAATAGCGTGCTTCTACAGATCATTATTTTGCGAATCGAAAGTTGTGCAATCGCCTAATTTTTTTGCTTAGATTCTGAAAGCAATGCGGACAATCAGCGTTTCGAACAGCTGAAGCTCGGTTATTTGGAGTTCTACTGTATTACCATTGTAAATGTACAGTAGTAATTGCAATACAATGTACAATAATAATTAAATTTGCTGCTATTTTTACTCCTTCGCAAAACTATGAAAAAAAAAATATAGTATCGTTTTGCTCATGAAAGAACTTGAAAATAGGAACATAAAAACAAATTTCTGCACATTACGATTTGCAAAACGAGAGACATCTAAAAGGTGTGCAATTAGGTCATCATTTACTTTACTTTTTGAGCACTCCAAAAGGTGTGTTGAATTACGAAAACGTCTCTTGAGATGTCTAAGCAAATTAGTGGCCCTAAAACTAAGTAAATTCAGACTTTTCACCCCGCTTTATTTCTTTTCTTCTTTACTTTCTGCATTTTTGAGACTTTTTTTATTAATAAAATTCTCGAAAGAAAGCTAGGGCGCCGCCAATTTACGACCCTACATAATTCTCGGGCCCTTGTTACATTGTTTTGAAGCAGAACAACTACTTGTCTGCAATGGGCCTTTCGTGTATAACTCACTTCAGTAATACGGTGTGGAAATCGTTCATAAATATCTTGGATTAACATCTCTCGGTTGAGCAGCGGTGATTCAAGCGTTTAGTTGCGGAAAGGAAAAAAAAATACGTTTAATCTAATTGGAGAGCTTCGTCTTAATTTTTCTTTTATTCTTTCGTTTTTCTCGTGTCTTTTAAAAACGGCCACATTTGGGAAGAGTTATTGGCTGAGCGGCTTCTCTACCAGCTCGTTATTATTATCCGAAAGCGCTGGAATAAAGGCGAGCGTGGTGGCAACAGTAAAAAAATATAAAAAACCGCAGACGATTATTACTCTCGGAAGAAAAAAGAATTCCAAATAGCATTAAAACTGACCTCCCAAGTGTTGGCTTGGTACATTTGTGAGTTATTTTAATTAACTAGATGCAAGCTCCAAAAGGACAAGATAGTAACAAGGTTCTTTTTGTAAGTTATTTTTCTTTTATACATTTTTTGTTTTTTATCTCGGTAAAAGTTTGTTAATAAAACAGAACTCGAATAACCACATAATTACGCAAATAGTGTAGGATTTTTTCACTCACTTATCGTTGTCTCACTGATGGATACAAAAGCGTATTAGTGGTAAAAATATTCAAAAGAGGTTTAATGATTTGCTTTGTGGTCGCCGTCTTTTTAAAAGCCAATTTTTCGTGAAATAGTTTTTAGAGTCATGCAGTGAAAATAAATTACTTTATTTACCACACAACAATAGTTTCTATAGAAAAAAAAAAACATCACAATGCTCCTTTTTTTTCTTTAGATAAAATGATGTTTGTAGTTTTTCCCCCATCTTGAATATTACATTGTCAATAGAGTCATGCGTTACTCGGTATCAAGCACTTTTTCTTGCTATCTCCGTTTATATCTTTTATTTTACCATAAATGTCTGAAACGATAATGCATTTTTCATTAAGTGTTTTGTGATTGAATACCTGAAACAAACAAGTTTGTTCGTTTGTTTCGTTTAATACGTTTGATTAGTAAGAGTTTTTGATACATTTCCCACCTAACACAGTAATTTTCAGTTTGCACCTATACGTAGATAAAACATTCTATTTGATTCAATTTTTAAAATAATTTTTTAGAAGTCTAAACGCAGCAATAGTAATGGCTATAAAAATCTAAAGGTTGATTCAAGCAATATCACTAAATACTTGTTTTTTTTCCGATAAATTTTGATGTCGGATAAATAAACCTAATTTTTGAACTTAGTAAAACGTATAAAAAAAGATAAACGGAATAATTACTGTTCTATTGAACAATTGTGCTTTAATTGCTAAAATAAAATTTTGAGTGCAGTTAAATTCAGTGAAGCAAAAAGAAACATTTGGGAGGATGGCCCAAATCGTGTAGGTTTTTTTTAAGAATGCTCGAAAATCGTAGTTTTTGGATTTTTATCGTATCAATTTCGGTTTTATTTCCTAGCAGTATTCTTGAACTGAAAAATAAAAAGTGGTTTTTGTATTATTTCAAACCCAATATTTATTTATTATCAAACTTTACAAACATTTGAAAAACCCGCTTTGCCCTAACAGGGAGCCCTAAGCGGGTAAGCGTAACTAATTGTGATTTGGTACATTTGCCAACTAAATATGAAGTTATAAAGGATTAAAATAGTTGACTAGCTATCTAAAATTATAAAAAATATATAAAACAGTTGTACTTATCCAATTTAAACTCTGTACATTTGTTTATAAAACAAAGAAATAATTGATTAAATTAATAGACTAATTAATTGCCATCATAAAGAATAACTTTTTAAAGTTATACTTATTCTATTGAAATAGAAAATCTAAGTCAGCACACGAGTCACGAAATTATAAATAAATACATGATTAAATCCTATACCCGCTTTGCCAGAGGGCTCGCTTTTTATTTCAATAATTATAAACTTAAATTTAAAAAAGAAGCAAACGAAATAACTATCGTAGTTTGTAGGTGAATGGTGACAGAATAACCTAAAATTATTGACAATAACAAAATAAGCTGGTCTTCGACTAATCACAAGCTACAAGACTTCATTTCTTTTTAAAGGAATATACCTTTTTTTTTTAATTTTAAGCCTGGTTGCGGCATGCCGTTTCACTGCTGCTTTGTTGGGACTGATTAAAACTCGGGGGTGTTCATGTAAACATGACATACGTGATACTAAAATCGAAGGGAAAAAAAACAATCAAAATATGATTTCTGATGATGAGAGTGATATTTATAATACTATACCTCGATATTTGCGTATAAAATATAGTAAATGCACCCAAACCTGTTTTTATGCGGTCTTTTTCTGCGAATTTTTTTTCTGCGGTACATTAAAATTTCAATCAGTTTGAAATTTCAGGTTGGGATTCAATTGACGAAATTATTTTTAAAACAAGTGCGAGGTAGTATCTTCCAAGTGACGGCATAGGCATCCCGATCGGAAGTCACTGTGACCTACCAAAAATTTCCTTATTCGGGAAATTTTGTCCGACTACTCGGCAAAAATTATCACTTGGTTTATTCTGATTTTGTTTAAATATTACAATTTAGTAAGTTTTTGTGTTATTTTCTATGTGAGACTTTTTTATGTGGTTCCTATCCACCGCATTAAAAAAAAAAAACAGTTGCGAATTTTTTTAAGCTATTCGTGAAGTTTCGAACAATTTTTTTAATGTGATTTTTTTATGCGGTCCCTATTCCCTGCATAAGAACAGGTTTGGGTGTATAAATAATGGCAGGTTCAATAAATTTTTTTTTTTTTTTTAGAGTTTGAATTTAATTGAAATATCTTAATAATGGTATGCATTAAAGGAGCAAATGCATAATACAAATTGCTTTGGAGTGAGGATAGGAACTTTTTTTAACTTCTACGTCGAATTTGATGATTGGATACGAGAAAACTAGTTTTGTAGAGATTGTCGATAGAAATCTCTTTAATGTTTTTTTTAATATGAGGTTCTATTGGAATCTCTAAAATATCTCTGAACTGACACTGGATTTGAAATTTCATTGATCATATATTTATCCAAATTTGGCGATACATCACCGTGTTGCCATGTGCTTGTCAATACATGACGTCATTGCGATGTCATTTTGAAAAGTAACTTTACAAGTTACTTTCAAAAGATAGTAACTTGGAAAGTTGTGAAAGTAACTAGAAAGTTCTTTCAAAAGAAAGTAACCTTATGAGAAATTTTGATTATTGCCGAACAAGAATTTTTTTATCTTACGCAAATGAATATAGCTAAGAAGAATCTCTCTCTCTCTCCCAGGGGGAAAAAATCAAACCTGAAATCAAAATCGGTTTTTATGTCAGGGATAATAAGTGGTTTGCTTAAAGCAGTAAAGGACTGGAGTTGGTACTCGGGGCTTGGAGTTAGTTTTATTTATTATTTATTTATTTAGGAAAGTAGACATAGATCTGTGTAGAAACTGGACGTTACTTTAAAGTAATGTCGTATTCATGTGGTTTTCATTTTTCTTTTTTGGTAGAAGATAAGTCTTATCGCACCTAAATGATCCTTTTTTACTGCAAGCATAAAACTCTGAAAATCATGCAGAACTACAACTTTTAGAAACATGGAATAATAAAGAAGAGAGCGTAACACTTTGAAAAGGGAGAAAGAGCGTTTTAAAATAAATAAATAAATAAAAGAAAAAACTGCTAAAAATATATATTAATGTTTCGAATCTGCAATCTTTGATTGCTAAAACTTTGATTGTTTTTTTTTTATTGTTGTCTTAGGAGCTTAGCAAACAAATTTATTTCAGTATTGTTTCTAGAAATTATCAAAACTTAATTGTATTACATAGAAATAAAATCTATGCTCTTCATAAATTTCATGCAATGAAGTAAGGATTTACTATATTTAGATTCATTGTGGGCTACTTCGGGAAAAAATTATCTGTTACTGTGAAATTGCCCTAAGGTTTTATGTCATAATATTAGTTACGGGATGCACATTTCATTGGATTTGGGGAAAACAGGGACTGCTCATTCCCGTTCTCTTGTGAACAAATCACTAGAAATATTTTTTATAAAAGAAAAAAAAAACTTAAAAACTAAACAGAATTAATAGCTCTCTCAGTCAAGTATTGCTTCATTGCAAAACGTCTTATGCTTCAAAAACATCATTCCATTCACATTATAAACTAAAAGAAAGAGGAAAATAAAAGAAAAGAAAAATGGAATTAATTTAACCTTTAAATACCACATCTATTTGGCAACGTACCGAATTTAGTCTTATATTTAGAGTCTTTAAAGAGAGCATCAATTGTCTTGTGCAACAATTGATGCGTTTAGCAAAATAGAATTGAGGCAGGGAAAAGCAAGGGGATGAAAGTGGACATTTTCAAGTTTTCAGTAAAACGCTGTCCTACGTAGATTTTCATTGAAAATTTGTTTTAAATCATACTGCATAGCACCATCTACCAGGGCTACTTGTAGTATCTTTTGCCCCAAAAAAGAGGAGAGGATCCCCTACCATTTCTACTGGTTACTAGAAAGTCGCCCGTCAAAGTATGAAGGGTGAAAATTGCTTTTCTTATTCAACATTTTAACGAAGCAATTGCCTGTTTGGTGATATTTTAATAATGAAATTTTAACCCTAACTCCAGTGGATTAACCCTAAACTCCAGTAGATAGCGTTCATAGTCGAACACTTTTTCGCTTCTTCGTTCCCCTGAAATGACTGTCTGTAAAACAGTTAAGTCACCGGATCGAGTTCAGCCTTGTCAAAATAAAGGCTTTCCCTGCAGGTTAAACATTACCAAAACACATTATCAAATTATCATGCCGTGGCGAGAGTTTCATTATTTAAACACGCGGGTTACTCGATCATCGACTATTATTTATATGAGGATGCTAAAATCTTAAGTTTTGGCACTTACAACCTTTTCTTCTCATTGCCTCAATCGCTCTTTTGCTATCTTTATCTCATTACTTAAAAACTTTTTATTATGTAGCAGCAACATTTAAAGCTGGCTGTTTAACAGTTTTGAGAAAAGGGAAAACCCTTACTACTTTCCTAACAACCTGCTCCCACCGGATGAAGTGGCGCATGGCGTCACGAAGTCCATTCCCCTTGCACCACGGCGTCAATATTACGTCTTGTGGTCCCAGCCCTCTTCCTGTGCCAATTACGGAATGGACAGTTCACGCTCGATCTCTGGACAGTCCTCCTGGGCACGAATTTCGGCTCAAAACCTCGACCGAGGGGGGGGGGGGGATTAGGGAAGGGGGAATCGAACGCAAAGATTCGCCCGCGTTGTAATTATGGTACAAAGGAGCCGCTAAAAAGCTAAGCTTTTTTCCTTTCTTCGTCTGCTTATAGCTATAATTCTCATTTGTTCTAAGCAAATTTGACAGGAAGTGTTTTTCTTCTGTTTTAACGCTTTTCAACACTAGCGGGAGAAAGTGGTAAGCCGTACTTCACCCCAGTTGCCACAAGGTAACGTCTCCTCCCCCTTTCTTTCGGGAGTTTTGCGAGTTGTTTACCTTATTAACAGGGCAATTTTCTTAGTAATCTTATATATTTGGGTACCTTTTTAGGCGAAATGCAATTACGGTTAAACAATTTGTTGCAAATATCTTGATTAATCATTTCATGAAACAGGAATGCTTTGCTAATCCATTGTGGGGCAAAAATTCTGCATAGAGTAATAAGCTGCGCAATTGAGAAATTACTTTTATGCTTCAGCACGAAAGGAATATTTATCGTTAGCTTACAAATTACATGTGAAGACAGTAATAACCTTAAAATCTTGGAATCACATGTATTTCCTAATGTATGTTTCCCTCGTTAAGCCTAACTGCTGTATGAAATTCAAGGATTCAGTATAAATGTGGGTATGCAGTTAGATCTCAGAAGGGAGTGGTTATGACAGCAAAATCTCGACAAATATATCACGTATAAAGATTCATACAAAATTTGGTATGCAAGTGGACCTGGACTCAACTCTGATTCGTTTTAGTGCTAAATGCTCTGGGGAGGGTTCACTGTCTGTGCAAGTTAATATCGGCCAAAAGAAGAACTAACTAAAATCAAATATGAATTAAATTCAAATATTCTTACAACCGCTCAGTGAACGGCCGGAAGTGAGGAGTCGAAAAATACATAAAAAATTGAAAATTTTCTCAGAATCTCGCTTAGCCCGGTCTACTCTGTATAGGAATTCAATTAACGGAGACATCAATAAAAACCGGATTTGCATCTTTTCGCGAACTTAGTGGGGAAAACTATCACACACGTAAAATTTTGGTGTCAATTGAACAAACAAATGTTTTTACATAAGATCAAATCTGTTCTTAACTTCTAATTAAAACTATAGTTAAATTTTTTTGAAGCAAATAATATTCCAAGCCTTTTAGGTTGATTGATGACGATTTCTTTCTCACACACAATCAGAAAAAACTCAATGATTTATAGGTTTGTTTGTTGCTATTTTGCTTATTTTTTAACAAATAAAATTGTTGAAATTGATTTTCGAGTGATGCTTTTCGTCAACATCGAATCAACTTATTTTCAATTTAACCTCTTGATTCTGCTTTTGCGACTAACTACGTATATTGTTCTTTAGCAGACGATAGATAAGCATATTATTCCATTTTGAAGTGTAATTGGAGACTTCTAACGGCTATTGTCGTATCATCCTTTCCATCGGCAGGGCTTAGTTTCCATGGGAGCTCACTGGAGCTCAGTTTTCGCAATTCTTTTCCATTTTATGTAAATCTTCTCATAATCGGCGAAATTCAATATATTTACACATTAAAGGAGTTCTGAATACTTTAAGACTTTTGCATTTCTTTTGTTTTAAATTAAGTTTTGAATTTTTGGATAGATTAGCTGGTAAATTGCGTCGGACATGTCTTTTTTCCACCAAAACATGTGAGCAATTTTTTTCCTCTTCAAAAGTTATGAATGAAAGGAAAAGTTTTGTGTGCAAGTTGGAAGGTTTTTAATTCTCTTTTAACCTTGTACCGCGATATTAAGTTCTACAATATTTACGAAAATTTTTAGTTAATGTTACTGCACAGTATTACGCAGTGTATTTTTATACAGTTATTTATAACACACAGGTTTATAGCAAACAGTATTATAAACGGTGTCTCCCCAGTTTCGCCGACATTTCATTCCCCCTCCCCCTGTTTTCAATTTCAATCATACCTTTTGATATGTTAAAGGGGGAGGAAATTTGAAATGTGGGGAAAACTGGGGATACACCATATAAACTACATAGTATATCACAGGACGCGGAAACGTCCCGCCGCCAAGAAAACCAAACGTCAGCAGCCAACAAAAGCAAATCCACCGCCAAAGACGAAAGAAAATAAAAGCGACCAAGAACAGTTTACACGACAGAACAAAATGGGGCTTTCTGGATTTTTCACCCCTCTGTATCTCAGCCCCATAAAGACCCCCAGAGTTGATTTTTCGTACACTCAATCTCTAGTGACCCCTGACGACGTAAACCAAAATACAATCCCCTGGACCATGAGGGGGAGGAGGAATTTAAGTTATAAAATCGCTGTTCAAAATCAAGCTGAAATTTCGCACATACATTCCTTGTGCCCTAGTGATGTGCCTTTTGTGCCATTTGACCCCCCTCACCCTGCCCCCTCGTTTTTACCCCACAAATCGTACATTCCCGGGATTCTGTAGCAGCCCCCCGGGGAGCTATGGTAATGATTTTTAGTATTCGTATTCTTGGGGGGCCATTGAGGACATATACAAAAATTCAAACCTCAGGGACATCATGGGCAGGAGTAATTAAAGTTAGAAAATCACTAATTTCCCCTAAATTACTACTCTTATATCTATCTCTTATCTATACTTACTCTTAGCTTATAGGGTTTGTTAATCTCTGACTGCAATTGCAAAGCTAGAACAGATCTAAGATCCAACGATTATTCAAAAGTTGTCTTTGGAAATGAAATTTAATCAAGACTAATAAAACAGATCCAACAGTTGCAACTAGACGTAATCGCTGATATCAAATTTGCCACAGCGACTGCGCACGCGCGCGGACTAAACTCATTGGGCTTTCTGTTTTAAGATTCTATGTAGTTTGTTTATATATAAGCAGAGAAACATTAATGAATAAGATTAGAATAGTTCCTCCCCCCTCCCCCTCCCCCAGTTTCGCCGACACGAAAATTCTTTTCTTCCTGTTTTTCAGTTTTGATATATTTAAGGGGGAAGAAATTTTAAATGTCGGCGAAATTGGGGTTATATAAACCATGAAAATATTTTTCTTCACATATTATATGTAACTGTATGCAATGTATATGATACATCTAACTTTATAATTGAAAGTGAAAAATAGCACTTATTTATTGATTTGCTTATTTTCTAAATTATGCACTTTTCACAAACATAACACATTATGAATTGAAATATATGATATATGTGTGTGGATATCCGTGTTTTGCAGTAATTTGTTAACCGACAAAATTTTTGCAATTAATTTAAGCAAGCCTTTTGAAATGAGCTAAGTCCACGCGCTAGTTTCTAATTGAGGTGGTTGCTTGGTAAGCAAAAAACTTTCCGCCAAACTAGATAAACAATTTAAAGAATATATCCATATTTCTGAGGAGTTGAAGGTAGGGGGAGGATCTAACGAAAGTAGGTGTGATGAAAGAGGAGAACAGGGAGGATTACAGTTTGGCAGATACTTGGCGGCCAAACTAGATATCATGACTTTTCAAGGCTGAGGATTTTGGGGTTTAGGATGAGGAACGGATATACAGGAAAAGAAGGATGAAGGCCTTTTTTTGTGCGGAAAGTTAAAGGTTTTCTTGGCGGGGAACTTTTTACAACAGGGTTGTTTTTGCTAAGATATACCTTACACCTTACACCTTAGTATATATATACCTTACATCTTACTTTACATATATACCTATGCACCTTATAAACATAGCTTTTTTTCTGTTAAAGAACCGCAGCACACTACTCTTTTCTTTTTTGTATTTTAAAAATGCAATACATGCACCAGCAATAGAAAAAAAACTGTGCACTTTATTACATTTAAAAGAAAAAAAACCCCTTGTTTTGACCTAGTGCAGCTTGTTCTATATAAATAGTGTTGCAACACTTGGAGTAAGCGAAACAATGAACAAGAAAGATGGATGACGTTTTTATGTAAGAGCCAATCAGCAGTCCTCAAAATTTTCCTTGGTCTCCATCAAAGTAAAGGTAGTTTATATGCTTAAAGAGCAATATTCATTTGAACATAAATATAAGTTTTTCCATTGTGATACAAAAGAATCAGACTTCAAACAAAATTTTTTAATCTTATTTGAAAATTAGAAACTTTATTTTAATTTTTTAGGGTAATCAAACTTCAAAACTCTCTTCTCGCTGTAGTCTTTCGGTGTAACTCCAAAAACTATGTTGGTATTGTATTGCTAAAGAAGACTCATAATGAGTAAGATAGAATGAAGAAGGAGCTAGATTATCGTTAATATATTTGTACTGAATTTGACAGCAACTGTGAGGAGCATGATAAATAATTTAACAGATAATTAAGTCATTTTATTCGGTTTTTCTTGTATAGAAAGTTTTGAAAATATGTATTCAGCTGTCATGTCCATCAATATTTCATAAAACTACGCATGATACATAACTTGCATTTTTCATTCTTTTACGATAAAGTTATTTGAAATTCCGTGATACTCTTTTTACTGATGTCAAATATAGTGTAGTATGAGAAGTAAATGAACATCTAAGCACAATTTATTTTCAGAAACACTTAGCATCATTAAAAACTATTTTAGTTGGGGTTTATCTAAGAAATATTCTTTCTACCGTTACAGTAAATACACATGTCTAACCAGAGAACAACCTCAACATTTTCTATTTAATGAACAAACGTGATTTTTGCATTAAATCAAAGCTTTACTCAAGACTTTTTCATATTCTGTATTTATTTTCAAATCATCTTTTGTTTCATGCTCTCTATCTATTCCTCCTTTTCTGTATTCATTGCTTGCTGGCCAACGTTTTTTTTTCTTTTTTTAAACTGTTTCAAAATTGCAAGAAGAAAAAAAAATATTTCCCTATTTTTATTTTCCTTTTCCTTCTGTTTTGAAATTGTGCAGGACGAAATTACTGCAGCAAATTCATCTAAGAAAAACTTTTGAAACTTTTTTTTTTTTTGAAAAATTAACTGCAATGTGTTCATTTGCTAGTCAGACTACCCTACTGAAATTTTCAGCTCGTACCTACAGTAAGTCCTGTAATGCGCATCACTTTTTAGAAACATATATTTATAACATTTATTGTGGAACTATTTTGGGAATCCTCGATAATCAGGGCTGGACTTGGATTTTCAAGGACACTGGACACTAATTTTTTTTTGATGCACCCCACATTTGTTCATACTATTTAGTATTTAAATCTTTTGATAGCTACGTATTACAGCTACTAGGCCAATTTTGGCAATATTTTCTATGGCATTAAATGTTACCATACATAATATATATTGTAAACATGTACATACATTATAGGATATGTAGTAGTAGTTAAAAAATCGATATGTATGATAAATATCTATAATGACATTTGATTTCAATCAAATTTTTCCTGATTACAATGAGACGTAAGTATTAAAAATATCCATTACATGCATTTTAAATGTAATAATACAGTAAACATAGCGTTAAGGCTGGAATCGCTTTGGTACTTTGCAAAAAAAGATTACAATTTTAAGCAAATTTTTTTTCCCCCCAGATTTAGTTTTTTTTTTATCTTGTTACAGTACAATATGAAGTGACTCCAACTTTCGAAAACTTTAGCAATAGATTTGGTGCCTCCCAAATATTGATGCCCTGAGTCCGTGCCCCATGTGACCATGACTTAATATAGTGCTGATGATAATTAAATAAAACAAACTTGATGAACAAAAACAGTTCGCACATGAACTGTAGTAAGCATTAAACCAAGGACCTTCTGACTTTGTGATACCCATTAGTTACTGATACACCGAAGCACTCTGACGGCGGCAAAAATTAAAGCATGAATTCATGAATAATTCAAGATAAAGGTAACAAGTAAATAGAAAAGTTAATTTAGGAGGGGGTTATATGTATATGAATGTTTTTTTACCAAAAATCATCCCAACACTAAAGTCCTCACCTTTTTTGCAATCTTAGCCGCAAAGATAATTTTTTATAGCCGATTTAATAAAGCTGAATGCCAAGTTTAATGAGTACCAGCAGGAAAAAATAAAACCAAGAGCCCACATATTTTCAAGCAGTGAGTAATAAAAACAATCTTAAGGTTAGGTAATAAGGTATCAGATAAAGATATCTCTCTTAAACATCTGATAAATATTGAAGCAAATAATATGTTTAATCTAGCACCTTATGAATAAAGTAAATAAGACACAAATAATGTTCAACGTAGGTTTTATTGAGTAGCTTTTTTTCCTCTGTTACATTTTCCAGTTTCGCAGTTTATTAGTCCGTGTTTATTGGCAAGAAGGGTTATTTTCAATGAGAGCAAAATGTATGTCTTATATATTTTTTCATATTGATATTTTAACTATTTCTCTCGTGATTTTTAGAAAGATAGAAACGTTGTAAGAAAGAGGGAGAGGGAGGGAGAGAAGGATATAGTATAACGTGAATTATTAATAAATACTTAGGGGAAATATTCTGATCCAGATTACATCAGTAACTGTGACGACATGTAAGAGGGAGATTCAATAAAACTCCAATGCAATCGCGAACAATATTCGTTGTAAATAAAGCACTTTAAACTTTTCCAGCCTACTTGTAAGTAAGAATAAAAATGGAGAAGGAAGAAAGATAAAAAATAAATAAACGCTTGCGCGCGTGAAAGAAAGCTTAAATAATCTTATTCCCATCTAAAAGAAAAATCATTAAAAACAAAAAAAAAGTAAAAATTCGATAGATTTAATCACTAAATGCTTTAAAATACAAAAAAAATAATAAATAAATAAAATAAAATACGTATATAATATCCGTTGCAAATAAACTCTTTAGTCTCTTTTTGTATAAAAATATAGATCCCGAAGAAAGAGCTAAAGATTAAAAAAAAACGGAATAAAAGCATGAAAGAAAACTTAAAAAATCCTGTCCCAACAAAAATAATAATCACTAAAAGCAAAAAATGTGATTAAACATTATTTTAGATTTCTGATTAAAATTACATTTTGTTGTGATTAAACTTATTAAAATGAAACATCTCGATAAAATAATATTTACAACATTTTTTAATAAGTTGCGGTTTTAAATCACCATAACATATAGTGTGCTGCTTTGAAATACGCAATTGATTTGATGAATGGAAGACTTTATTTGATAAAATTTTAAATCAGAGGCCAGTTATAATTATTGTAACAATATCCATCGCTTTACACGAGAGGGCATATGAACAAAGACCATATGCATTAAAGCATGTACGTCGTCTGATTCATTTAACTCAAGATAAAAATATAAAATTCGTAAATCATTTTAAATTTTAAGAAAACTTGTTAAGGGTAGAATCCATGTCAATTCAACAAGGGGTGTAACATGATGGTCTCGAATTTTTTTGAATTTAACATATGTTAAAATTCATAAAAAATTAAGATATAAGTTTTTTTTTTTGCCCAAAAAATTCCTGAGCCTTGTTTAAAAACGTATGCAACATTTTGAAATATGTGCTTTAATTCTTTTTTCCACAGTCTTTTGAGAAAAAAAGTCTAAAATAACTTTTTTAATTTTTCTGAAATATGTCATTTTCAAAAATTTTCATTTTTTTACAGTTTATTAGTACCACTAAGCACTACGTTCATTGAAAAGGAGAGCTTCCACTTTTTTGTTTAATAGATTTTAGAGGCATTTGAAAAAATGAGGGTTTTTAAGGAACTCTTCACGTAATAGCAGACCTGAAAATTCAAAAAAAAAAAAAAAAAAAAAAGAAACAAAATTTCGCAACAAGTGAGTTATATAGCGAAATTTTCATTTTGAGTCTACTTTATCCAGAAATTTTATTTTTTTATGAAAACAAAAACGCGGCCCCCAGCCGATTCGCTGCATTTCCCCCTCAGCGTAGCGCCGAAAGAATAGTTAAGCGCAATATGCTATTTTGTTCTCACTAAATTCAATATCCAGGATAAAATGGCAACTCGAAATGAAAAGTTCGCTACATAACTTAATTAAAAGTGTTCTCTGGTCACTTGTTGCGTTTTTCTTTTTTTTTTTTTTATATATTCAGGTCTGCCATTACGTGAAAAGTTCCTTAAAAACCCTCATTTTTTCAAATGCCTCTAAAATCTGTTAAACGAAAAAGTGAAAGCTCTCCTTCTCAGGGAACGTAGTGCTCAATGGTACTAATAAACTGTAAAAAAATGAAAATTTTTGAAATTGACATATTTGAGAAAAATCAAAAAAAATATTTTAAACTTTTTTTTTCAAAAGACTGTGGGAAAAAAACTAAAGCGCATGTTTCAAAATGTTGCATATGTTTTTAAACAAGAAAAAATATCCTTTTAAATAAAACAAGCAGCAACAAAATGTGTTCTAAAGTTTCTGAGATAATGGACTTTAAAGCTTTTGACATCCCAAGTGCGAAGACATCATCTTTGGCGACTATATCTCTTCCCAGAAATTTCTTTTGGGCAAAAAAAAAAAAGTCTACCTAAATTTTTTATGATTTTTAACATATGTTAAATTCAAAAAAGTCCGAGACCATCATGTTACACCCCTTGTTGAATCGACATGGATTCTAAGTAAGAAAAAATACTGCTGATCAATTCTATATTAACAAGTTGTTATATTACATTTTGAAAAACGTATTGGAAAATTCTCCATATGAACCGATTTCAATGAATATCGCTGTTTAAATACAGTTTTTGAAAAAAAAAATAGCTTGAAGGAGGAGTTTTACGACCATCGTTTCCATATTAAATTAAGACTACAGAAGAAGCTGAAAGCAAGATCCATTAAACAACATTTTGCATTCGTTTGCATATCACGTCTAAAATCAGTATTCAAAAAACGTAACCACGTGTTCAGTTATTCCTTTTTGTTAAATGCTTTATGGTACTGTATTTTTTTTCTTTTCATTTTAGGACCGTTAGTTCTGACGTAATGAGGAAAAAATAAGCATTTTGTATGCGAAAACGCTTTTCAGGACTTTAAAAATCAGTTTGCGTTATTACAAAATAAAAAAAGCATAGTACAACAGTTGATTTATCAATTTTAAACGAAAATATTTATTGAAAAAAATACTCGTGCTAGAATTTTGTTTTAGTAAAAAATCTTATTCTTTAGCTTTTGCAGGGGCAAATACAGAATATCATTGGGGGGGGGGGGAAGGGTATGCTGAAAAATGACGCCCCCTCCCCATGAACCGATCTACTGTTTTGTATTCGGAAAGTTTCTGAAACTGCTTGGGTGTACATAAAACCACATCGGCCAGGAATAAGGCACATAATAGGGCATAAATGTTACTAATGAATTTCGTAAGCAATGAAAAAAAAGTAGTATTTCAAATATTTACCTTCAAAAATAATTAATGAATTAAAAAGATTACTGAAATAGTTTATTTTATTTATAAAGTGTTCGAACACAATGTGGGATGGATAATATTGTCGACGATTTAGGGGACCATGACCCCCCCCCCCCTCTCCTTATAGTTGCCACTGTGCATTAAAGATTGATGTAGGGGACTAATATTCGGAATTTTACAAGATTCACTTTGTTATTCCTCTATTAAGACTTGTTTTATATTTGTTGACAACAACAACGTTTTTTCAAGCATATAATTTGAAAATTTTAATTGCTCGCTTGTAATTTCTGAGCTGAAAAAAGTACTACGGCCTTATTAATGCATCGGAAAATAGAGACTTCGCTAAGGGGGTCTAGGTTGCAATGCTGCAATGAGACTCAAATGTAATCAGTAAGTTTTTCTTTTTTACGAATTTAAAAAAGGCTTTTTCTGAAAAAAAGAAAAAGTGGTTAAAAAAAGAAACGGAAGTTATTTCAAGAAACAACACTCATTCTGCAGGGTCTTGCGCAGTCGTCTTTAATAGAAATTCAACTTTCATCAGTGAATTTTTATGAATGGAATGTAAAAAGTTATCGGCTTCTATTACTAATTTAAATTTAGTGCTTTTAAAGTTCAACTCCATGTGGTTTCATTGCGTAAACTGAAACTTCTCTAATAAGAAATGATATCAGACGCGGACATTGTGGTTTCAATTTCACTCAACAATGCGGATCAAAAATCCGCAAGTGCTCAATTAAGGCGTTATCATGGGCCACTCCCGCACCCATTATTGTGGTTCTCAATGACTACCGGAAGTTTATTTTTTTCAGGGGTTTTATAAGAGAAGATTACTACCTGTTGGTGGCTGATGCACCTTATGATGTGGTTAAAGTTCAATGAGATATAATGGATATTATGGGAAGTTTTTCTGAAAGAGTTATTCCCGGTAATAACGATGACTGTTAAAAAAAATCATAATGCCGTGAAGTAATAAAATTATTACGCAATTAAACATCACTTATGCTAACTGAATTACACTTTATACCATAATAAGTACTGGGACATTTTCAAAAATTCACATTTTCAAGAACTTTTCAAGAAATTAGAGACCAATTGCTTTGTAACTTTTGTCACATAAAAAATATGCTCCAGCGGTCGTTTTTCAACAAAAGTTATATCCTCCTCACTTTTCGGGGATCAGTAACAAATTGAGGAAAACAAAAATGTTTTTTGGTCATCATTTATCGTAAATAGTTGATAATAAACTGTAAATTTTAGAAACAAGTGAGCTTGTTATGTACAACTATTTTACATACTTTCGAGAAAGTATCACTTATATTCACGACGATATAAGCATTTTTTTTTTTAACTGCGAATTTTATTTCACGAGTTTTGGTTTATAACACACGAAGTTTTCCATTAATGCTTACAAAACTTTGAGGAAGCATGAAAGCATGCAAAAGAAGAATAATATTAAAATTCGAAGTTAAAATGTTGAAAATTTGATGAGATATGAACATTTAAAGCAATTAATTTTTCACCTCTCATGCTCGAAAAATAGCAATTTATAACTTTTATAACCTGAACCCCCAACTAGATTCTTCAACTGATAATAAAATTCCAGATCAATATCTTAAAAATTCAAAAAGGTTATTAGCGATCTAATGAGCCGACTCTTAAATAACTCTTAGATAGGAGACGAGCCGTGAGGGGTCGTTTGTAAATAATCTGTTTTTATCATAAATCACACTGAACGAATACAAACGAATGTTGTAAACTTGCTAACGACTCCTCACATTCGTCGCCTACCTAAGAATTGTTGAAATTCGGCTCATTAGATCGCTGATAACTTT
This sequence comes from Uloborus diversus, assembly GCF_026930045.1. Taxonomy (NCBI): domain Eukaryota; kingdom Metazoa; phylum Arthropoda; class Arachnida; order Araneae; family Uloboridae; genus Uloborus; species Uloborus diversus. The sequence goes on from NC_072734.1 coordinate 72,530,723, forward strand.
TTGAACTTTTAGGATATTGAACTGGAATTTTATTATGAGTTGAGGAATCTAGTTGGGTTTTAGATTATGAAAGTTATAATTTGATATTTTGCGCATGCGTAGTGAAAAATTAATTGCTTTAAATGTCCATATCTCATCAAATTTTCAGTATTTTAATTTCAAATCTCAGTATTATACTTCTCTTGTATGCTGTCAAGTTTTCTGATAAACTTAGACGGAAAACTTTGCTTGCTATGAGCCAAAAACCTTCAAATAAAATTCGTAGTTTTGAAAGAAATGCTTATGTCTTCGTGAATACAGATGATACTTCTGCGAAAGTATGTAAAATTTTTGTACATAGTGAGCTAATTAATTTCTGAAATTTACAGCTTATTCTCAGCTATTTACGATGAATCATGATCAAAAGCCATTATTGTTTCCCTCAATTTATTACTGATGCCTGAAAAGTGAGGGGGGTATAACTTTTTTGGAAAATGACAGCTGGAGCATACTTTTTATGTGACAAAAGTTACAAAACAATCGGTCTTTTATTTTTCTAGAAATCCTTTAAAATGTGAATTTTTGAAAGTGTTCCAATACGTTTGGTCATATAGTGTATGTTACTCGAAAGGTTATGTCAGTGGAAGAATTTACCAACTTATACTTTCTTGTTTCATATTCAAATAAACATAACTTTGCGTTATCCAGGGCTTGGTTGAGATGTACTGCACATATATACCGGCATATTGCAAGGATTTTTTTTTTCAAGGCATAAGAATATTATTCAGTAAGTTACCGCCCTATAGCCAGGGCTAAGGTAGTAGAAAAGAGATTTTCGTTTTGAAGGAATTAAGTGCAGTTGATCCTCATTAATTCGGAGGAATAGAGGAACCAGATCGTCCGAATTGATTAAAGTACGGAATTAACAAGATAACCTATAAATTGATTCAAGACATATAAACAAATTACTGTAAAAAGTAAAAATTATATTTTGAACTCAAGAGAATGAAATATAAAAATAGAAAATTTTTCAATTCCCCGTTTTTTGTTAAATTGCTGCCCAACATAATTTAAGTTTAAAATCTCAGATTGAGTGAATTCACATTTTTTCTCGTATTTCATGAGTTATTTCATAAATGTACCAATATTGGAGCTATTGCATCATAAATGAGCCAAAAATTAGGCCCTGAACCTTAGGTTGGCCTTATTTGGAGCACTTATTTTACAAGAAAATTATTAAAACTCGCTTTCTTTGCAAAAATGACAAAATAGCATACAAACATATTCCTAACAAAATAAAAAGCACTTTTTTCCGAAATCACCATTTTTTTTTCGCTATATTATATTTATTATTATTATGATCATCAACACAACGAAATCAATTTCATTTTTGTGTTTCATTAGATCATAATTACTATCAAATTTAGGATTTAAAAAGTAGATTATCTATTCATTAAAAGTTAAAGCAATGTCGATTCCAGTAAATATTGTAAATTATTTAACCAAAAAACAGCTAGCTTAGTTAATTTGAAAAAAGATATTAATAAAATAAAAATTAATGTGTATTTCAATAGTTGGAAGAGTTATCATAAGGCAAAAGCGTAAGAGTTTTCAACTTCAAGGGAGACAAAAGGAAGCAGAAAATTTAAGAATCAGAGTAAACCCTTCTGAAATTAAATAAAATAAATTTGTAATTAATGGTAAACTAGTGGTACCCGCACGGCTTTGCCCGTAATAGAAAATCAAAAGATTTTTTGGTTCGCCTGTATATTTACAAATAATGTATGGTGAATTTTCTCGCCAATTGGCTTGTATCCATGTTACGGTTCCACGTTATGATAATTTCGTAATTTACTCGTCAGTCTTATGATAATTTTGTTCTTAAAATTGGAATAGAAAAAGAACCACATCGAATTTTCGATAAATCGCTTCGAGGTGCACACCCCCATGCTACAAACTAACTTAGTGAAAAATTTCATGAAAATTGGCTGAACGGTCCAGGCGCTAAGCACGTCACAGAGATCCTGACAGACAGAGATCCGGACAGAGAGAGATCCGGACAGAGAGACTTTCAGCTTTATTATTAGTAAAGATTATGAAAGCCACTTTTTTAAATAATATCTGGAAATATTGAATAATACCTTAAAATAAAAAGAAAAGTTAGGTTACAGAATATTTTAGTTTCTTTTTCAGAAATTCAGAACTAAATTAATTTTTTTTACACAACTCAAATAAAGCATATTTCTAAGCTATACAACTTTAGACTAAAACTTCATGAAATATGTGAACTAAAAACGTAATTTTAATTAAAATTGCACTTTGTTGCAAATTTATTCCACAATAATAACAATAGTAATAATAACAGTAATTGCAAAAGTATTTTATGATATATTTATAATAATAATAATAAATATAATAATAATAATAAATATAATAGTAATAATAATAATAATAATAAACGATTTTATAATAAATAATAATAATAATAATAATAATAATAATAAATAATAATAATAATAAAATAAATATACTAACAATAATAATAAATATATTTAAAAAATATTTAATTATAATAATAATAATGCTATTTATATCAGTAATTACAGCGATGACAACTATAATAATGATAATACGTAGTAGAATAGCAATGATAATAATGATAATAAGAAAAACAGTAATTACAGATATAACATTTATGATAATAATAATAATAATAATAATAATAATAATGAAAATTGTGTAATAATAAAAAATACTGGTTTCATTTATTTTATTTTTTTCAAACTTCGCTTTGACAACATCTTATTTTCTTTAATTTATCTTTAAGACGTGCGAAGTTTTCTCCCTTAGCTCGAAGTTTTATCATATTCCATATTTTACATAACTTACAAACGGTGTATTTTGACAAATACGATTTTATTTGTATGTCAAAATAATATTAATTATTTTAGAGTTATATGCTAAAGGGGAAAAACATGCAAACATTTGATCGAAATTCACAGATCTTTCTCCCCTTTAAGTTCAAGGAGATAATCGGAAAGAGCACATGATATTTTCTCCCGGTAAGTTTTGCATGCATCATCTACCTTATCACGTGATGTGAGAAAGCTTTTTAGAACGATCCACTCGAACGTTTTAGGGAAGGATATCACGTGCTTTTATATTTTGCCCTTTTTACGTAGTTTTATGCAGATGAAAATGCATAAAATTATTAATTTTTAGCGTAATTGTTGTTGAAGTTTTAGAAAATACATATATAATACAAATATAAATAAAACTAAGTGATATAGAGATAAAAATGAATTACAATATACAAAATGTAAATAAATAAATAAATTTATAATCTGAAAAACTATATTCTGCAAAGTTTTTTTGCTTATGCATATAATATGAGGTAAAGAAAAACAAAGGGGTGTAAAGTGACCTTTCTAAGTTTTGAGAAAACACGTGCAAATTTCAAACAATGCGTAGACTACATGCAATGTACCCAGCTCAGTTACGACATCCAGATACCGTAGTTTCGTCCATGTTATAGACTCATCAGTCTGAAAAAATACATAACAGAACTGGAGGCAGATGTTCTCTCATTGAAACTGATATTACCAGAACCAACGAACTGGTACATAGCTGAAATTAATTTAACACACTAGAAAGAGTCAACAAGTATAGCTACCAGTTTGTTGGAATCTCAGCTTCAATGAGGAAACATATGCCTCCAGCTCGGTTATTGACTATTCCAGTCTGATGAGTCCGTAACAAGTACGAAATTGCAGCCTCTGAATGTAATAGCCGGACTGTTTGGTATTTTGGCATGTAATTCTTCTTCAGCCCTGGATTAAGGGGTAGTAACTTGCAGTTTAATGCGTAGACCTTAAAGTTTTTTTTTTTTTTTTTATAAATTATACTTTGCATAGAGTAGCAACTTGAAGACTACTAGTATCATATCTTGCTTCAAAACAGACGTAGAAGTTTCATCTACAATTTTTAATAGTTATCAAACCAAAGTTTTAGTTTTTGCCATTAACACCACTTTGTTTCTCACTCCGTCTAATGTGTAAAAATTTCCCGCGAAATGGGGTTGTTTCCTTTAGTAAAAAGTAGTACTTTTTGTCACTGAAATTGATAGACTAAGCAAAAAAAAAATAATAAATGAATAAATAAATATATAAAATAAAATAAAATAAATAAATAAAATAAATAAATAAATAAATAACATGGACCCATAAAATACTTTCATTTTCCTAACAGTTATTTTTTAATTATTTTTTTTAAATGTGCAATGTTTGAAACAAGGCGTGGTCTTGATGACATCACAAATGATGCAATTTGGCGCATTTTCTTCTACGTTTCCACGTTATGATAATCAAGCAGCGAATTAAGATTGCGTTCTACACTTGTTATCAACCATATCGTTGCGAATACACGTGAGTAAAGATGCGAATTAAATATTTTGCTCTGTGAATGGCCACACAGAATGGCATTTCATCATTTGATGTCATCGGACAGAAGCATAAACATTGAAAGCGCGCCAATTTAAGTAACTTTTTAAAAATATTTAACTTAAACAAATTATTTAAAAAATGGTCAGATCCTATGTTTTTAAGCATGTTCTTTCAGAAAAAAATATTTTTAAAATTTTGGAAACGACCCCATTGTGAAGAAAGGCCGATGTTGAGCTACTATGAGCTCCTATGAAAATTAAGCATGAAAATTAAGCCTTGTCTAATGCGTGAATATAATAAATAATGCCAAAAACTAAGCGGGTAGCTAATTTCTTCATTAGATAAAGGTACATTCTAGTGATATTTGAACAAAAAATAAATATATAACAAATAAATGTATCAAAAGTTGATATAATTATAGAAAAGGAATGCTCATTTTATTATTCTTAGCTTGAGGTAAACAAAATTCAAATAAACACTTGAAAAGTATTACCTTATTCTCCTACAAATTGAGTACTATTACCTTTTTGTTTTGATACTAAAATCTATTTGGTTTATTCGTTGCCCATATCTTTCATCTCTCTATCGCACATACACACACACACGATAAGTATTTAATTTACTGCACCCAACGCAATACGTACGCTGCAGATGCTTTACTTCACACTACTACGAAAGATTATAAGCACAAAATATAAAACTAATTCATAGCAATTATCATAACATTTATCGAAAAAAGTTCTATAGGGACTGATTTTATAGGTCACTATGTTTACAATATCGTTTAGTGTGCAAACATATGTCGTACAAGTTAGATTTCATGAAACGAGAGATGTACCAGCAAAATCGTTCGTTTTCCTTTAAAATTTCACTGAAAAGACGCTACATGAGTTGACTAATAGAAGAAAATGTCAAGAGTTTTAAAATATTGGTCCATTCCTTCTGAAATGTCAAAAATCAAAGGAAAATAATTTAGGCAAAATACTTGTGAGAATTCAACTCAAACTAATATAAAAAAATTCTCAAATAATGATAGAGTTATGTTGTGATTGCTGAGAGTCAATTATGTAAGAAGTGCAATTCAAGTAATTGGGTAAGTTTTCATCAAATGCACCTCCCCCTTTCCGAATCAGCACTGTAGTTGGCGAACTATCAATGAAACAATTCACGGAAAAAATGCAGGCGTTCCGTTTAAAATGAACTAATTGAAACAAAGGAAAATATCCTACCTGCAAGGCGATCATTGTTTCACGTTCACCCTTTAATTGTCGGCTCTGCCTTTCACTTTGAAGCACTCTCACTGGACTGCCGATCCCCGTTCGAACTCAGGACCGTAATGCTCGTTCAGCAGGTGCCTTCTTGCCAATAACAACACCACAGAGAAGATGGGGGGATGCGGCAAAGAGAAACAACAGGTAAATATAAAAAAAGCGCTCATTTCATCGTTTAGTTCTTTATCTTGCCAGTAGGAGGAGGGGAAGGCAGAATCGCCCGGCCTATTGATTCGTTGGTGATTTTTTTTCCGTCCACTAGAGGGAGTGTTAGGCGGGACTTTTTAGACCTTGGTCGGAGCAGGGGTGGCGTGGGAAAAAAACTGGACGATCTCTTCTCTTTTGTTTCTCTCTCTTTTTTAGTAATAATTTCATGCCTCGCGATCGTCTGCTGTCGAGTGAGATGCGTCGGAAGGGGGTAGTTTGGTCGGTCAGTGCGGTTTTGGCCCCGCCTTTGTTTCGGGTTGGCCTAGACGGGGTTTTTCCCGCCTTTGGCATGCCGTCCAGAGAGCGATAAATAAGTGGCCCCCGCATGGGGCTTGCACATCCCCCCCCCCCAATGCCTCATCTCCACCCGCCCTCTACTTTTAACATCTTTTCCCTCTGGATGATGATTTTTTTTTTTTTTTGTCGGAAACAATTTTAATTCCTCAGCTCACTGAAGCTTTCGCTTTGTTGGCATATAGGAACATTTGAAGCTTGAGATAAACTCTACTATCTTTGCAAACAAATCTTCTTGTATTGGTACTTCAAGCGACTCTCGTACTTACCAATTTACTGATTTATCCGGTTCCTGTCATGCCACAATTTTTACAAAGCACTGCAGGTAAGGGAGGATTTTCAGTTCCCTGCACCTAGGTTAGCTGCTATTGACCGACTCCTGGACTTTCGAACTCATTATTATCTATTTGCGCATTAACAGTTCAACAGAAAAATCCTATTAAGACCACATCATCTTTAGGGGACGCGGTACCAAACATCAAAAAAAATTTTATATTCATTTTAACTCAAAACTTTTTATGATTTTATTTTTATGATTTAATACAATAAAACAATTTAGCAAAAAAAAACCGTGTTAATTCATTATTTAATATAAAATTTTAAATTTTTAAAGTTTTGAAAAGTTTTTTAAAAAGCTATCTCCTACTACAATTTTTGTCGTATCGCATCCATTCTTTTTTTAAAACACTATTCAAACACTTTTACATAAAACTAGGTATTTTGTAAAATATCAGAGCTATAGAAAAATATTTATGATTTTTTTTATACAGTATGTCTAAAAAATTGGTAAAAATCTCTTATTTTAAAATTTGATTTAAAAAAAAAAACTGCTTCACTTAGAGTTTCAAAAATACCCAATAATGTGAGGCAAATACTTATAAACGCGTGCAAAAAATTTCGAATTGCTATCTTAAATACAAAAAAAGCCTTTGCACTTTAAATACAACAAAACATTCAAAAATTAGAAACTGAGAAAAATGCATTTAAAATATTCAATGGATGTGAACTACCGGAGGAAATTGAAAGGAATCACAGCAGACATGATGTTACGAAATCGGTTATAACTTTTTTCCCTTTTAATATTTCAGAATAAGATTTAGAACATACAAAGAAAACAGTTGAAGGATCATTTTAAGACTAAAATTTAAAAATCGACAATTTAAAGAAAATTTCACATTTTTTCGGTACTGCATCCCCTTCAGACAAGATGCATAACCAAAACAACAGAGCTCATCCCTTGGCGTTTCTAATTCTTCATATTTGGAGGAAAAGACTAGCTGTTATATTTCACATGAAAAGGGACATTTTGATCACTATGCAGCTTGTAACCAAAAGTCTTCAAATGTTCGATGATAACAAACGCGAAAATTTATCGTATAGAATATTTAAACATCAACTTAGTTTTGAGAAACAGAAAATTGGACTACCAATAAAGATTAAAAAAAAGAAAAAAAAGATAGAAATACGCTTCACACACAACGCACACAAATAAACAAGAGCATGCAGACGCACACACACATAAAAAAAACTAGGATGTTAACGGTTAAAACTGAACGAAAGCTTCAAATAACGCAGAGAAATGTGGAAAGATGCATGTTTGGAGTCACCCGAAGTCATAGAAAGCGGAACATATGAATTATGCAGCAACCAAAATGTTTGTCATTTGTACCGTAACGAAGTTAAAAATTAGGTAGCTGGAGACATTTTTTGCCGATTGATTTTATTTCTAGAAGTAAAATTTTTAAACTCGCACTTTTCACAGATCATTAAAGAAAAGCTTTTGGAAGTGGCAAAGGAGGACGAAAGCAACGAAAATGCAGACATCGATGACACACAATCAAACACTTTCACATTGAATGTCACATTTGAGACATTCCTTGATAATGGTTGGTTGGTTGTGTTAGGTTTAATGGCGTAAGAGCCTTGATAGGCTATATTGCACCAATGACAATGCGTCTTTACAATGGCAAATAATATTTCTGATTTGTTAGTGAAGGAAGATCTCGTCATGGAAATGATGCGAGAAATCATGTATGCATTAGTGTCCAACAAAAGAACAAAAGAAAAATGATTAATGACTAACAACTATCATAACTAGCATTTTTTTAAAAACAACAGTAAGTATACTCATGTTTTTTTTTTTTTTTTTAATGCACGTCGTGCATATGTGTTGAAATAATTACACAATAAATTCATTTCGAAACTCCCCAAATGTTAATTTTCAGCTACATACTTGCTTTTTACAATGAAATTTGACAGCAGCTCAGCCTTAGAACGTGCACCTAAAACATGAAAATTTTTCATTTGTGAGCGTTTTGAGTGAATTTTCAAAAAATCTTCTCTTTAAATAGTTCAGTGCATACTTGGAAGAAACTGCAACATTTGGTTGTTACTTTAATGATTACACAGGGATACGACCAGGGTTGCCAGATTTAAGAATAGTAAATACGGGACAAGCTTCTAGGAGTGAAAGCGGGAGGGAGGGGGGAATATTTTTGAGGTTTTGGGCAATTACTGGATCTGGTGTATTTTTAAGGGGTGCTTTCCGACGTAGAACGTCTCTTCATGATAAATCTGAAAAATTCAATCGTAACAAAGCATTAAATCTTACAAAATGTCGCTGATCAAAGAATAAAAATCGTTTTCATTGCGATTGAGGACGCATGCGCAGAGATATATTTCCAACATTAGTCAATGAGCAAGAAGGAAGCAACCATTCGGCCCCTCATGGTCTGCCTCCAAAACGAAAATTATTTTTGCGTTTGTTGCCACATGATTTTCTTATTGCTCTTTATTTCACATTTTGTGTTTTACTACTTTATTTTTTTCCCTTAAAATAATGTCTCGTTTCGTAAAATATTTTTATTAGCCAGAATACGGGACTTTAACCGTCCCGTAGGGAAGTTCCCCGGGACAATTTTTCAAAATACGGGACTGTCCCTTGAAATCCGGGACGTCTGGCAACCCTGGATACGACAGAAAAATCCCAGTTGTATCAATTAATAATAAAAATTACTTTTAAATAAAAAAAATGCCTTGAAAAAAAAAATACCCAGGAACTAAAAAGCAAAAAATAACTGATTACACTTACATTCTATTTCCTACCCAAACATAGAAATGAAATTTATTTTACAATTCCAGTTCAAAAATCAACTAAACTAAACACCGAATTATAAAATAAACACTGATTTAAATTACTATACGATGAATTATTTTAAATACCTAAATAATTATATACGATCTCTTAATTTTTAATAACCTTTTGAAGTCGGGGCCTCCTATAAACAACTACATAACGTAACTGACAACCCACCGAATCCTGAATTAAACACTAATTTAACTATACGTGAAATTAGTCTTTTAAACTAAACCTACTCAGTTACGTTAGGTAGTAGTTTAGAGGAAGCCCCAACTTCAAAAGGTTATTGAAAATTAAGAGATCGTATATAATTAGTTAGGTATTTAAAATGATTCATCGTATAGTAATTTAAATCAGTGTTTATTTTATAGTTCGGTGTTTTGTTGATTTTTGTACTGGAATTGTAAAATAAATTTCATTTCTTTGTTTGGGTAGGAAATAGAATGTAAGTGTAATCAGTTATTTTTTGCTTTTTAATTCCTGGGTTTTTTTTTTTTTTTTTTGAAGGCGATTTTTTTTAATTTAAAAGTAATTTATAATTTGCTTTTTAGTGTTGTAAATAACACTCGTATATCCAGATGTAAAACTTTTCGATAGGAAATTCGTCGCGTTCAAATATGATCTTAGGCTTTTGTTCTATGAAATAGAAAAAACCGATGCAATTCCTTTTCTTTAACTAGGCTGGATGTACAGTAATAATGCTATTGATTGCGAAGAAGAATAAGAGGAAAAGACGAGAAATAATGATGATATAAATAAATAAAGTAAATAACACAAACTAAAAGAACAAGTATGCTATTGAAGTGGTTAAAACATGAATCAGACTATCTTTGTCGGCTATTGTCTCTTCTAATAACTTTTAATTACCCAATTCCCCAGACGGATTTTTTTTTCTTTTTCGAAAGACCTTCACAAAAAACTCGGGTAGACGCTTTATTTTATGATTCAAGTAATTTTTAGTAGAACAGTTCAAAAGGAAAAAAAATGTACTAAAACAATTCATTGTTTTTGAAGATAGTTCAATTTACTTGCCTTATTTTATCATTTAACGAACGAGGTTTATGACATGCTTAGAATAAGTTACATTATTCCTTCAAATTTATCCCTTTAGAATCGTCTTCATGATTTGTTCATTGAGTTTCAACCCAAACACAGCCAACTTAATTACGTTCAAGGTAATTCTGCTTTTTTCAAGGCATAAACGTCGTGAAATAAAACTACCGTGAAAATTCAATGACGCTGTGTGCAAATGTGTTGCACAGTGTTTCTAATAATAACCTTCCATAGCATCAAGCCGCCGTTGTGAGTTCTGAGCACGCAAAGTGCAAGTAAGTATACACCAAGAAATAAAATCTCTTGTGAAGTGTGAGCTTCATGCTGCATGCTTTCTGCTTACTAATGGGTGTAAAGTAACAGAAATTCATCGACAAATGGATAATGTGCACCGAAAACTTCCACGAGAGACAGCAACATGCGGAAATAAGGATGAAACTTTGATGAAGGATGCAAAAATCATGCATGCTGGCGCTCCATCTGCTTTCCATATTTTGCTCAGATGACAAAAGTTTGATTCACACCAGGCAGCGTAGAGAATTGGGTGTAAGATCAGGTTGCTGTCTTCTGCGACAAGAGTTGGAAAGTTAGTTTTCACTTTCGTTTTGTTTGTTTCGATTTTTTTTTGAAAGTTGCTTCAGCTATAGATGATATTATTTGTTTTTCAAGCTCGTTATGTAATATTCAGTATTTATCATAAATATCGCATACTTTTTCATTTATTTCAAAGCCACATTTTTAGATGGTACGGAAATATGACTACACACCTTTGCGATCGAAATGAAACGAGCATATCTTTACAACGGAATTCATTAAAATATTGAATTGAGTTTTAAAAAATAAATTGAAGAAGGTTTTGTTTTTTTTTTTTCGTTTTGCGCTTGAAAATCATTTGTGTGATCATCATTATGTGTTATTGTAACAATGCTGTCGTGGGAAGGTAAGCAGCAGTATTTGTGGAAATGAATTTTCGAGATTTTTGAAGAAACTTGTTTCAGATTCAGCACTAACTACAGGAAAATATTGGAGTTAGACGTATATGTTTCCTTTTTTTTCTTCTTAAAATAGACAAGCAATAGTCCAGGATCTGAAGGGGGTTGAGCATGCATGGAAAGGCTGACGCAATATTATTTCTGATTATTGTTACAGGCGCGATGGTGATTATGAAATCACATGTCGTCGCCCCCCTGGGTGGTCGACAACCCCGGGGGAGGGGGGAAAGCAGTGGGGGAACCGTTTTCTAAAACACTCATAACTCGCGAACTATTTGAGATAAAACATTGAAAAAAGTGGCAATCGACGCAACAAAACAAGGGCTTCATAAAAGCTAAATATTATGGACCTATCTTTGTTGGTTTCTGAATAAAATTCCATTTTTCGCAAACAAGCAAAATTTTTGAATAAAATGCGCAAAACAAACTTTTTTTGACTAAAATAAATTCCAAATCAAAATTGTTTGATTTTTCTTTCAAATAAAGTCCAAAATATCATTATTCAGTTTGTTAAAATCATTTAAGTACTGTTAACGCGTTGAAAAACAAAATGACAGTAGCAAGCTCGAACACGATTTGCATTATAGTTCAGGATCTGAAGGGGTATTTTGAGATTGCATGGAAGACCTGACGCAAAATTATTTCTGATTAATGTCACAGGCCCTATAGTGATTATGAAACCACATGTCTTCGCCCCCCTGGATGGTCGACAACCCCGGGTAGGGGCAGTGGCGGATCCAGACTACGGATTTGGGAGGGGAACTTTTTCAGCAATATATGTTTATGGGGGGGGGGGGGTATATAATATTACTTATTGAAAAATAACCATGAAAATTGAGCTATACAACTTATCCTCTGCGTCTTAACGCTTCTTATAAAAAAAAATTCTGCATTACTAATTCTGCAAGTACAGTTCTCAAAAAATAATTTCAAAAACCGTTTTGCTCATTGCTGTATTTGTGTTGTTGTTTTTATATTTTAATCTTACAATGTTCACTAACTGGTAGGGGGGTCAAGGGGTTCTCCCCCGGAAAATTTTTGAAATTTAGTCCTAAAAACAGTTCTAGACGGTCTTTGATGAGGTTATACTGGGAGGAAAGGTTCGGTGGGAGGGGGGGGGGGGGGTCTTCGGTGGAAAAATTTTAAAAATTAAAGTTTTAAAAAGCAGTTTTACAATTTGTTAAGAAATGGGACTTTTTGAGGCTTACCCCGATAGTTTTTTTTTTTTTTTTTGTAGAATAGATATAAATTGATCACTCCTCCGCCCGATATTTCGAAACTGAAGTTCCAAAAACGCAGTTATAGTCAAACTTTGGTGATGTTACGAGCAATGTAGTTCTGGGGCTCTTTCCAAAAAATATTTCGAAACTGAAGTCTTAGAAAACGAAGTTTTTAAGCGATATTAGTGACGAAGGATTTAAACGCTCTCCCCTTAGATTTTCGAAATGGTAATTTTTTTCATTTTTAGATTTCCTACGAGAGCATTCGTGCTCTTGTCCGGAAATTTTCGAAATTGTCGTCTTAAACACGTGACTGTAGACCATATTCGGTAACGTAAGGGGTTCGGCTATTTTTCAAATTTGAAGCTCCAAAAGAGCATCATTTAACGATTCTCGATGTTTTTAGAATGCGAGGTGTTAGGCAGTCCTCCCTTGGAAATTTTTCGAAAATGAAGGCCTGAAAATGAGATTTGAGGAGCTCTTGAAAGGTTTTGACGGGGGAAAAGATACTTCCCAAACGTAGAATTATGAAGATTTTCTTATTTTTAAACCGAATAGGAAAAAGAAAAAAAGAAGAAAAAAGGAAGGAGGATAAAAGAAATAGGAGGTGCAGGATGTAATTAACTGATCAATAATATGCCACGATTGAAAATTTTCAAGGTTCTTTTCAATAGAAATTTAGATTATTTTCGCGACATTTTTCCCCTCTTATTAAAATAACTTCGTTTTCCCCAGGTACGTTCTATTCTCTTTAATTATAATAAATGTTTTTAAAAACATTCTAATCTGGCTTTTGTACCCCCCTCTCCCTATGGTTGTACGACTAAATTGTGGAAGCTTTACATAAACATGATAAAAAAATTTCCTGCACTCTGTTTTAAAATTTTTTAGGTACACGTGGGGTTTTTTGGGGGGAGGGGAACATTTCCCCAGTTCCCCTCCGTGGATTCCCCTCCGCTTCCGCTGTTGTCTAATCGCTTTTCCTGAAGCCTTTCGTCAAGTTCTAAAAAACAGAAAAAAAATTCCTATACTCTGTTTTCTGAACAGTCTTAGGGTCATTTGGGATTTTTTTGAGGAAAAAGGGGAACATTCCCCAGTTCCCCTCCTGAAATCCGCTTTTGCAATTCTCTCTTCACTTTTCTTTGTGCCTTTCTTCAAGTTCAAATTTTAAAGAACAGAAGAATTTTGCTGTACTCGGGTCGGTTGTGAAAATATTTAGGTACGTATGAGATTTTGGGGGGAGGGGAACATTCCTCCAGTGTCCCTCCGTGGACCCGCTTCTGCTATTTTCTAATCGCTTTTCCTGGAGCTTTTCTTCAAGTTCAAGTTCTGTAAAACCGAAGAATTTTCCTGCACTCTGTTGTGAAATTTTTTAGGTATCTTTGAAATTTTTGGGGGAGGATGGGAGCATTTAACCTGTTTCCCTCCGTGGATCCGCCTTGCTGTTGTCCAATAGCTTTTCCTGGTTCCTTAGTTCACGTTCTAAAAAACGGAAAATTTTTCCTGTACTCTGCTTTCTGAACAAATTTTGGTAGTTTTTTTTTTGAGGGAGTGGGGAGAACTTCCCCATCCCTCTTTGGATCCGCTTTCACAGTTCTCTCCTCGCTTTTCCTAATGCCTTTCTTCAAGTTCAAGTTTTAAAAAACGGGGGAATTTTCCTGTATTTATTTTGAAAAATTTTAGGTACACTAAATTTTAGGTTTTGGAGGGGGAACGTTCCCCCAGTTCCCCTCCCGTGGATCCGCGCCTGGGTAGGGGAGAAAGCAGTGGTGGAAGCCGTTTGCTAAAACACTCATAACTCGCGAACTATATGAAATAAAACACTGAAAAAAGTGGCAAAAGATGCAACAGAACAAGGGCTTGAAAAACCTAAACATGTTTATGGTCCTATCTTTGTTGGTTTTTAATTAAAATTCCTTTTTTAGCAGCCATACAAAAATTTTGAATAAAATACGAAAAGCTTTTTTTTTTTAAAGATAAGTTCTTTTTTTAAATTATTTAACCGCTTAGGGAATCAATAAAACCAGAAACTTCATTATTCAATGTGTTTAAAACTACTTAATTACTACCAACGTGAGCGTTAAAAAGCGAAATAAAAAATGCAAGCACTTGCCTAAGCGCATTCAATAAAACGGCAGTATGCTAAGGAGAAAAAAAATAGCCTTTTTATCCTTATGACGAACTATTCATTCTTCAGTTTACAAACTTATTCTAATTGCAAAGTATTCAACTATGGATTTAATTTTGTTACATACTGCTTTAAATTTGAGAAAAACTAGGGAACCAGGCCCAGAGTAGTTTTAATTCAAATATAATTTTAATTTATTTCTATTAATTTGTGTTTTCAATTTGCACAAAAGAATATTGCGGGTATTGTTTTGCGGATATTGCTTTTTATAATTTACTCAACAAAGAACAATGATACAAGAAATAATATGTACTAAATAAATATAGAAAATGAGAAGCTTGAGCTTTTATGAAAACGAATATAAATATAAAATTATACACTAGAGTTCTAAAAAAACCAATTAAATAAAATTAGTAAAATAATGCGTATTAAAAAATAATTGTAGAACATCAATATGCATACATAAAGCATTAATATATCAGAAATTTTGAAAGCTGGATCATACTCTTTTTTTTTGTTGACTTGTAATTGTTCTATTGAATCATTCTCTTCCGAGTATTTTGTAGTTTATGGGTTTTTGCTTTAGTCTTAAAAGCACAGTATTTACAGCAAGATGAATTATTAATAAAAAAATTACAAGATTATTTACAGTTCTTGCCTGCGCAGGGTGGAATTAAACTCTCTGGTAACATTGGATGCATCATAAGGTGTGGGGCTTTATTGTTTTATTTTCAAGTGAAACCCAAACTTGGTTACATCTAAAGGCACTGCTAAGGTACAGGGGAATCGATTCAATAGTACAGTTGAGAAATACTTCTTAGCACATGTTGGGAAGAATTGCAGGAGCATGGTAAAGAGCTGATATTATATTTATTTCTAATGGAAATGACAAGAAATTATTGTGTGTGTGTGTGTGTAATGTACTTTCCGGAACTTCTGGTTTTCAAGTTATGAAAACGACAGTGAGAGTACCGATCGTGTTTAAGGTCCACTCTTGTAGTTTGACTATTGGAGAGAAAATTTTATTATTTTTTATTTGGAGACCTGCAAAATCTTTGCTACATTTGAAAGTAGTGTTTGGGACATTATAGACCAGAGTCATTCCATCGATAACTTGAACTTTGTTCTTAAAATAGGGTGCTTCTTCCAGAGTTTTGCTGCCAGAAGTATCATTTTCAATTACATTCACGAAATCGGACCGCGCGCTTTGCTTCAGTAAACCATTCTGATGAACCCAACCTAGCATTGGGCTTATTGTATGGGAATGATTTTAGATGTACTAACATCACTTTTGAGCTAACATTTCCCAGGTTAAATGTTTTCTTGGTTTTCTTTTGCTGTTTTGCAGTCGCTATTGAAGACATTGCCATTGCAGGACTTCTCTGGATAAGAGACTATTCACATTTTCTTTAACGTTCCTTTGAAATTTAGATGCGGCTTATGTGGAAATAGCCTCGCTCACTATGTTTCATAACTCAGGTGTAAAATCTGCAAAAGGGTTATCCTGATCATTTATCCTTTCCGTAATTACTTCGTACTTGCAAACTTGAATGTTTTAATTTTTAAAAAAGTGCCATTGTGACCCATACTAAGCAGCTACAATGCGTTAAAGGTTAAGTAATTACTTAACTGGGACATTGTTTTGATAATATTACGAAATAAAACCGCCAAAACAGGAGAGCCACAAAATTTACTTTGGTTTAGTCGAGTCTTCAAGGTACATTCCTCAAACTTGTTTTTTTTTTTCCTTTTGTAAATTACCTCAAATGCTTTTTGAGCTTGCTTTTATTTCACTTTTCAACGCTTTGATAATATTTCAGTAATTTTAAACTAACTGGATAATGATATTTCAGATTTTATTGGTTCCTTAAACAGTTAAATAATTTTGATAATTTGAAGAAAAAAAATTGTATTTTATTCAAATTTTTTGCTTGTTTGCGAAAAATAGAATTTTACTCAGAAATTAACAAAGATATGATCATAGTCATATTTAGCTTTTATGGAGCCCTTGTTTTGTTGCGTCGATTGCCACTTTTTTCAGTGTTTTATTTCCAATAGTTCGCGAGTTATGAGTGTTTTAGCAAACGGCTCTCCCCCACTGCTTTCCCCCCTCCCCCGGGGTTGTCGACCATCCAGGGGGGCGAAAACATGTGGTTTCATAATCACTATAGTGCCTGTGACATTAATCAGAAATAATTTTGCTTCAGGTCTTCATGCATGCTCAAAATACCCCTTCAGATCCTGAACTATAATGCAAATCGTGTTCGAGCTTGCTACTGCCATTTTGTTTTTCAACGCGTTAACAGTACTTAAATGATTTTAACGAACTGAATACTGATATTTTGGACTTTATTTGAAAGAAAAATCAAACAATTTTGATTTGGAATTTATTTTAGTCAAAAAAAGTTTCTTTTGCGCATTTTATTCAAAAATTTTGCATGTTTGCGAAAAATGGAATTTTACTCAGAAACCAACAAAGATAGGTCCATAATCATATTTAGCTTTTATGAAGCCCTTGTTTTGTTGCCTCGATTGCCACTTTTTTCAATGTTTTATCTCAAATAGTTCGCGAGTTATGAGTGTTTTAGAAAACGGCTCCCCCACTGATTTCCCCCCTCCCCCGGGGTTGTCGACCACCCAGGGGGGCGACGACATGTGGTTTCATAATCACCATCGTGCCTGTAACAATAATCAGAAATAATATTGCGTCAGCCTTTCCATGCATGCTCAACCCCCTTCAGATCCCGGTCTACAAGACTGTACAATAAAGCTGATGTACAAAACACGACAAAAATGCAAGCAATGAAAAAGGAAACATTTGCAGTTACTGCCTTTTACCAGCCCATGGCAGAATATTTGACGCCAATGATGCACTATCGGTAAGGAATATGTATGGTTGTTCATGCAGCTGTAATGCGACCCTTTCGCATCGCATTCTTTGAATAAAATATTCGAGCATTTCTTCAGAATTTATAACATCATTGTTCTTAAGTCATCCCATTTGTAATAGATACAAAAGTACAACTTGTTACTTCTTGTGCTCGTGCCCAGAGCATCCTAAAATTCTTTCTACATGCCATTAGTAATTCCATCTGGCAGAACATTGTTTTAAACAGACTACACAATAAATCACCCGATCTTACAGAACCGCTTAGAGCAGAACCTAAGCTCCAGCCATTCCGAGGCCAGCCGTAATTTTGACATCTGATCCATCCATAAATTCTGAACTCTCGCCAATCGCTTAAGCGATATTTCTCCAATGTGAGTTATTACGCATTTCTTGGCTTGTCGTTGCCAAACTAATAAGCTAAATGACGGCGGAAAATGCATGGGAAATGATTTAGTTTGAAGATTGAGAGAAACCCAAATGGACTGCATATGTGGTATTTCCTGACTGTCTGTGATTGATAATGGCATTTGCCCTGAAGTCTCTTTGCCAGTGACCTTCGAGCGTATAACCGAGTTGCTAACTATAGTGCTTTATTATTTCGCTATCATCTCAGTTTCAGGGACTATAGCATATCCATCATTTTATTATATTTTTTCGATTTTATTATGATAATTGCTTTAATCAATGCGTATTTTTTCTCATTGTGAGATTGATACGTGAGTTGCTTAAAAGACTATGTAGTTAAGTCCAGGAAGAAAAGTGAGAAAATTAAGGTTTTCGAATGCATAATATTTTAATTATGTAATTGGTTAGTTTGAGCAAAATAGTAGAATGAAAAATTACATTCTTTTTTCATGCTTTAATAACTAAGAAGAACATTTCTCATTGCATTAAAATTTACAAAAATCTGAAAATGCCAGAAAAAAAAAAACAACAACAACTCAACTGCAATGACGTCTGAAAGGTTCATTTTACGGTTATTATTTACACTCATTACTCATAAGAACCTTCTGTGTTAAACTTTAGGTAAAAATAACCTTTCTCCGCAATACATAAAATTATATTTTCTATAAAATTGTGTAATGAATGTGACGGGCAGAAATCAGTCTTTTAGCAAATAATTCAAATATGACGGCTTAACACTCACTCTTCTGTCAATATTTTCAATCAGAATGTTCTTAATATAATTGGATGAAACAAAAACTGTCCAACCATATTTGTTATTGTTTAAATATTACTACACAACACAAGTAAATAATATATATATATATATATATATATATATATATATATATATATATATATATATATATATATATATTTGAAATATCAAAGATTTTTTATTTAAAAAAAATACCATGAATCTACCATTAAAATTTCATCATCAGGAGATTAAACACACTAAAAGATATCTGTCCACATAATTTTGTTGCAGTTGAAGAAGGGTCATTGTGAGGAAACTTCCGTTAAAAGAAGTAAACCACTTGCAGGAAAAAATGTTATGTAAATTCCTTTGCCGACCGATAATCTTAAATACTTACACTGGTGTTGTGATTTATTTTGTAATACACCGAAATTCTCATGTTCTGGCTTCTTTTATAGGAAGCACAGTTTGTAGGAAACATGGTATTATAAAAATTATTTGTCAAAGGACTCATTTTTTTGGCCAAAACTAAAAAATATAAAAAAAATTGCCTGTTTTTAATAATTGCCAGCGAATGATCTACAGAGATTTTCTAACAGATGTTTTAACACACATAGAGGTACCTGTGCATAAAACTTGGTTAAAACTGACAAGGGGTCCATTGTAAATAAATTGTTGTCAAAGTTACTAGGTATTCGAGTCTAAAAATTAGAAGTAAATTCTCTCAGGAAAAATGTAAAAGTGTAATACAAATTAAACCCAGTTAAATTGAAACATTCTGAACGTAATGAAAAAAATACTGCTTTGTGACATTTTTTTAAGGAGTTACCGCCGTTGGCATATATTTAATGTTATAAATAATTAATAATGGCATATATTTAATGTTATAAATAATGAATAATGACATAAACTTAATGTTATAAATATATAAGTAAAGGCTCATAACATTTAGACCACTTCATCAATCTCAATACAATTTAATCAGCATCAAAAAGTCTACAAATATACACCAAATTTGAATAAAATAGGAGATGGGTGTCATAACCTGGATGATTTGACATGGATTAACCCTTACACAGAGCCTGTTATCAAAGCCCAGAATCATATTTAGGGTTAAATATGTAAAACTTTTTACTCTTAGCCCATAATTAAATTATACAAAACAGAAATAATTTTTAAAACTTTTATGTAAAGCATTAATGTTTTTCAGGATAGTGGCAGCAAAAATGTTACACAGCTAAGTTTTGAACTTCAAAATGGTGAGAACAAAGTGTTCCTATTCTACGTATTCAAAATTTCTTCTTTTTACTCAAGGCCATTTATCTTATTAACCAGGAGAAACCTTGAAAACTTAGCGACTAGCTTTAAAATGATGTACTTTGATTGTTTAAGTAATTAGATGTATTAAAATGTTATTATTTTACATTTACACTTTTAAGTGTACATAGTTTAATACTACAAAATTAATTTGTGGAATGTTGATATTAAATTTTTGAATAATTTATATAAAGGAATGTGTGACAGAGTGAAGTAGTGAAATATTTACTCTGTGTGTTTAGCACCACCAGTCTGGTAATATAGGAATTAAGTAGTAACACATGTAGAATACTCCAGTCGGGAAAAGTCATTTCTGAAGAAAGAAAGCATATGATAATAAAAGCTATTTTCTAAAATTGATACTCATATAGTATTTATTTATTTATTTATTTTATTTCTTTGAAATTCAAAATTGATTTTTGTTTTTATAACGTGATAAAATTATTGTTATTAACATTTTACATATCATTTGAGATCAACCAATACTCGGTGTAGTATTTATTTATTTAACTAGAAAGTCGCCCGTCAAGAGATGACGGGTGAAAATTGCTTCTACTCTTCTATATTTGAACGAAGCAATTGTCTGTTTGGTGATGTTTCGATACTTGAAATTTTAAGCCTAACACCAGTGGATTAACCCTACATAAACTCCAGTGGATAGCGTTAATTTTCAACCACTTTTTTTGATTCTTCATTCCCCTAAAATGACTATCTTAACAGTAAAACAGTTAAGCTACCGGATGGAGTTCAGCCTTGTCACAATAAAGCCTTTCCCTGCATTTTAAACATTACCAAAACATATTATCAAATGATCGTACTGTGGCGCGAGTTTCATTGTTGAAACTCGCTGGTTGCTCAATCATTGGCTGTTATTTATGTGAGGATATTAAGCCTATTTTTAGTTAAAATGTTTTGTACTATCAATCAAGTGCATGGGAGGCAAAGTGGAAGGGAAAATTGAAGTAGTTAATTTTGTTTACTTATTTAATCATTTATTAAACCGTTTATGCATTCAATTATTAATTTATTCCTTTACATTTCTACATTTAATAATGTACTTATTTATTCGTTTGTTTAATTACTTGCAAATTATTTAAAAAATTTCTGCTGTCTTCATTTTTTATGCATATTTTCGAATGCCTAAACCATTTGTTCGGATTAAGTTTATCATGTGATTTATTTGATTTATTTACTTCAATAGTCATCCTTTTGACTTGCTTTAAATGAAATACAAGAACTGCAAAAGCAATGAAGAAAATAGAAATATTCGCCTTTTTATATAAGAAAAACAAAATATCATGATATACTTCACAGTTCAGTGACGGCGTTTGACGCTTAATAAAAGTGAAACAAAGGAAAATATTTGTTTGTACTAAACAGCCACTTTTATTATTATTTAACTTTAATTATTTTTATTATAGTTATATTTCTTACATGAAAGGTTTACTTTCAATCATATGTTTTAGCTCTAATTAGAAAGTTGCATTGTTTATATAACAGAATAGCTGTATGAAAAATTACATCTCATGTAGTTTTTTGGTTAAATACCTCAAATGAATTGATCTTTTAAAAATCCTTTCAGTCTATCGGTGTCATCATTAAAAGATGTATTTAAAAAGAAATATCAGGAAATGGAATTTTTTTAAAGTACCCGACTGCGACCTTTTCTCACTGTAGATTCACTTTCACTGCATAGACGTATTCATTGCTGAAAAAAAATGTGTGCTGTTATCTACCAGTATCACAACAAATACTAAACAGAAAAATAAAAGAAACATGCCTATAAACTAAATTTGACTCACTGTAGATTTAATGTCATTGCATCGTACTACACGCTGCAAAGGAAAGTGCGTAAATTGTCAGTTGTACAATTGAGCACATTTGGTTTTATGAGCTAATTGGGATAAGTTATTTTTTTTTTAAATCAAAGTTTAAACTTTATATTAAAAAAGTAAGGTCAAAGAAATTCTGAAAGGAAATCTGTGGCGGGCCTTTGTTCAGGAGACCACATAGCACCTACAGCCTTGAAATTTTTTACAAAATTACTTCGATCCTCGGTGGTTTGCACCGTTGGATTTGTTGTTTAAATTTCGAATTAGTATTTTCGTAATTAATTTTTAAGCTCAAATTTCCAAAAAAAAAAAAAAAAAAAACCTTGTAAATTGCCTTTGAAAGGGGTGAAAATTACTTTCACATATTGTATATCGTTTGAGAGGGTGGAATTTTCCGCGTTTTACGCAATTTGTTTAAATGCTCCAACTTTATTACGGCAGGAGTTATTTGCGTTTTAGCTCGATTTTTTTTTAGCTTAGCTGAAATTTAGGCACTACTTTCTTCATTAAATCTATCAGAAAAAAGTGAAGCAATTGTTCCACAGTTTTCCTTTCGGGACACCACTGGGAAAAGCAGCTTTTCTTACTCCAGAGCTAACTCGACCTATGGTCAAAAAACTAAATTTCTATCTCAAATGGATAAAAAAGTTACAAGCCGTTTTAACAAAGTTCGAAAAACCTCATCCTCATTCAAAATATTGTTGTTTTATTTGGCGTTGCCATAGTTACGTCTTTTAGATTCGTTTGTTCCTTCTTTCTTATTCACAAAATTTTAAGGTTTTCAATTTTAACGGAATATCTTAGGCTCATCTCAATCCAAGCCTCGAGCTAAACAGCAAAATATATTACTAGAGACCACGAATATGAAAGTGACTTTTCAAACGTACAAAACTGCAGTTTTGCAATGATTAGAAGCCCCTGAGCCCTTACGGCTCTGAAGAATGGTACAAGTTATTTTGAAACCCGGGGAAGAGATGCTTTTTGCTCCAAGGGGAACTCATAATGCGTTTTTGATCTGTTTCTTTTTAATTGACGATTTAAATCTTTGCGGATCAAATAAGATTGCGAAGCAATCTTCGGGATTGGTGAGCGTCAACGAGCAGGGGCAGAGCCCCTAGTTAAAAAAATAATAATGAAACGAAAAAATATATACCAATTTTTACAAAACTTGGTTTATAGTAGGTTAATTTATTCCATCGATAACATGCTGATAATTAAGTACGTATATTGTCAATCGCATGATCGTGCACACAGACTTTATGAATTAATTTGGAGTCAGCATATCTTCAGTTTTTTTTTAAGTTGAAAAAATCATCATGTTTAGTGAGAAAAAAGTTTATGTTAAGTAAAACTTTTTTCGAAATTTTGCTCTCTTAAGATTTATATTTTCTTCTCTGAATTACGTCTTCTAACTATGTATATTGTCTATGGTATAATTGTGAGCAGTAAATTTTATGAATTAATCGGAGTCAGCATTTTTTAATTAATTAAAAATTGCAAAGAAAAATTTGGAATACATATTGCAATAAAGTAAAATAAGGCAAGATAAAACTCAATTTTACGAAATTTTACTATACATTTAACTTCACTTTAATTTATTATAAATTGCTAGGAAAATACATAGTGCCTGCACATTATAGATGAATGGGGGGGGGGCAAAGTAAAATAGTTAAGATGACTTATCTTTTTAAAAACAGACTATTTGTTAATTTGTTTTGAAAATAACAGTACAAAGAGAAAGAACAGTATTTTGTAATTACATTTGCATTGAAACACCATTTTTCTTAAGACTTTTTGGCAGTTAAGGCCGTAGAAGGGGGTTTCTATATTAAATCTGCACTTGCTGCTTTTTCGACTTGCACTTGGGGGATCATTTCGGCGTTGAATAAAATTAATTTCGCCAAATTTTCAGCTCTTTATCTCAAACAACCTTCAAATTTTTCAGAAAACCTGTTTTTTCGATTTTAATTTTTTTTTTCATAGTAAAATTCAAAATTAATGAATGGTAATTTTTTCCCTTATTCTTAGGAATAAAATACATGAAAAATTATTGTAGTCATAATTTTTAAACGAAAAACCGATTTTCGGCGACAAAAATAAAATTTAAATATTTTTTCAATGCTTTTCTGAAAAGTTTCACTCACCAAATTTTGTCAGAATATGCCTTTTATACTCCTCTACGCTCAGGATTTTTTTCCTTTTTTTTTTTTCTTTTTGAATTTTTTGAAATGGTGGAAATACGAAAAAAAATTTAAAAAACTAGTTTTTTTTTCATAATTTTGCGTTTAAAAATATTTAATATTTTTTATTGCCAAAAAAATTATTTGAACTAAGTCAGTAAAAATCGTCTGCCCAGTAAAAAAGAAAATGAAAAAAAAAAAAAAAAGAAAAATTTTAATTTTAAAAATGCTATCTTACCAGAGAAAAAACAAAGAAAACCATTAAAAAAACCAAGACAGATCCTTTATAAAGTTTTTAAAAGTAAATAATGCTTAAAGACGCTTATTGTACATAAAGACGATTATATAATTTGTCCATGCTATTGGGAATAATTTTTCAGTCTTGATCCAATAAGGACAAAAATTTTGAGTATTAAAGTAACTTTATTAAAATTTAGACACTGTTTAACATAAATTATTCTGAATAACTGACAGTTGATATAATAATTTTAAACAATTTATGATGATTATGAGGTTAGTTTTCGTCACTGTCTTCATTCACAACGACATTGACTTTTTCATCAATGAACAGACGACTCAAAATTTCGGCAGGTTTTACTATTTTTGCCAATCATTTTTTGTTTCATTTTCTTTTTCACTGGGCAGACGATTTTTTACTGACTTAGTTCAAATAATTTTTTGGCAATAAAAAATATTTAAATTTTCTTTAAACGCAAAATTATGAAAAAAATCACTTTTCAATTTTTTTCGTATTGTTCCACCACTTAAAAAAATTCAAAACAATTTCTGAGTATACAGAAGTATAAAAGACATTTTCTAACAAAATTAGGTGAGTGACACTTTTCAGAAAAGCATTGAGAACAAATATTTAAATTTTATTTCCCTCGCCAAAAATCGGCTTCTCGTTTAGAAATTATGACTATAATCATTTTTCATGTATTTTATTCCTAAATATAAGTGGAAAATTAAAGGGGGGTTTGAATTTTACTGTGAAAAAAAATTAAAATCGAGAAAACAGGGTTTTTTTTGGAAAAACTCGAGGGTGGTTTAAGATAAAGAGCTGAAAATTTGGCGAAGTTATTCTTACTCGACACCAAAATGATCCGCTAAGTACGAGTCGAAAAAGCCGCAAGGGCAGACTTAACATAGAAACCCGGCTACGGCCTTTGTATCCTAAAAAAAAAATTCTTCACTTTTTTTGCAAGAGGCAAAGTGAAAAATAAAATATTTTTCTAATGAAATATTTTTTATTTTAGTATTAAAAATATTTTTCATCAAATTAATGCATAAATAAACAAATAAATGAATAAATAAAGAAACATTGAACGAATATATAAATAAGTAAACTAAGAAATAAATGAGTTAAGAAAGTTGAAAGTTGAGTAAGAAAATTAATAAATAAAGGAATAAATAAGTGAATTAATGAATGAATGAATTAATTAATTAATTAATGCGTACGTAATCTGAATAAGTAAACGAAAGGAACTATTTCACTTTGTCCCGCATGCACTTGACTAATTGTATTAAACATTTTAAATTAAAACATGCCTAATATTAACTAAATAAGTATTGCACTGAACTTCAGTAGATCTCAATTAATACTTAAATGTTAATTACAAGAACCTTATAATTTTTTTTTGAACCTCAAAATATTACAATAAAATTACACGACAAAGTTTGAAAATGTCTTGTACTGCTGCATACCTTGACCTTAAGAGCAATTTATTTTTTTAATAGAATCAAATATATGTGCAAGAAAATAGTTAAAATATTGTTAGGTAACTCTGCGAATTGTGAAAATATTTTACCATTTAACGTGGCTCTACACGCCCCTACTTCATAAAATCTTTGGAGGCCATTTTCTGTCCGAATCACAAAGAGAAAATTGCCAAAATTTTGTCATAAAAGTTTTGAATATTTTTTAAAAAAAATTAATATGAATTCTGAAATTTCGAATTCAAATTATGTTTTTCGCAATCACGAGTTGCGACAGGACCCAACTCTTTATTTACTACTTTTCTCATTTGTTTCTAGAAACAGCTCGTGTCCCTTCAAGCCTGTCCCTCCTCTAGGCGATTACGTGTGTATAGTTGTATGTGTGCGTGCGTAGACTTGTGTGCGTGCGTAGACTTGTTTGTGTGTACGTTGGCGTGTGTGTAGAGTATGTGTGTAAAAGCGTGTGTGTGTATGTGTATGAGCGTGCGCGTGTGTAGGACATGCACGCCACCGACCAGGAGAAGCGGATTGCTCAGGACCGGAGGAGCTGCCCCTGCAGAGAACGGTGGGGGTTGAAAATGGAACCAAACATCAAGGATGGTCAAATAAAAACAATAAGCAATGGTGATTGCTCAAAAAAACATTCATTCTGCTTATTTTTATAAGAATCTGTAACAATGATTTACTCGGTATTAATAGTATCGTACATTCTGGTTAAAAAATATGTTTTGCTAAATATTAAAATTTACTAGTTTTAAAATTTGCATATTTTTTACTGCATAATCTCTCCTTCAAAGAAAGCTGCCGCTTTTGTTTCTTCACAAAAACAAAAATTAAGCATGTAATTATTACTTAATTGAGGATTAAGGGAAGTCTAAAACTTCCATTATATGACTGTTTTTCTCTTTCATCTCAATAACTGCTTCTAATTTTTGGTTAGATATTTAGGCCGCTGCAGTAGCGCCTCCATGTAGACCCAAACAGTGCAACATAAACCTAAACCTTTGTTTTCTCCACAACAATATATTTAAGCCCAGGAAAAATGGAAGATGAAGTGAAAGTGGAAGCGGAAACTGAACACTGCATTTAGTAATAGGTAGGATCAGCGGAAACACGCGAGCAGTAAAAATATTACTGCTTGCGCGTTCTTGCTAATCCAACCAATTAAAAATGAAGTGTTATGTTTCTATTTCCCATTCACTCGCCACCTCTCCGTGGAACAACTGTCCTTAATCAACATTTTGTTCTGGAGAATACACTTTTTTGGCTGTCTTTGGAATCATTTTTTGAGCGATCGTGAATTGCTTATTATTCGCACGTGGCCGCAGTTGATGTTCCTTTGATTTTTAGCAGCACTGTCTGTCAGCCTCCAGGAGTTTGACCTCCTCCTGCGTGGTGGCGTCCATACCCTACACTCGCACACACGTTACCACATAGGAGGAAAGACATACCCGCTAAGGATTTTTTATGCTTGATATTGTTTTTGTTTAAAGAGTATTGTGTAAAGTCGAGAATTCGGGTATAAATAATGTTTATTCCGGGGCGCAAGAGCCATTTTCAGAAACAAGAAACCCAACAGGTAGGATCCTATCGCAACTCGTGATATTGAAAAACGTAATTTAAATTCAAAATGTCAAAATTCAAATTAATTTTCAAGCAATCGCGAATTGCTCTTCGCTCTCACTACCGCAATTGATATTCCTTTGATTTTGATTTTTTTTTTTTTTTAAATTGCAGTATTGTATCAGAAGGAACTCTTGTCGCTGTCATCATTTTCAATGCTTACCTGCTCTTTTCCAAAATGCGTTTGATCTACTAATAAATTAATGTGTTTTCAAATCACATTCTAATTAGAATTTTTGTACAAGAAACACGTGTATTTGAAATAATTTAGAACAGTAAAATAGTATCGTACATTCTGGTTAAAAAATATATTTTGCTAAATATTAGAATTTACTTGTTTTAAAATTTGCATATTTTTTTACGGATTTTTTTTTTTTTTTTTTTTTTTTTTTTTTACGTGAGTGTTTTTTTTTTTTTTTTTTAGTGTAGCATTACAATTTTGATTACATTTTAACAAATTTAGAAGAACAGATGTTCTTCTCTAATTTCATTTAAGACACGTTAATTTTCTGAAGCTAATATTAACACGCGAAACCGAAATAATCTGCAAAAAGGCTGAAGGCAGAATGGTCATAGGCGGATTTAGGACTGAGTTCCTGGGGGGGCAGGATTTTTTTAAGCAACATTTTAAATTGCCCCCCCCCCCCATGTTTTTGGTCTGTTTTCCTGCGATGCATAAGGCTATGCTTTTACTCTTTTTGTTGTTGTGTGTCGTTTTCATTAAAGTGTGTTTTCATGCTGTCCTTTTTGAATTGACCTTAAGAGAGGGGACTGGTATCAAGAGAGTGACGTAGGGCTCCCTTTTAAGTGAGATAAAGAATATCTCCAATTTCAGGGGGTCCGGGGGTTTCTCCCCCGTAGGAAATTTTGTAAAATGGATATAAAATTCTTCATTTTGAAGCCTTATAAGGATTAATTGGAGAGACAAAAATCTCGGGGGAAAAAAAGACAATTTTTTTTTAAAGTTTTATGATTTAAATGTGCTTTGTGATGTAAGTTAATACTTTAAAAGAAATGCTGTACAGGTTTAGAAAATATGTAACATGAAAGTAACATACTACTTATTAGAACAATTCATAATTTATACACTTGATAAGAACTAAAATCGAAGCACACTTTGCTTAGGAGTTTCAAAGACTTGTCTAATTATTTTCAAGATTTGGTTGGTTAGATTGGGTGTTTTGGCACAAGAGCCATAGTAGGTTATACTGCGCCAATTCTTTTTAAGGATTTTAGAACATTTAATAATTTAAGGCACCTCATTTGCACTTTCCAGTCTCCGAAATTAAGTACTAGATTATACAGTTGTACAGTATTATTCAAACTTTGCAAAAAAACAGCTATTTTAAGTTTAAAAGAAAAAATAAACTATAGAATTCTCTCATTACAACAACCTTTTTTTAAAAATTATAAGCAGTGCAGAAAACAAAAAGGAATAGAGGTAGTGTATCATTTTTTCCAGGCTAAACGGATTAACAATATGCAGTAGAAGCAAGATAAAAGCAATAAATACAAAAGAAATTCCAAAGTACTGCATTCGGGATTAAATAAATAGCAAAAAATGAAACATGTGAGTCACAAAAATTTACTTCAAGTAATATGTTACAAGCGTAAGAACCATGATTTTTACACTTTCGATGCACGATGTAGCAAGGAGCCAAGTTTGACATATTTTGGCATTTCTCCCCCTACCATTTGTTAGAAAATTTAAAATTTAAGGTTTGTTGCCACACTTTTCCAAATATTCAAGGTTTTCTAGCACTTGAAGATGAAATTAGTTTTTTTGAGCACTTTCCATTTTTTAAGAACAAATCATGCAAATTTTTGCGAGTTATGGACCTACTTCAAAGCAGTGGCCCTAAGCTACAGCTTGTTTATCTTATAGGCAAATCCGGCCCTATTGCCTGCAGATTTTTGTAATTTTTACGAAAGTTTGTCAGTTTTTACGGTTAAAGGATTTTTATAATTTTACCAATCTGAATGTGTGAATCCAGAAGGTTCTTCAAAATCTTTCGTCTTTAACATCACAAAATATCTAGTTTTCGAAATAACGCAAATTGAAAATAAACATTTCGAAAAGAAAGAAAACAAATCATAACGAGCAGATCGTTCTGTTAGCGCAAATAGGGGAAGGGGGTTTAATTTGTTTTAGGTTCTAATTTAAAAATAATCGTCAATTATTATAAGTGTTGCAGCTGAATGCATAGCTCGTTTAGCCCATATTTTAATTTGTATACTTGCCCAAATGGTTTTCAGTAAAAAATAGTGAATTTAGGCATATATTCAGCACCCCAGTGACAGCTGTACTATTTGTATTTAACGTTCTTTTTTTTTTCTTTTCTCCCATCAGAAAAGGATATTCACTATCCTCTTCATTTTCATTAAACTATTCAAAAAAAGAAAAATAATAATGATTTTTTGTTTTAAGATTTTGGAAGATGTGTTGTTACTATTTAAAATCCTCCCAAATTTGGGGGGCATTGCCCCCTATGCCCCCTCCTATAAATTCACCCATGCCCTTCTGAACTAGTCAAAAAAGAAAAAAATAATAATGATTTTTTCAAAACTTTTTTGGAAGATGTGTTGTTACTACATAAAGTCCTCCCAAAACTGGGGGGGCATTGCCCCCCTCTGCCCTCCCATAAATCCGCCCATGAGAATGGTAGAAGGTACAACAGCTGAAAATTGATTTTCGCTATTGGAAATCCCAAGATTTTCCAATAGACTACCATCCCGGGATCAGAATTGCTTTCAGCAGCTTGCAGCGTTGATTAAAAACCCTAAAAATTGTCTGCAAAATAAATCGACATTAACTGAATCATAAAATGAATAAAAATAGGATGCTAAACTTAAACCCAGAGCTCGGAAAATACAGCACAAACATTCGTTCGCTAAAACTTAAGATATTTTTTTCTTTTGAAAATGTTTTTTTTTTCCCCGCCCCAACTAAGAAAAAGTACCCAAGAATCTGCTACGTTTGTCCAGCGTCACGCAGTTTCTGTCTGCTATCGGGACGACAATTTACAGTTGCATGGGATCCCTAGTAGTTTTGCACACGTTTTTGTCGAAACTACATGTTTTTTTTTTTTTTATAATTTAAATTTTTTTATTTGACGGTATCATACATTATTTTGTCATTTTGAGGAAAATAAATTAAACAGGTCATTAAAAAGGATTAAAACTCCATTAAAATGTCAGATAATCGCCGAATAAATAAACTATGATATGTTTTTATGATATGTTTTAGACATAAAATGGGGTTGTTTCCTTCAGTAAAAAGTACTATTTTTAGTCACTGAAATTGATAAAATAAGAAAAAAAAAAACCATGAAGCAATAATTTTTTTTAATCATTATTTTTCCAACAGTTATTATTTATTTTTTTAAAATGTCGCATTTTTGAATTAAGGTGTGGTCTTTATGACGTCACAAGTAATGTACTTCGACACGCTACTCTATTGTCGCACTCAATGTTTACGCTTTGCTGTGAACCGTGTTGCCAGGACATGATAATTTGCGCTGTGCGCCAATGGGATCAGTGAATGGCATCTCACTACTTGAGATGCCATGTGCAAAAGCGTAAAAAATGAATTCCAATCTGCGCACTAATTAAAATAATTGTTAAAAAATATTAAACTTTGTCAAATTATTTTTAAAATGGCTAAGTCTTTATTTTAAAGCATGCTCTTTCAGAAAAAACTCTTAAAATTTCGGAAATATCCCGATTTTAAATTAAGCCGCAAAACAAATAATGACATTCATAAAAAAAAAATACAAGCTTAATCAAATCATAAAACAGCACCCCCAACTAAACGCCTTGCCCCTGCAGTCATCAGGATTTGAGTGGGCTCTTTGGATTCAAGACGGAAACTCTTGTTGGATTAACATTAGTGAAAGTTTTCGTGAAGTTATTCCATATCTTTTTTACTTTTCTCGAATTAGCAATCACTTTCATTTTTATTCATCCGCACATTTGAAACCAATTTTGTTGAATTTTAGTATCAAACTATTCATTCAGAAACATTTTTCCGTATGGCGCGAGAATACTAAAATGATAACTAAACTTGAAATGCGTGAACGTGTGTCGATGGCACTGGATTCTATTCTTCAGTGTCTGTGTGCAGTGACGTAATCAGAATTTCGTGATCAACGGTCCACAAGAGCAGGAGGCCGCTGAAAGCATCACGACTGCTTAACTTCTTTTACGCCACGTTAAAATACTTTTTACGTGAGTGGCAGCAGGTGTTTGAAGCAAAAGAAAGTAAAAATCGTTTGCAGAAAATGGAAATGAAAGGAATTTTTGGAGCGAAAGGGAAACATTCTCATTTGTTAACTTTTTCTCCCACAGAAGATTTTTTTAATGCGTCAGATGCAATTACTCGTGTTGCTAAATGGAACTAAACTATTTGTTTTTTTTTTTAATATAATTGTTATTTTATTTTTTGAGCAATCACGATTGCTTATTGCTTTCATTTGACTGTTTTTGGCGTCCTATCATTTTATTTTCCCACCGCCACCCTCCGCATCACCACCGTCGACCGGCTCTTCACGATGCTGCTTCTATAGTGAAAGCCGTCTCCAGGTTGCATCCATGTCCTACACACACGCGCATACATACACAACTACACACACACACATACACCTACACACACACAAACAGACACCTACACACATGCACATAGACACACATACACATACACACACATAGACACACATACACATACACACATACACACACATACCCACACATTCATGCCTGCACACAGACACAAACACATATGCCTGCACACACATACACATACCCCCCACATACACATTCATACACATAATTACCCACACACTTATGCTAGTACACAAACATACATCCCTACACACACATACATATACCCCCTACACAAGAACACACATACCCCCACAAACAAACACACACGCCTACATACACACACTCGTGATTGCGAGAAACATATTGGGTTGTTCGGAAAGTAATTTCGTTTTTTCCCGTCAGAGGACTTAATTACGTTTTTTCGAAACCAACTTCACACTTAAGCCGCATAACCATTATATGTCTTGAGAGCTGATATTGCAAGGCTTGTGTGTGAAAAAGTTCTATTAATTCTACGCAGTAGTTTTGGTTGGTGCCCTTTTAAATATGGAGAGCAATAAGCAGCATTTTCGTCATATTTTACTTTTTTACTTCAGAAAAGGTAAAAATGCTGTCCAAGCGAGAAAAAAATTGACGGATGTGTATGGAGAAGGCGTGTTAACAGTACGCCAGTGCCAGAACTGGTTTGCAAAATTTCGATCCGGCAATTTTGATGTCGAAGATGTACCACGGTCTGGAAGGCCGGTCGAAGCTGACCAAGATGCGATAAAGGCATTAGTTGATGCAAATCGGCGAATAACCACACGAGAGATCGGTGAGAGATTAAATTTGTCGAATTCGACTGTTTATGGCCATTTGAAAGGCATGGGCTTAACCTCAAAGCTCGATGTGTGGGTGCCCCATATCCTTACGGAGCCTCACACAAGTTTGGTCACTCGCCAAAAAGTTTTACAGCTTGAATGGGACGTACTGCAACATCCACCATATTCTCCAGATCTGGCGCCTTCCGACTACTATTTGTTCCGGTCCCTGCAAAATTTTTTGGATGGCAAAACCTTTACCTCAAATGAAGATGTCAAAAACCACCTGAACCAGTTTCTTGCCAGCAAGGACCAAAACTTTTATGAGAGGGGAATTATGTTACTGCCAGAAAGATGGCAAAAGGTGTTGGACCAGAATGGCCAATATATAATTTAATAAAATATTTATTCATTATACGAAAACTGTCTTTCATGTTCCCCAAAAAAAACGAAATGACTTTCCGAACAACCCAATAATTTGAATTCAAGACGTCAAAATTCAAATTAATTTTTCTTTTTTAGTTTTATGTAATGGCTCTGTGATGTGTTGACTATGCACAAAAATGTCAATTTTTTGATGAAGACTTACACTAAAAAATAAAAAAATAAATAAAAAAACCTGCAGAACTTCTAGTAAATCTCTAGGAAACTGGAATTTTATATTTTTATATATATTTTTTTGTAACCGATACATCTTTTTTTTAAGTAACGTTACAGTTTCACTTTTAAAAAAAGCTGTAACGGTTACTAGGAAAAACTTTTATGAGAAACCTAGTTTTATGGAAATTTTCTAGTAAGCAATGCATTTTTTTTTAGACTGCTCATTGTTCCTGTCAATTGAATCAATCCCCGTGGAGATCTTCCCCCTATCTTTCATTTCAGTCTTTCTTCTGATGGCATTCGACAGCCAGTATTGTGATTTCACGACATTACTTTTGGTATCTATCTTCCCTGCTTCGAATAAATTCATCAGTTTTTAACTTAGTCAGTTTTTAACTTATCTAGGGACATCATCATGTAAGGTCACGGCAGGTCACTGTGACCTCCCAAAAATTTCTCTAATTGACAAATTTTGTCGGACAGTTTGGCGAGTTAGGAGACAATGTTGCTTTTTTTTTAAATGCCTAATGTTTCTTCTCATTATGTTTATGTATCTCTGCATGCTCATATTTTATCATTTAGTAAAATTGGGAGTTTCATTCGGCAAAGAGTGGTTCGTAAATTCATACTATGCCCTTTTTCATTTTTTATTTTAAAACTTGATATAAAAAGTTTTAGTCACATAATAGGGGTGATAGTTTTCAGTCTTTCAGAAAAATCACCGCTTCAGAAAAATCAAATTTTATTATCGAAATATTAATTTTGCTAAGACAATGGCAAAATCTGAAAACAAAGAAACAGGTAAAAAGCGACAAAAATGGCAAAAAGTGAAAAATAGGCTGGGAATTTACAAAAGAACAATACACTTTTGTACGTTATCCAAATGAGACTTGAACCGAAGCATGTAACTAAGATTTAATTATGCTTTTCAGTAACTTTATTTGATTCAACAACAACAAAAATATACTAATAATAAAGATGAAAGTCTGGATATCTTGATCTCTGGATGTCTGTAATACGCATAGCGCCTAGGCCACGCCCTTCATGAAATTTGGCCCAAAATTAGTTCGTAGCATAAGGGGGGGGGGAGCACCTCGAAGAGATTTTTTGAAAATTCAATTTTGTTCTTTTTCAATTCCAATTTTAAGAACATTTTTTCGGGCAAATTATCACAACATGGACAAGAAAATTACCATAACGTAACGGACGCGCATATTAATATGAAGTTGGCAAGAAATTCGTCATCCATTATTTGTAAATATTCGACGAATAGACGAACCAAATGACCTTTTAATTTTCTACTGCGGGCAAAGCCGTGAGGATACCACTAGTTTAAAATAATGCTCGAACGAAACTCGAAAATAAGGATTGAAATTGAAAACATAAAAGAACATAAAATATGCTTGATGTAGAGAATTCAATTGAAAATGAATCAGCTTGAACTATTTTACGAGTAATTTTCACCACCAAGTTATGATTGAACTTTTTTCTCTTTTC
Organism: Uloborus diversus; assembly: GCF_026930045.1. Lineage (NCBI taxonomy): Eukaryota > Metazoa > Arthropoda > Arachnida > Araneae > Uloboridae > Uloborus > Uloborus diversus. Next base: position 72,565,649 of record NC_072734.1, read on the forward strand.
ATCTGTATGAGTTTTACTTTTTCCATATTTCTATTACCATATTAAACGTAGATTTTCTCTTCAAATTTCTATTTTATAGCAAAGCTAAGTTAATGTTATTTCATTGTTGAAAATTGGCAAAAATGTACGACTATATTGTATAATAGTTTAAGCTAAAGCCAATGAGTTGTTTTAATGTTACTAACTTTCCATTTTCTTATATTCTGCATACGAAGTATTAATTAAAAAAGCATCATACTAAAATAGTGCAAGCATAGCATTTAGCTGTTTCAGTGATGCATTGAATAACATAAGCTTAATAACATTACCTTATTTGAGATAAAATTACTGAAAAAAATTAAGCTATCTATAGCTGATCCCCTTAAATAAAGCAAATCTATCTTTGCCACTTTGGCAAAGATGTATTTTTGCCAGAGCAGTTTATAAAAACGTGTCAACTCTACCTCGTGCGTGCTGCAGTGTGATGGTTTTACGGGTTCGCTTGGACTCGAAGACCGCTCAATCTTTTTGATACAGATCAGAAGTCGGACAACGCCTGACCCAGCATCTCCGACCTCGTGAACATGATAGATGAAATGTACAGTTTGTATATTTATTACCCCATGAGGCATCACCCAGTAAGATAATTAGGAAATTGGCGATCTTAAATGATTGGCGTTAAATCTTTGGCACCAATTCTTGCTCGAGGAATGTTTTACATTTCCATGCTTAAACTAATAGTTAAATATCTATTTCCATAGGGTTACTATTAAAACTAAAGTGTTAACAAACTAACTTTACGCACGCAAAAATTTGACGACCGTGCCTATTTCCGAATTATCGATATAGCCCAGCAAAAGCAGAATCAAACAGCGAAAATTGAAAAATAATTTTGAAAGCGTTACTTTAACTAATTACAAACATTTTACAAAATTCTGCTAGGGAGATTTCGTTAAATAGGAAATTAGCGATCTTAAGTCATTGGCGTTAAAGTTTTTTCACCAATGCCTGCGCGAGGAATGTCTTCCCTTCGCTTGCTATAACTAAGAGTAGTTAACTATATATTTGCATAGGTTTACAATTAAACAACAGGATTACCAAATAAAATTACGCACGCAAAAATTTGACGACCGTTCCAGTTTTGAAACTATCCAAATAACCCAGAAACAGCAGAATCAAAGAGCGAAAATCGAAAAGCATTTTAAAAGTCGTGTTAAAAGTAATTACAAACACTTTATTTGCTAACAAGAAAAAGATGGCAACACATAAAAATTTTAAATCATTGCGATTTTTCCGATAATTTTGCAATTCACAACTCCAATAAACTATAGGGGGCGCGGCAGCCACTGTCTAATGGCGGACGAAAAAGGTAAAACAAACAAATGTCGTAACTTATAACTTGCTTTGACGCTTAGTGAATGACAGTAATTTTTTATCATGTTTGTGGGAAGCTTTCTTTTCTATTCTTCTGAAATTACATTACACCACAAACTACAGGGTCTTGTACCTAGTACCAACAGAGTATGTTGGTACTAGGTACACCAGGTTAACCCCCTTGTTAGGGTGCATAACCGTACACAGATAAGACAAATCATAAATTCAAAAGCAGAATAGAAGAATCAACAGTCGGGGCCCATTCCTTTCTGATTCAAAGAACCCCGTAAAATTTGAATGATCCCATCCAACTGGTTAAGCCACAAATAGTGGCAGGTACGGGACTCTGGAGTGAAAAGTGAAATTATACTGCTTAGTGCTCATTCAAACAATTAATCCGTTTCGCAGAGAATCTAAAAGGAAAAATTATTTGTTCAAATTTTTTAATTAAAAGTTGAAAAGTTTCAATGAACTATCAAGTAAAGTAAAAAAAAAAACAACGTTAAAAAATGCACAAATTTGCCAATTGGCAAATTTGTGCTTTTTTACTTCCTTTTACAAAAAAGGAAGCATTGTATTCGCGAAAAAATTTTCACTCAAACATCGGCCTTAATTTCCATTTTTCTCACCCCCGAATGAATGTTGAGTCTTTTTTTCGACCCGATCACATGTGGATATATGCCTAGGAACGTACAGACACCCGAAATATCCATTTTGACGACCCCCGAGTTAATTAGAACGATTTTCCTCGTGACGTCCGTATGTACGTATGTATGTGCGTATGTGTGTATGTATGTCGCATAACTCAAAAATGGAATGTCCAAGAAAGTTGAAATTTGGTATATAGACTCCTAATGGGGTCTAGTTGTGCACCTCCCTTTTTGGTTGCATTTGTATGCTCCAAAGACGGAGCCCCTTTTTGCCCCTTTTTGGGGGGAAGTCATTGTTAATTTCGATGTAAACTCAAGTTGCGTTATAATTTGTCGGACACTTGGCGATATATCGCCAGTCTTTTGGTCGCCAAGTTTTGTCGCCAACTTGGCGACAAGTTTGGCGATTTTTTTTTTTTTTTTTTTAATTTGGTTTCAATTTGGTCACTGTTGGTGATATTTAGAGACTAAACAATCGAATCGCATTAAAATTGCCAGTAATGGGGAATTGAGATTAAATTGGAGTAAAAGGAAGTCATGTGATGCACACATCAGCTCGTTTAAAGTTGTTTTTCTTACTTTACTGTTCAGCACAAAGGTATTTATTTATCCTATCAAGTGTTTGAACCGTTTTGTTGAAAAAAATAAGTAAAAAACAATTATTTATCTCCATATTTAAAGTAAATGGGGAAATGCATTTAATGTTAATGCTTATCCCCATTTTGGTTCTTGCGCTGAATATCTTGTATTATAATTTGTACAATCATAGTCTTTTTGTGATTTTTCATTCGTTGCAATTCCACTGCTTTATGTTATCATACATAAAAAAAAATACGGTAAGCACATTTGCATATTACTTAGAAGTGCATAATATTTATGTATTGTAAACAATGTTTTAGGTTAATTTTTTAGTTCCAAAAACTAACGAGTTGCCCATTATTACACGATTCCCCCCCCCCTCCCTCTTTTATCTCTTTAACTATTTGTGTATTAATTTAAAAAGAAAAAAAAACTTTTGAGAGACTATGTATTTGTTTTGGATCTTAAGTTCAATGCTTTTTGTAATTGTTCTGTATTTTAAAATTTTTGATTTCAACGGAAATGATTTTAGTTTCAGATTTGAAGGCTTTAAGGGAAATATATTGTCTACCTCGATTTTGAAATCTATTCAGTACTCTGTTGTCATGTTTCGACAGACATAACACTTTGAATAATTATTTATCAAATAGATAGATATTTAGAGCAGTGTTAACTTTGATATTTAAAATAATTTCCTTTTCCAAAAACGCATTAGCATATCAAAGGCAGGGTTCGTCAAACCGAGCCCAGCCTGAAAAAAAAAAGCCCGGTTTTTTTCGGGCTGGCATACTTGAAAAATACCCACTATCTCGGTAAAGTAGGTTTTTCACAATTTTCATATTTTGAAATATTTTCTTCAGAAACAATTTAAATATTGATCAATATGAAGCTCAGAAATAGACATCTTGCTTTCAGGGCAGTATATCAAATATTAGAAATTTAAGCTGCAAGCAATAATTATTTCGATCATATTCCAAGATTTTTTAAAAGTTGTTGGGGTAAAATGTTTTGATTAACTGAAACTGGCAATCTCTTTTTTAACGGCAGATCAATGCACGATTTCCCAAGAGAAAAAGTCAGTTTTCAAAAGTCAATATCAATTGTCCATTCAATCAGGCTTGGCCCTGTACTTGAGCACCCGTGAAGAAATATATGGAGGTTTTCAAATACCATAAAAGTACCGCACCGTTCAAATTTTAATTTTATGACCCCAAAATGACGTTTTTCCATAATATGAGGGCAAAAAAAAAAAAAAAAAAAAAAAGCTCGCAAAAATTATAATAAAATATCCATAGAAACCTCTGATTTTTCTTCATCAGATCAAATTTATTCTAATGCCTCTAGATCATTAGAACATGAATTATAACTTTTTTTTAACTAGTTATGCTAAAATGTAGGTAAGCTTTCGGTTAGAAATTCTTTGTTGATCACGGTCATTGTTGAACAATGTTTTTATCAAAAATTGTAGCGTAAACAAAATCATTGAGAAGAAAGATCTGTTGCCATTTTTTCCTCGAATATGAACAAATAAAATTCTGGCGTTTGTTTTGAGGCTTTTCCTGTAATCGGGGGATTTAAAAATTTTCCTTTTCGGTTGTTTTTCCTCAATCTATCTTGAAGTTTTACACTTTTTTTTTGCTCAAACCTAATTGTTGAACTCGCGCCACTTTACATAACTTTTATTTTCGAGGTAGAGAGCGCAAGCCGATGCAACAAGTTATTACAATAAAATGCTTGATCAACTCACATCTTTTGATCGTTCAGGCTAGTACATGGCATAAATCTGAGAAAACACATGAATTTGATTTTGTAATTTGAATGGAAACTAAAAAAAAAAAATAAATAAATAAATAAATAAACCAAAAAAAAAAAAAAAAAAAGAAATAAAAAAAAAAAAAAAGCTATTTACTTATTTAAAAAATTACTTCAGTGTTTCCAATTGGAAAGCTGTTTAAATCGTCCTCAGTATACATTTTGCTTCATCTGTATCCTATAATTAAAGAAATATTTGATTCATGAATGGTTTGTAGTGGCTAATTAGTGTTCAACTTATGTTTTCAACTTGTACTGAATTTGTGGAAGAAGTTTCCAGAAACTCAAATAAAAGCGTAATGATGTATAAAAGCTTAAATCATGAAAACTACCATACTAATTCAGTGGCGTAACTAGGAAGGGGCGGAGGGGCGTTCCGCCGGGTGGCACTTTTCCGGGGGCGGCAAATTAACCATTTCGATGTGAAAAAAAACGTCTTTTTAAAATTAGGAAATTATGGTTTTAATCTGTTACTGTAGGCAAAAAAAAAAATCTCTGAATAGTAAGACTTTTGTGTCACTACCAAGATTAAAAAACTACTTTCATACAAAACTTTCTGCTTTCTTTCAAAAACTTTCAAAAGTCTTTCTTGATAGCATATCACTACAACTCCTTGTTTTTTTCTGAGGGGCGGCAGCGGACAGTAATGGACTGTAGAAGTTAACTCCAAGCGAAGAAAACAATGAAGTTTTCCAATTTTCGTTATAAGAAAGAGTTAACACTAGATTTTAAGAGAGTTTCTTGAAAACTTACACAAGTGAATCAAAAACATTTTTTTTAACTTCAGGAAAATGGTGACAAGAGGACAAAGGAGGAGGGGGGGGGGGAGAAAAGTGGTACACGAAGCTATTGCTCATCACAGGGGTGGCTTTATATGTTGAAAAGTTAACTTTTATTTCTCATTCATTACAAAAGTTCTCTTACTTCAAAAGAAGTAAAAGGTATTTCTGTTTCCTCTGTTCTGAGAGTAGAAAACCTATCCGAATACGTTGGATCACATGTTAGTCTATTCCTTATGGGAAGTAAACGAATTCCCCGTTTTCAATATTTCGTTTGGTTCCTCGACCTGGTCAAACATAGACAAAAATTGTTTTTTAGCGTATTCAGTTTCAAATTATTCCGGTTGGGAACCTTTCCTACCACCAGTCTAACTGCGTGAAAAATAGCTTCAAAAATGCTTTTTCGAGGGAGAGCTCCTCGAATTTTTATCTCTTTTCCTGCTATCCCCAGAGATGTAGCTTAAAATACGTTTTTAGGACTTCGGTTTCGGAATTTTTCCGAGAGAGATATCTTAATCGCCCCCCCCCCCCTCATCTAATTTCTCCATAGATTAAAACTGCGTTTTGGAAATTTCAATCTTGAAAATTTTCCGATGTAGGAAAGCCGAACTAAATTAGACCTTTTCCTAACGTCCCCAAAGATAGCCTAAGATTTCGTTCATAGAAATTTATTAGGGTGGGAGAACTCGCTAATCCTTCCTTCTCAAAGATAGCCTATAATGAACTTCAGCTTTTAAGAAAGATTTTGGGAGGGTAATTTCCCTCTGTCCCCTTTTGCTCCTAACATTATCAATACCAAACAAAGCCTGAAGTCGGGCGTCAGTTAGAGAATTTTTCTATGAGAGAGTTGCCTGGCTTCACAACATTTTTGATGCCATTAAGTGTTAGGGAACCCTTTAACGCCACCAAACATAGCCTAGAATTGCGTTTTTGAGACTTTGGTGCAAAAAAATTTTCAAAGAAAGAAGCCGAATCTTCTCATTCCAACAAATCACCAAAGATACCTTTAAAATTAATTCCAACTAAAAAAAAATATTTTAGTAAGAAACCTCAGCGTCCCTCTCTCCCCTAACGCCTACAACTGCGTTAGAATACACATGCAATTGCGTTGCCAAAGATAGCCTAAAATTGCATATTTCAGAGCTGAAAATTTTCGAATTGAGTATCTGACCATTACCGATTTTTTAAACCTTTCCACAAAGTAGCCTAAGCTTCGTTTAAAACCTTTGTTTTCGGAGCATATCCTTGAAGTGCCCGCCGATCCCTAACGTCAACAATGAAACATTAAGAGAGAACTTTTGCTTTGAAAAAAATCGGGAGCAAACCCAACCCGCTCTTTTCTTTCGCTTTACTAAAAAATTGCCTAAAATTGCGATTTTTTTACTTAAATTTAGCAATTTTCTATGAGTGTGGGCCTCCTCTCCCTCTCTTCTTCTTTTTCTTTTGGAAATATGTAGAAATTAATTACGTCTCTTTTGTCTTGAATTAAATTTTTTAGTTTCAATTTAAACACCCTTGACCTTTTTATGTATTAACTATTTCACAATGAAAGGGCGGCAAATTGAGAAACCGCCCCGGGCGGCAAACACTGTAGCTACGCCACTGAACTAATTATAATTCAGTTCTGAGTTCGCAACTGAAAAGCACAATTTCTCTTAGTAGAAAGTTAGTAAGTTCATTTTAAAGTATAGTGCTCTTCTGAGGAGAAAACTTTTTACACGGCATTTTTTTTTTTAAACCAATTAGTAGGATTAATATTTTTGTTGTTTTAGTCCTTGAACTACTTCCCTCTCAGAAATAAAGTTTTTTTTTTTTTTTTTTTTTTTTTTAAATCACATAATACTTTTTAGAAATATTTTGAACCGGTGAAGCAAAAAAAAATATCTTTGAAAACCCAACCATAGTTGGAACATATTTTTCAACTTTTGAAACAAAAAACAAAATAAAACACGTTTAAAAAACTCCTAACGAAAAGCAACATAAATGTTAAACTTGACGCATCGATTCAATATCCAGGCGAAAAAGATCGAAAACAAAAAAAAAAAAAAAAAATGCAAAACTTTTCCACTCTTCAATAACCAAAACCGTGTAAAAAATAGCCACCAAATAAACAAATACAGCCATCCAAAGTTTAGGAAAAGAACAAAAGCAGCAATAAAAAAGCCGAAGATTCACCTCCAGACAAATCGTCCGCTCGACCCAGGGTCATTTAGAGCGCACAGTAACCACCCCGCGCAGGTATCTCACCGCCCCCACCTCTGCAATATGGATGGGGATCATAATTACTGGTCTCTCTGCGCATTTCAGGCCCCCCTTTAACTTTTTGCATTCCTGAGATGTGTCCGTCCCCCTTCCGCTGGGAGGAATCCCCCCTCGGAATGGTCTTCGCGTGGCCTCTGCATTGCTTCCCACGCTATTGGTGCGATGCCTCGAATTAGGTGCATCTCTCTGTGCGGTGGCTTTCGCCGATCCATGATTCGAACCTAAATTCGCGATCTGACGATTGATTAAGTTTCGGCAGGTATAAACATGAAGATGGATTAATTTTTAGCGGGTAAACATAAGGTTTAATTTTTATTTATTTTTTTTTTTTTGGGGGGGGGGAGATTGGAACGTTAAAGTCGATTGTCATTAGTTCTGCCATCACACTCCTTACATATTTTGTGTGTGTGTTTATATATATATATATATATATATATATATATATATATATTATATATATATATATATATATATATATAGGGGTGGCTCAACGCGGGTGTGCCGCCGAAAGCGGTTAGGCCTTCGTATCCCCCTCCCATGGATGTGCTAAAAACGATGCATACGGCATGTTTACATGAAAACCCCCTAGTTTTAATCAGTACAAGCGAAGCAGCCGTGAAGCAGTATCGCGCAACCAGGCTTAAAATAAAAAATGATACATTTCTAAAAAAAAAATGAAGTTTCGTAACTTGTGATTAGTCAAAGACCAGCTTATTTCTTTGATTGTTAATAATATTATGTTATTCTGACACCATCCACCTACCAACTACGATAGTCATTTCGTTTGTTTCTTTTTTAAATTTAAGGTTATAATTATTGAAATAAAAAAACGTGCCTTCGGGCAAAGCGGGTATAGGATTGAATCATATATTTATTTATAATTTCTTGACTCGTGTGTTGACTTAGATTTTCTATTTCAATAGGATAAGTATAACTTTAAAAAAATTTTAGAATGGCAATTAATTTGTCTATTAATTTAATTAGTTATTTCTTTATGTTTTATAAACAAATGTGCTGACTTTAAATTGGATAAGTACAGCTGTTTTATATATATATTTTTTTCATATAATGGCAGGTAGCTAGTCAACTATTTTTAATCATTTTTAACTTCAGATTTGATTGGCAAGTACCGAACCACAATTAGTTAAGTTTACCCGCTTTGGGCTCCCTGGTAGGGAAAAGCGGGTTTTTCAAATGTTTGTAAAGTTTGATAATAAATAAGTATTAGGTTTCAAAGAAATGAAAAAATCACTTTTCATTTTGAAGTTCAAGAACCCTGCTAGGAAATAAAACCGAAAGTATTGTGATAAAAATCCGAAAACTACAATTTTAAGCGTTCTTTGAAAACCTACCCGCTTTAAGCCAGCCTTCCCTACGTACCAAAACCCCTCTTCTCCTTCTGTCACATGCCATGCTATATTAAATAAGGATATACTTGTAGTTCAGAAATGAAACCCTACATTACAGAAAAGATTTTCAATTTTATTCTTCCATTTTTGACTGTGTAATTTCATGATTAACACAACGCACACGGCATTTCTGGGCGCAACAAAAACTGATTGCATCTTATTTTCAAAGCAAATTTAAAAACTGTCCTGTCTCGAGGTTTTTTTTTTCCTTCAAAATTGACTTTTCCGCTCCCCCCCCCCCTTTTTTTCCACCTACATATGTAGATATTATATTTTTTAGCGAAAAAAATAATCTGTATATTTGGTTTTCAATTCGGTTCCTAACATTCTGCATCTGATTTCAAAAGGGAGTTATCTCACTCCGAGATACTTTTTTTTAGACCTTTTGAAGATATTCAGAACACTTGAAGTATTCTAAGAAGACATTCTGTAGTATCCAACAGATGTTGCGTAACAAATGATCATCGGAGAGGATTTTTAACCCTCGACGGAAAGAGAGGAGATATTATAAGTAGCCTGAGCTTCAGTTTCCCCCCAAAATCTTCAGTTTTCACTATAGAGCTTCTGTTTTGTGGGTTTTGTTTGAAATTCTTGGATTTTGGAGTTGTTAATAAAATTATGTATTTATTGAATACTTGAGGCCCGTCCCGAACTTGTTCGGGTTGAAAAATTATCTGTCTTAAATGATTATTATTCAAATTTTTTTGTTTTAAAAGTTCATGGTATACAACATTTTTTGTTCCGTTTTAATGAGGTTTTAAAAGAAATTGATTCACTTCACTTCCTAATCAAGAGATAGCAACCTTTTCTTCCCCGGGAACAATATAATCTTCCTAAATTTCGCATATTGTACATTTGACCTTCAGTTTTGATGATGGTGATGGGATAAAAAAATTTCCTTGGAAATTGTAATTACTTTTTATTGAAAATGGAGATGTGCAAGGACTATGGAAATTCGAGGAATATGAACTGACTGACCTGGTGCTGGTCCAGTAAGAATAATACTTTAAATCATATTTGCCCATATTAAATTTACTTGAGGGTCCATTTCCATTGTATACATAGAACAAATTAAAGATTCGCAACGAAGTTATTGAAATACCGCCTTTAGTTTTAATAAAATGAATATGGGCTATTAAAAGTGTTCCTGGGATGCAGAGATCGTAGAGTTCTTTAAAGGAGATGACTTTAAAGAGGCTTAAAGTATATATGCAAGCATTCATCTAGGGAACCAACGGAAAAGTTTAATTAAATTAAACGGTAAATGCGACAAAGACACCTCTCATAATGTTTCTTAACCTTTTAGTTGTTTTAGAGTTCCATCCACGAATTCTTTATTCAAACAGTGGCTCATCGAGCATTCGTCCTGCACTGTGGGGCTAATGGACCTTTTTTTTTTCTTTCCAAACGTTTGGAGTCTTTCTGGAGGGATACATTCAAAGTAGTTTAAATCTTGAGTGGTCAGTAAGTAAAATTGCTGCATATTAGTGGAGGAAAACGTTCTTATTCAGTAAGTTGCAATCATGCATCAGTCTTGTTACAGAATCGTTTTCGGTGATTCTCTGCGGTGCTGGTAAACCATCCCCTGTTGACTCTTCGTTTTATACAGTCATGGTATTATCTGTTTTTTACTTCCTTTTACAGAAAGGAAGTATTGCATTTTGCGAAAAAATTTTCACTCAAAATTCGACTTTAATTTCCACTTTACCCACCCCAGAGTGAATGTTGAACTTTTTTTCCGTCTCGACCACACGCAGGCACGTAGCTAGAACTTTGTTAAGGGGGGTGTCCAATGTTGCACGAACTTCAAAAGGGAGGCATGCTAAAGCAGACTTAGTAGCTCATATTTACGTTATAAAAATAAATCCAATTAAAACTAATTATAAGAATATGATAATTAACTAAAATTAATTAAATATTTGAAATTAATAGAGCAATTAGTTAGAATTAGTTAACAAAAATTTTATATTAAGTAGCAAAGAAATTATTGTCTGTTTATAAAATTAACATTAAACTCAAAGTTATGCCATACTAAGTTTCCAAACATGGATAGAAAAATTCCATCACATCAGCTTCCTCTATCCTGATGCTTTGAAAATGAGTGATAATAATTCCTATTAATAAAAAGTTCACAATAAAAGAAAATCGGAAAACGATGATCGGAAAACACTGTTCTAGGGATTACTTGGAAAATGCAGGTGATAATTTAATAAGATATTAAAGCTTTGTTTTATATTTCAACAAAATATGTACAAGTCATTTTATTTGAAAAAATAAAGAAATCTATATCTATCGAGTCGAATGTATAACTGTATGAATGCTATATAACGTAATTCCGCCTCTCTGTTCGATTTGAACAAGATTTCTGGCAAAATTCAACCATCCTCTCCACGAAAATATTAGCAAGGTTTCATTTAAAAAACTGGAACTAGTTCTTTATTTATTTACGTTTATAACATTCTCTTGATAATACGAAATTGAATGAAATTTCTAATTTTATCCGTTTTCTTATTATCATATCTAACCATCATTTAAAAGCTTGAACAAACTATTAACTCCTTGAGAGACGGAGACTCCCTTTGCTGCAATCATTTGAAAAAAAAAAGCGTATTGACGTTTTTTTTATCGTTATTATTTTTTTGCAACGAATTGGTAAATAATTATTTACCAATTCGTTTTTCTTTCTAATGGGGTTTCGTTAGAGGCTTTAGCTTTTTCGGACATAGTGCGAACCACCGATATGCCATTTAGTCTTTCATATGCTACCATTAAGGCGCTGATGTGACTGGCACAGGAAATTTTGATGTCGAGTTTCCACCAGATGCCAGACACTTGAGCTCTTTGCGATGCGAAACTGCACTAGGGATTTAATTTTGTCAAACCAAACGAATACCTGAGAGATCTTTTACCTGACGAGTAATGGAATGTATAATGAATGAGATTAAGCATCTATGTATTTTTATTTTAACAACATTTTGGAAAAAATGTAAATGATTGCTTTTTATAAATGTTTTTTTATAAGGTCATGACTGATTTGAACATTATTGGCAATTTTCCTCTGATGTTTTCAATTTGATGCTTCATTTAAAAGATCAAGAGGAGGCATTGCACCCACCTATCTCACCACCAAACACGAGTTCTGTTTATTCTGCTAATACAAAAAACTTCTGTACAAATCAGTCTTTTTCAAATTATAAAAAATAACTGTAAACAACTATAGGGAAAATGGCAATATGCTCTGTTACGAATTATCGTGACACTATTTGATTATAACCTGATTACTTTACTGTCTTTATTAGCAGTAAGCAAGTGTTAGACTCGAAAATTTCATAATTTGGAGTCAAACGTCAAATTTTAATCATTAAGGTAGTCTTCGTCCCGTTTGCGATAATACAGCAGCATCAAATTAGATACATTTTCAACAATATGTATGCATAAAGCTAGCCAATTTTTGGAAACAAAACTTATAGGTTTCTCATAGCTTCAGTTTGCAAATTTTTTTCTCCTCAGTCATCTGATGTTCCAAAGTCTGAAGACAATCTTTTGTAAAAACTTTTAGAATAATTGTGGTTAAAAATCCAGTAATGATTTAAATCAATCTTCTAAAATTAATATAACAATAATAACGCTTCTGATTCTTTCATTTTCAAATTGGTATAACTTCCATTATAGGAGTAATTTTGTGATCATCCTGTATTCGCGAAAGCATATCATATTTTATAACGTAGGTATTGACTTTTTTTTCGTTCTTTTATGTGATGTTAGTAAAATATATTCTAGTGCAAGAAATAGCAAGTAATTTTATCTTGAAGAAATTAAAAGTTAAAAAAAAAACTAATACAGAAGTGAAAAACACAAGAAAATTTACCTCGCATTCACCTTTTTTTAATTTCTTGCTTGTAAGGCAGTAAATAGCAGAAATTTTCACCTGATAATTTATAGTTAAATACACATGTCAGTTTATGTTACGTTTAATGCTACCTTCGCAATTTACTAATGATGGATGCATAGATGCTTACTAAATAATTCCTAAGTACAAAGACGGTAAATAACAATCAGAAAATTTATTCCTATGAAGCAAATATAAATATGCTTTACTTGAAAAACGGAACAACATCGTCGAAAGATTTTGTTCTTCTGTTAAAAGTAACTAACGGCTCTTTTCTTGGCACCAGAAAATAATAGGAATTTCAATTACTGATTCACCACAGATGCACCCCACTCTAGCTGTTCTTCGTGCAGCATGTGTCTAGGAAATCAAGTCCAAACGGGAAAAGAGTCAAAACAAAAAAGAAAGAAAGAAAGAAAGAAAACCACGCCAATGAGACTGAGGGTACGGCGAAATTGACAATAAATGTTTGTTTCCAATTACTTTGCCGATAGCAATCTGGTGGATCAAGGGAAAGGGGCCGAATTTCAAGGTCACAACCCAGCTGAATTGAAAGCAGAAACGAAAATTCGTCATTTTTGGATGGAGTACGCGACACAGAAAGGCGGTAGGAGGGAATTGCAGTTTCACGAGGTTCTCGTGTTCTGAATTGACTCGGATGCGGGTAAATTGCCGATTGATGGAAATATTTAAGGGGAAAATACCGGTTATCATAAAATTTTTCTCTTTTGAAAAGTTTTTGTTGACGTGAGGTGCAACAACTGACAAAAAGCAGACAGTGGTCTTTCGGGAAGGGGGGGGGGGGGTCCGGACCCCATGGACCCACCCCTTGGCTACGTCCTTGTCACACGTGGATAAGTGCTTAAGAACGTATAGAGACGCGAAATATCTATTTTGACGATTCCCGAGTTAATTACTACGAGTTTTCTCGTGACGCGTATGTATGTCGCATAACTCAAGAACGGTATGTCCTAGAAAGTTGAAATTTGGTACGTAGACTCCTAGTGGGGTCTAATTGTGCACTTCCTCTTTTGGTTGCATTCAGGTGTTTTAAAGAGGTTTTCTGCCCTTTTCTGGGAGCAATTATTTTTCATTTCGATATAAACTCAAGTGGTGTTATAATTTGGCGGACACTTGGCGATGTATCGCCAGTCTTTTGGTCGCCAAGTTTTGTCGCCAAATTTGACGTTTTTTTAAACCTGATTTCAATTTGACCACTGTTGGTGATAATTAGAAAGTAAACTATTGAATCACATTAAAATTGCCAGTAATGGGGAAATGAAATCAATTAGAGTAAAAGGAAGTCATGTGATGCACACATCCGCTCGTTTTTTTCCCCTTTCTATTTTACACTCTTCTTGCAATGTGTCGCCACAAAGATATTTTTTAAATGATTGCCATGAAGCAGAAAGTTCAAAAAGTTGATTTTATAATAAAATTGTTACAAAACATTCTCTGAGTTTAGGATCGGAGTTTGAAAGTTGTATGCATTAAGTAATTTTAGCTTCAAAGGGTACATTCCTCTAAAAGTCCGAGGAATCGCGAAAATTTAAAAAAATAATTCTTAAACAAAACAAAATCCGATTAACAGGTAGGATGGATATGAGACATTCTATTCAGAGGTGAGTTTTTCTCAATCCCGGAACGTCGTTCAACCTCTTGTACTCGTCTCCGTCGGAAAAACTTGTTTTTTTTCACTTTTTGTTCTTGCAATTTTTTTTTTGCATGGGAAATTTATAAGCTATTATTTCGTTTTATACGCTTAGATACGATCATCATGAAGAATAATTCTCTAAATCATTTTTATTTCGTTTTTTTCTCTTCTTCGGTATTGAATGTTCTTTGTTTGTTAATGTTTTAACTCTTCACTGTAAGTGTAAATGAACGGAAACTATGTGAAATTACTCTTTGACTTAAGAATTTTTTACACTAAATGCAACTTAAGTGAATTCATTAGCAGATGTTTTTTTATTTTGGTTTTAGTACTATCTGAAGCAATGTATGCGAAATTGCAACTTTTAGAAGCACGACCTAACATTCAGATAAAACTTTTTATGGTTCTTAAGTTGACAATGTTATTCCTTTTCTGTACCTCAGCATATCGCTCGAAGAGGACTTTTTACCAGACGGAATAATTCAATCAGAATTAGTTTTTACGTATATGATAACAAAACAGCACGAACGTACTGGTAGCAAAGATAACTTATTAGTTTCAAAAATTCGTATCAGGACATATATGAATAATTTATAGCCTATGTCACTCAGTAAAAATGTACCTTTCATGTAGTGATAGAATTGTTCAAATGTGATAGTGGTTTCAGAGATTACCCGGAACATATAAACATAAAAAATAAACCCTCTCTCTTTACAATATTTGTATAGATGAGAAAACCTCAAAAGACAGGCCGAAATGCATGCAAAATTACAACGTTTAGAAGCATGGATTAATATTGTCTATCTGCACTACTTAAGTTCAAATACTAATTTACTCGAAGTAAATATCAGTTATAATGCGTTTAAATAAATTTTCATGCATAAATATTCTGCGACTCTCAATGGTTCGCAATTTTCTAAGCTAATAGAATGCTATATACCTTATCCTCTGCAGCCTCAAATACATGTGAAGCTTTTGGCGGTTCTTATGCCGACATCGAAACTTCATTTTCTTTCCCGTGTTTCTATGCCGCAGCATTACAGTTCAGAGAGAACCTTCGACTCTTTTATCCATGCAGATGCGGGACAGTTGGGGTTTCATTTTACTTTTATAACAATAAAATGGTACGAAACATAAACTGGTGGCGGAGGCAAACTATTGGTTTAAAAAAATAGCATAAACGCACATATGCATAACTTATAGCCTATGTCACTCAGTAAGAAGGCTCCTTTCATATAGTGAAAGAATTTTTCAAATAGTTGCAATGGTTCCAGAGATTACCTCAAACATATAAACACACAATAATCCGTCCTCTCTCTTTATAATATTAGTATAAATTTTAACGGTAAAACATCAGTTTCAGTCGAATATAATTTATTGACTGAGTAGTCTAGAATTGAAGTTCCCTTCATCCACAAGTTGAAACTATATAAAAAGATCGCATGAGGAATAAGTATTTCCCCCCCCCCCCCCCTCCCAAAAAAAGTGAATCTACCCTTTTTAGCCTTGAAATGTCATTTCCTTGTATTATCTGAATATTTATACATATTTGTTTTTTCAGCAGACCAGTTTTACACTACTTTTTAAAGAAATTCTTCCAAAGAAATAGTAATTAGAGATCAATTTTGGTATTTATTACGCATGAAAGTAAAATAGCAATAAGTATAAATAAAATAGTAAAAGAACAAAATTGTATTCATTTCGAAACGAAAGCACAACATTTAAGGGGATAAAGTTTGAAGAACTTCCAAAATCTGAAAATAAATTTCACTTGTTTAAAAAAAATTATCAGTTGATATACATATATTTTTTTCACATAGAGTCTCAAACCATCTCTATATGGCTATTGAAATACAAATGTTTTTTTAAAAAAATGAAGCCGCATGTAATTCCTTTATACTTGTTTTGGTTATTTTGGGAAATTTCAATTATTGTGGGTTCATGGTGCGATTAAAAATGTTACCAAGTTTTCGGTAATCGTTTTGGTATACCTTGAATAATGCCACCCTACTTTGTACCGTCTGTTACTAATTTTCGTCGAAGAGATATTGTCGCCAAATACTGAGATACTTTTGGTGACCATAAGATGATGCTAAACATTTTGATATGAAATATTTCAAAATAAGTAGTAAAATTTGGCTATTGTTTAAAATTGTGCATTAAGATAAAAATAGTGGAAGTTTTTATGCTGTTTAATGGATTTGCCTAATTTAGATGGAGGATTCGATCACATTTTAACAAAAATTTTAACAGATTCTTTTGATGGTGACATTTTTGTTACATCATGAAAACCAAGAAACAGTATTACGTAGTGTTTAGCTTCAAAAATAGCGACACTTGAAAAAATTGCTAAATGCTTCACTATTAAAATCTTTGTGCAAATAAGTTTGGCGAAATTCCTGCTGGTAGATTGGATAATGAGTAAGTGTCCAATCAGCACAAGTAAATAAAAAAAAAAACATTAACTTCATTAAAGTTACATTAAAATGAAAAATAGTTGTTTAAAAACGTTACTTTAAGATTTAACTTGAAAAAAGCCTTGAACAGTCAGACGAAAAGCAAAAATATTCAATAATATAACAATTCTAGCTATCGCCAGGGAGTTGAGAGGATATACCAAATACTGTATTGAGTTGAGGAAAGCGTTCGAACATGGAACTAAAAAGCTTATCACTCGTTTTTATTTTACTTAGAAATGTCGAACAGATGCAATCTCCAGAAGAAAAATCAGTTTTCCAGGGACATACATGAGTGGATTTAAGAAAGGGCAGAGGGGGGCTAGTTTCGGGAAGACTTGATTTTGCAACAACACATTTTTCAAAATCTTAAAACAAAAAATCCTGTTTTGTTTCCTTTTTTATTTCTTTTTTGAATAGTTCATTCAATCTTAGGGAAAATGAAGAGAGTAGCGAATGTCCTTTTCTGATGGAAGAATAGAAAAAAAAGCACCGAACATTAAATACAAATAGTAAAGCTGTCACTGGGGTGCTGAAAATGTGTCTTCGTTGACTAATTTGGACTGAAAACCATTTGGGCAAGTATATAAACGAAAATAGAGTCTAAACGAGCTATACATTAAGCTGCATTACTTAAAATAATCTATAATTATTTTAAAGAATTAGTACCTAAAACAAAGGGGAAAAAACTCCCCAACCTTTTACGCTAACAGAACGATCTACTCGTTATGATTTGTTTTCTTTATTTTCAGAATGATTATCTTCAATTTGCATGATTTCAAAATCTAGATATTTTGGGTTGTTATACACAAAAATTTTGAAGAACCTTTTGGTTTTATATGTTGAAATGAATTCGGCTGATTTGAAGTGAATGCTATTGCAAAAAAAGTACGGAGCTAAAAGGTTTTTATACAGCAAAATACTATTAAATGTAACAGTTAACACCATACTCAACGAATTTATGTAGCAATGTAAAAACTGAAAAAATTGTCAAACCATTAAACAAACAGAAAATAAAAGCGCTACAAACCTCAAACTTTTAAATTTCTAACAAATGGGAAGAGAAGGGTTGTTTAATCCCGGGAATGCAGTATTTTGTATTGCTTGCTTTTATCTTATTTCTACTGCATATTTGTTAATCTGTTTAACCAGGAAAAAAAATGTTGCAACTATTCCTTTTCGTTTTCTGCACTACTTGTAATTGAAAAAAGGTTGTTTCAATGAGAAATCGATGGTATATTTTTTCTTTTAAACTTAAAATAACTGTTTCTCGTAAATTTTGAACAATACTGTAAAACTATAGAATCTGGTACTCAATTAGAGACTAGAAAGTGCTAATGAGGTGCCTTAAGTAATTAAATGTTCTAGAAAAGATTTAAATACTAAATAGTATAAACAGTGGTGGCGTGAACCAAAAACATTTAGTGTCCGCAGTGTCCTCGAAAATCCAAGTCCTGCCCTGATTATCGAGGATTCCCAAAGTAGTTTCACAATAAATGTTGTACGTACAGTGGCTCCCAAAAGTGTTCGTACACCTACGACTTTCAGTGAAATAGGTCATTATCCATTGGTTGGAAAAAATATTTCGGAATAGGTATTTTATTATAAGATCTATGATCTATTTTTAACAAAACTACATGAAAATTTTTAATAAAACATTAAAACATAATTTTTAAAAAATCAAAAATCAAAAATTGCCGGAAATTTTATTTCACAAAAGTCATCGTACACTTTGAAAAAATGACAAAAAATTAGTAAATAATCTAACTTTTTACAAAGTTATTATTTAGTAGAATATCATGCAGTATCAACAACAGCTTTTAAACGTCTGCGTATAGATTTCATTGTTTTCTCTTTCTTTTTTTGTGCAATATCTGAGTAAGTGTTCAGTCGCACTTCGAGCCTTACTGTTTCTAGTTCGCTTTTCGTTTCAATGGTGTATTTTCGCAATCTAGCCACCAAATATCTCCAAATATGTTCCATTAAGTTTAAATCTGGCGATTGAGGAGATATTTCTAAGCTTAAGGACAATTTCTGAGGCACCAAACGCAGACGTGTGCTTCTTATCGTTATCTTGATAAAAAACAAAGTTGTTTCCAAATACCTTTGGGCCAATTTCCAATTTGGGCTAATAGTTTAAAATTGTTTTTTAAAATATTTAAATGAACAGCATGATTCATTATTTCATCAAAAAAATCCAAATTTCCAAGTCCTGATGCTGTAATGCACCCTCACACTAGAACAACTTCACCGTCCTGATTGACTGATCCAACTAAGTTCTTAACATTAAATTCCTAATTTTTTCTTCTATTTACAATTATACAACAATTTAACCCAAAATGGTGAATTTATTTTGATCTATAAGTAAGACGTTGTTCCAAAACGTTTTGAGCTTATTGATCATTGATATTACGACGGAAAGCGTAAGCATACTGTTTTTCGCACGAACAAGAAAATGTCTGCGGGAAAAGGTCCCATTTAATCCAGCTAATCAAAGAACTTGGCGAACAATTTTAGGTGAAAATCCAACGTAAAATGTTTCATTCAATTCTGAAGAAACTTTTTCAGAACTCAAATGTGTATTTTTCATATTTTTTTTAAACTGTAAACCTTCGATCACGCATTGTTAACTTTGCCAGTTGACCTTTTCTTACCTTGTTTTCGATCCGATTCTTGTCTTTAAAGCATTTTATCAAGTATTTCACTATAGAATGGTATAAATCACCTAATTTAGACACATTTCTAACTAATTTATGGCTACTGTGAGGGGAAAAAATCAAATTTCGAATCGTGTTTGTTGTTTTCTACGCATACCTGCCATTTTAAAATAAGCAGAATATTAAGGAATAAATAGACAAAAAAATTAACGGCAAATGACTTTAGAGTGTCATTACAATGCAAAAATAAAAAAAACCACATATGATAATTTCAATCAAGAATTTATTCGAAAATATTTCGGTGTACGATGACTTTTGTGGCGTATTTTTTCTCCTTCCCTTCGTTTTTTGACAAATTTCAAAAATAAAATCTGGCAATATTTTGAAAAAAAAAAAAAAAAAACTACTGGGTTTTACTCAGAATGGAATAAGAATGGTGTGAAAAATAATTGGACTTCATATTTGAACTCACTTTTGCGTTATTTTGGTTTTACTACAAAATTTCAAGGTCTATGAACACTTTTGGAGCCACTGCAAGTCGTTGAAACTTCTAAGCGAAGTGTGCTTAAATTTTATTCCTCATCAAGTGTATAGATTATGAATTGTTCAAATGGGTTACTCTCTCTTGTTACCTATTTTCTAAATATGTACCCCATTTCTTTTAAATCATTAATTTACATTACAAAGCACATTTAAAGCATATTATTTGTCTATTTTTTCTCCAAGAGAGCCCGGCGTCACTTTCTTGATAACAGTCTCTCTAAAAAGGTCAGTATGCAAAACACATTGATAAAACACGACGCACAAAAAAGTAAAGCATGACCTTTTTTATGCATCACAGGAAAAGGTCAAAAACATAAAGGGGGGGGGGACATTTAAAATTTTTGTTTAAAAAAATGCCTGCCCCCCCCCAGGAATTCAGTCCGAAATCCGCCTATGTGGACATATAAGTTAATATGTTCAAGTATTTTTTCACCCCCATAATAGAAAATTTATATAAAAATCCCGCCCCCCATTACGGGACAAAAAGTACCCTCTGTGTTATTCTGATGCATAAGCTATATTATTGTAAAGTTTCATCAAAATCCACTCAGTAGTTTTTGCGTGAAAGAATAACAAACATCCTCACATACTTCATAAAACAATCATATACAATCATAAAAATTAAAAAATAAATAAAAAGCACACAACATCCAGCATTCGTTTGAATATTGACGTCTTTAATTTAAGTTCCGTCTCCCGCAATCACGAATGGCCCTACTCGTTGGGTTCCTTGTTTCTACAAAAATGGCTTCTAACGTAATTATTATTGCGAGAAACTTACTTTTAATTCAATACGTCAAAGTTCAAATGAATGACACAGGATGCCAACAAATCGACAAGCAGACTTAGGGTACAAGACCCTAAGTTTGTGGTGTTAGGGTATAACGATTTTTTCGTGATGATACATGGAGGAGAAATTCGAGGGCCCACACCAAGAAATTCTTCTAATTTGCATAGGATGAGGCATAGGTCTTAAAGATTCATTCTAATTATCTTTGGTAGTGGTAGGGGAGAAGAGGTTTCTTTGGAGAGCTCTCTCCGAAATTGTAGCTCTAAAAAGGCTGTTTTAGACGATTTTTGGTGATTTCAAGGGGAGGAGAGATTAAAAGGCTCCTCCCAGGAAATTTTACTAATTTATAGGCTTAAAAATACATTCTAGACTATCTTTGGCAAGTTAGGGGTTGAAGAGTTTCTGAGGTTCACTATAAAAAAAATTTCAAAATTGAACTCTTTAAATTGTAAATGCAAGTAATCTGTGTTTCATGAGTAACTTTTAGAGGACGAGCAATTTTTCGAAATTGAAGCTCCAGAAACGTGACTTCTAAAGACTGTCAATGATGTTAAGGAGGGAGGAGTTCTCACCCGGAAACATTTTGAAACTCAAGTTCTTGAAACAAAATTTAGGCCGATCTTGAACGATGTTAGCTAAAATGAGAGGTTGGGGGACCCTCCCCTGGAAATTTTACAAGTTATTTTTTCAAACGTGATTTGTAGACGATCTTTGGTAACATCACCAAGAGGAAGAGGAGTTGTTTGGAGGGTCCCATATTAAAAAGGGAATGAAGAATAATTACATAGCACTGCCTAAAGTCAGGTCAAAACTTAAATCTAACTTTAACTTAATGCGCAATCATTAAATGTATAACTTTTTATCGGACACTTACTAACACATATCCCTTTTCCTTTTCCTATGGGGGAAGTAAACTTTTCAAAGACGAGCCCATTATGCTAAATGAACACAAATATTTGGTATAAACTTGATATTTTCGAAATTTTCGCGGGTGGCCATGCCCTCTCTCTGGCATTGTTTCCATTCTTGTTAGACTTCACATGAATTACAGCACATTTTTTTTTTTTTTTTTCACTTTAAGCTAGGAAAGAGGGTTTTAAAAAATATACCTTGAAACTTCTTCAGTGTGGTTTTCTGGCTCCCCGGCGTTTTTATATTCTTGTTAGACTTCGAGGAATAATAAGGTTTTTTTTTTACATTTAGCTCTAAGAAGGATTTTGAGTATTTTTGAAACTTTTTCATAGTGGCTATGGCCCCCATCTCATTGTTTTCCTTATTGTTAGACTTTGTATGTTTTATAGGGAACTTTTTGCATTTTTGCTCAAAAAAGGGGATTTTAACTATTCTTGAAATTTTCTCGGAGGGGGCCATGGCCCCCATGGCCCCCTCCCTGGATCCGCCCATGTCTCCTCGTTTTATTTTCAGGAACTACGCCAGTGCATTGTAGTGCTGCCACCTAGGGCCGATCGAGAAAAAGAGTAAGTTAAAAAGAGGAAAATATTTTCTCTTTATTAAACCTCTGTTTAAAACTGTTATTATGAACTTTAAGCGTCAAAATTTGGAATTCAGCGCTAGAGATTAAGTGAAATTTGGACTAGATTCTAGCTAGATTCTAAATTTAGTTATTCACAAGTACTTATGCAGGGACCGATTTACTCACCTGGGTGCCCCGGGCACTGACAGATATGGTGCCCCCCCCCCCCCACACACAAGAAAATGAAAGTAAGAGTGTTGGATATTATTTTTATAGAAAGAAACTTTAAAATATCGATTTCATACGAAAAAAGTTAATAATTAAGACGTTTTGCAAAGAAATCATTTAATATAAATCTAAAATAATTTTATGGTTTTCATGTTAGAAAATTTTTTATGGTAAAGGTAAATCATAATGTGCTTTCTGCGCATCAATGATTCTTTATATGTTTTCTCCTTTGTTTCCTTGTAGTAAATTCATCTATAATTTCCTCATAATCAAGTTTTAGGTCAAACTTACTTCTATTGGTAACAGAGCTTAAAGATAATTTACCATCAGAAATGAGAGTACGCAAAAGACACTTAATTGAAAGGACTCTTCAAAGCGAAAATGATCGTTCTCCACAACAATTGGCTAATATGCTTTCATTTAATTAAAAAAATTGTCAAATGACAAAATTTTTTTGTTTCCTTTAGTTAGAGGCCCTGAACACTGTCCCTGAAAAAAATTGATGGCAGAAATTTGGTGCCCCCTTTCCTTTGGTGCCCCGGGCCCGGGCCCCGAATGCCCTGCCGTAAATCAGTCCCTGTACTTATGAGTACAAAATTCTAATGAAGTTCTACCTTTGTACAGAAGTTTAGTAAGATCTCATTTGGAGTATGCTGTTCAATTTGGGTCTTTGTAATCATAAGAAAGTTATCAATTTATTGAAAAGGAGGGCTATGATGTTATTAAATGGGATTTCTATCTTTGATTATGATTTCAAGCTTATACTGCTTAATAACTGCAGTGGGCAGATAAACGGCAGTATCTGCAAAAATGAGTTTTCGAGATATTTGAAGAAAAGTGTTTTGCATTCTGTACAAACAATTGGAAAATGTTGTAATTATACTTTTTTTCGCGATTTTTTTCTCAGTCGAAACCAAATAAGCAAGATTACACAATTTGAAGTTAACGTACAACAGATAACAAAAAATGCAAAAAAAAAAAAAAAATGCAGTTACTGCCTTACACCTGCCCATAGTAGTATAGTTTTCAGCAAAGGAGCGTAAGAGAGGCTAAGATCAAGTTATTTAAGTTCATTAAAATGGAGGACGAGTATGGGTTATATTTCTGCATAGAACATAGATAGATGGCAAAACCAGGTGTCATTATCTTAAGCTTTGCAAATCCCAAGCTAATCTTAAAATAAGGAAAACAATACTGTTTCAACAGAGTAGTAGGCATTTTGAATAGTTTATTAGAAGCAGTTGTTACTTACAACGGGGTTTAGAATTTTAAGAGGGCTCTTGATCTTCAATGGGGATTGATAAGCCTACAATATGATTAGCCTAGCTAGGGCCAGAACCTGTTGCTGGTCGTCACTTTTGCATTTGTATTTATTTGTTGAAATATAAAAGTTGAACATGTTAGGTAGTGGAATGTGGGGTAAAATAGAAAGCGCTTAATTTGTATTGAAACATTATAAACACAATGAAAATAAAATAACTGTTGTTTACTTAGTTGACATTAACTTTTAACATTCAAAACCATGTTAACATAATAAAATTTATCATAAATTGAGTGATAGATTTAAACAATCACTACTTTAATTATGCGAAATAATTAAAATACACTGGCCAAAAAAGTTCAGATACAACCGTTTTTTTGCGTCGTATTTGCAAATTAATCAATGTAGAAACAAAAATTTTGGAGGATATATGCATTAAATGGTTTTTTATTGAATGCGTCACAAAAGTTTGTATAGTATATTGCAAAAACGATTTATAGAAAAAAAAGCAATCTTTGCGGTAAAGTCCTTTCTTCAAAAAAAAAAAAAAAAACATCACAGTGTTGTGTAGTACAATGTCATAGCAACAATACAAAAATGGGTTCTAATAAGGAATGTGTCTCCTTAACTTGAATTCCTTGATGGCACCGATTTTCCATGCTGTTTATTAAGTTGTCGGACACCGGAATAGGAAGCGAAGACCAGACAAAGAGTAAGCCTTCTTCCAGCTCATGTAACAACCTTGGAGGAGGATTTAAAGCATCAACCTGTCTGCCATGATAGTCTCAAAGATGTTCTATTGAATTCAGGTCCGGAGATCGAGCTGGCCACTCCATTCGTCTCAAGCCGTGATCTTCAAGATACTCCTGAAGAATCCAAGCTCGGTGAGGTTACATATTAAAGTCCATCAAAATGAAGTCATTACCAATGGCACCAGCATATGGGCGGACATATGGATCAAGGATCTCATCCCCATATCTCAGATCAGTCAGAGTTTCTCCATGGAACACATGCAGGTCAGTATGACCACCGAGCGAGATCCCTGCCCAAACCATGATTTCACCACCTCTTTAACTGTAGTCTTTCAACAGTGTTGGGTTGATGGTATCTATTGCGCTGTTCCCTCCGGATCACTAGACACCCTTAATCACTATCCAATGTATACCTGGACTCGTCTGTGAACAACACAGAAGCCCATTGCATGTGGCAACATGTTCTCTTTCCCAGCATAAGTGGATCCTTCGCTGTGGTCCCTTGAGGCAAACACACACTACTGGTCGTCTTGCATAGAGACCAGTATTGTGAAGACGATATCGCATCGTAGTAGCAGAGATTCTTCTTCCTGAAGCTACAAAAAGGGGCTGCAACGAGTTGCGGCACATTAGTGGTTATTTTCCTTCGGGCCGAAATAAATAGAAATCGGTCTTCTGCTGTTGTTGTAGCTCGTGGTCGGCCTGGAACAGGTCTTCTGGACACAGAATCTTTGGATTGGTATCCATCCTAAAGTCGCAGAACAACGCTATGAGACACATTGAGACGTCTAGCAGCATCAGTCTGCGACAATCCCATTTCCATCCATCTAATTGGCCTCCACCTTAACGAATCGGGTAAACGACGTCTCTGAGACATTTTCTGAACTCTATTCACTATTGTCACCGAAACTGCCAACAACGGTTGAAAATCAACACAACTTACACACAAAAGTACGAAATCTTGATAATGCATTTTTTTTCCTCACTCGTACAAATATGTCCTTTTCTATAAAATAAAAGTAGTAGCAACCTTTTTTTCATAAATGGTTTTAAAGCTCGTTATTATCATTCATGCAAACGATGCATTTTATTGTTACTGCCATTTTTTTATGGTGAGCTTCGAAAAACATGTTGTAGCTTAACTTTTTGAGGCCATTGTATCAGTCCGCACTTATAACTCACATAACACCTGAAACATCTAAACATAAACTAACTCTAATGACAAATTATGTTCTGATCAGCCAAATGAGCTTGAACAAGTTGAAATAGATGTCAAATCTTTGTTTCAGTGGGAAAAAAAAATAATTTTGCTATAGTTAGATTTACAACAAAAAAGTGAGTTGCAAATTATGTGAGTTGCTCATTAGCGGATAGAATGCAAAGTTGGATTTCAAAAGTTTGCAGTAAGTTTTCTGAAGCGAAAAGGTAATATGCTTAGTCAATCTATTTTTCCTGAAAAATTGACAAAATGTGTTAAGCTGCACATATTCAGTTGGGTTGAGCGGAACTTTAAGAACGACAACAAACGAATTGTTTGCATTTGACTTTTCAGGTTTTGAAAACCTATGCCAGCCTTTTCTTTCTTTCTTATAAGTACACTAATACTTACATTTCTCTTCTTTCTTTTTAAAAATTAATTCAATTAATGAAACTCTTAACATTATTATTGCAAGACAAGAAGCAAATAAGATGATTTTCCTGCTTGTCATCCTGTTTTTTTTATTTGTTGTAATTTTAGCTTCATTACGCTACTTTAAAAATTTTTTTAGTTTTTTTTTTATAAAATATAATGTTTACAATTGTATTGGATAATAAGTAACTAACCAAAAACATCAAAAGTTCATGAAAGTTGTGTACATTTTCTTTTTTACGAATGTCTAGTGAAATTTCAAACTATGTTATTTTGTGTTCACATTATTGTAATCTAATAAAGAAAATTGAAATTGTGTAATTTTTTAGAAAAATTATGTAGAAAACTTTTATCCGTAAATAAATTGCCGATCTAATGAAAAGTATATGTATTTTCTCAGTGGAATCAAGTATCCCCCATGACGGGATCGTATGCCTTGATGCGGGGATACATGATCCTTTTACGAAATTTTTGAAAAAAAAAAAATATTTTATCAAAACTATCTGTTTAATTTCAACTTAAAAAAAATACTGTCAGATAGAGGGAAAAATTACCTTTGTTCACATA
The DNA here is from genome assembly GCF_026930045.1 of Uloborus diversus. Taxonomy (NCBI): domain Eukaryota; kingdom Metazoa; phylum Arthropoda; class Arachnida; order Araneae; family Uloboridae; genus Uloborus; species Uloborus diversus. The sequence continues at coordinate 72,592,394 of NC_072734.1, forward strand.
ACTTAACGTACAACTAAAAAAAAAAAAATAATAATTTGCAGCAGAGAAAAAAATTTTAAACTAAAGTGGGGATCAAGTATCCCCAGTATCCCCTAATTTATATTAACTACGTAAATTTGCACTTAATTGTAAGTTAACTAATCGCTTTTATCTCTACATACTATAACTTTGTTTACTAAAAATTAATTCAAATGTTTTAAAATAGTGAAGATAAAAATAGCAAGTGAAAAGGCAAAATATTTTCCGTTTGTAGCGCTACCTATCAAATAATATTTTAACTATCTCCTTGCACACATACCTAGTTGATTCCAGGCAGAAAATAAATTGCCTTAAAGATGAAGGTACTTAACTATACAGGTAATTTGCAAAATTTGATACATGTGTTGTAACATTTTGTGATTCATCAAAAATAATTTTTGTTCTTATGAAATGATAAAGTTTACGTAATTAACTCCTGAAATGTTTATTGAGGTTTATTGACATCGAGTGCAATCATTTAGTTAATATTAGGCATGTTTCGATAGTAAACGTTTACTACAATTTTCCAAGTGCACGGCGGGGGGAAAGAATGGGGAAAAGTGAAATATTCATTACTTATTCATTCATTTATTAAATCACTTAAGTTGATTTATACTTTAGTTCATTTACATTCCTTCACTCATTAATTCACTTATTTTTAGAATTCATTCACTATCTAATTCACTCATTTACATTTTTCATATAAAAATTTATTAGTTAATTTATTTATTCATCCATTTGACGCAAAATAGTATTTTATAATCAGATAAAAAATATTTCATGAGAAAAAAAATCTTTTCTTCCCTTTTTTTTTCCTTGGAACGTACAAATTTGCTGCCAAAAATGAAAAAAAAAAAAAAAAAAATTGTTCCACTTATGAGTTCTATTATAATCTAAAGTGAACTCCCCCTTAGGTGCTGGCCTACAGGACCAATAAAAAAAAACTCATCACTGAGTGCGATACATAAGTGAAAAAGGCGATTCAAAACTCAAAACCGTAACTTAAGGCTCCTATGACTAGGGGTTCTAACGTAATCTAAATTGCATTGAAAACATGAACAAGAATGTTTTCAAAAAAAAAAAAAAAAAAAGAAAGTTGTCATTGATAATGCTTTTGTAAATCTAGTATCTATACAAAGAACACAAGATATTTAACACGGGGTAGTCGGACCAGTAAATGAAAATTTAAAGCACGATTTCAAATTCAGAAAAGTTAAAAACAGTAGCATTTAGAACATGACATTAAAAACATTTTTTTACTATGTGTAATTGCTTTTAAAACATTAGGGAGAATTTATATGGTTCTGTATCAGACATTTTTGTTGAGATTAGTTTGTTGAGATTGTAGATTTTGTTGTTGAGATAAGAAGTTGTTCAGTAAATAACTCAGTAAATGAATATGTCTACGCAGTGAGAAAACAAGATAGTTCATTCTCGTTTCCTATTTGGAATTGTTTTAATGGTACTTATACTTGTCAATTCACAGGAGAAAAAACTTTTGAAAGGTTGTTAAAAAGTAAATAAATAAATAAAGTTGAAAAAAAAATTGAAGGGAAAAAGAAACGATCTGTTTAGTTACTAAAGGGACTATTCTAATTTATAAAATTTAGTTCCTTTTTAAATAATGTAAAATGCTTAAAAGAACTAAAACTTTCTAAAGTCTTATTTCTGGTCAAAAGCAAAAAAAAAAAAAAAAACCTATCTACTGTAAAAGAAATCGGCGCAAAAGAGGAAATATTTATATTTAGAACGATGAATAAACAAGTGATAACTATCATTAATATAAAAAAGAGAAAGCTGAAACTATTGAAAGTCATCGTATAACTAAGAAAAGCACATAAAAGCGGTGGTGCAGAAGTGAAAGTTCACATTGTTCTTTTTTTATGTACTGTAACTTCCAAAACAAATGTCCAATTCGTTCACATTGAAAAATGTTTGTTACTTTAACTATTTCCCTTTGCCCCACATTCCGCTATTTAATTGATAGTTTGCTACGTTAATTTTCAGTTAATTGTGAGTTAAATAATCGCTTCTATCTTTACATTTTGTAACTTTGTTTACTAAAAATAAATTCAAACTTTTAAAAATATTTGGCGATAAGTAAGTTTTAGGATCTGTATTAATGCGTTGAATAAGAAATAGAACGCCATGAAAGCTTAACAAAAAAAAATTTGAAATGAAACTATGCTTTAAAATAATATTTGAGAGGATGATCGAATTCAGAGTAAGAACATTTTTTCAGTGATGAATGTTAGTCCATTTTGCATTTTGTTCGCTAGATGGCAGCATCAATGAAACATGTCACAAATAAAAGTAGTCAAAACAAATTTGTTTTCTTTCTGATAGATGGCAGCAGTAATTTAGAATCCCCACATTTTAGCCAATGACTTACTGGGAGTAATGAGCAAAAATTCATATTGACTAAAATTGACTAAAATTCCCAGGATGAGTAAAATATTTTTGTCATCTCGTACGGCATTGAAATGGCACCGATTATTGCTCATGTAGTGACTGAATGCATTTGTTAAACACTGCAGCCAATTCAATGGTATATATTGAAAATTTAAAAAACATTTTTAATAAATTGTGATGCTGCACTAGTGCATGATTTGTGAATTGAAAGGTTTATAAAAGGAAATGAATATTGAAATTTGTTCGAATAAAAGTAGTTAAAATAGTCCGTGACTAGTTAACATTGTCAATACATCGTAACTAAATGCGAAAGACAGCAGTAGGCGCATCAACTAACTCCATATTGGTTTTATGTTTATGTCGATATGAGCTATGCGTGGAAAGCGGGAATTCAAAACTTAATGTTTTTTTTTCTTTCTCTTTCTCTCTCTTTGCGTGTAGTGTGTGTAATTCTTCGCAAAGCAGTGAAAATGGGACTTGCTCGTTTATTTTTCACCGATAGCGGTAAAGAAATTCTAAAAAATAATGCCGCACATCTGAATTTCGTTAAAATATTAATAAAGTTTTGGCATACCCCCCCCCCCCCCCCAAAAAAAAAACACTCTTAAGGAATATTATATATGATGGCTTAGAGGTGAGTTTGATAAAACCTAAATGACGCGAGACATAGCTGCTTCATTACGTTTTGTTATCAAACTAATGTAAAATTACATTGTTTTACCAATGTCATTTTTTAAACCGAAATTTTTACCTAAGGTAACTGAACCCTCAGTTTTAAGAACGAAGTACTCCCCAAAAAATTCCTCTAAGGAAATATAAAGGTGCATTTTTTAAAAAAAAAATTCGTTTTCTTCTTTCTTTTTTTTTTTTTTTTTTGAACATTCATCATACAGAATACTAAATAAGCGGTTTAGTGTAAAGAATTTGGTACAAAACATTTCGTTAAAAAAAGAAATAATGAATGACATTGGGGTACAATTTTTGACATAACTTCTAGTTGCTTAGATTTTAAAGATATTATGGAGTAAAGTAGGCATGCTGATTTCAAAATTGTAGTAAGTTTTCTTCTATCACGACAGGTTTGTTTTCTCTACACTACATATGAGTATAAAAATTCTGCCACTTTCCACAGGAGATCCCAATTGCTCTCTAACTGGTTGACAAATTCCTTTTAAATTGCCCCATTATAAGGAAAAAGATCTTTTAGAAAATATCATTTTTATTATTTGTGGCAAATTTTAATTTACTCCATTGTCTCCGAAAAATTAAAGAATAAATAAAGGATCAGTAATATGCTGTGTGAATGCTTAATAATTCCGTGTTCAGCAATAACACAAAAAGGCAGGGGGGTTTTTAATGTTGTACATGCAAAATTCATGTTACTCACCTTGAAATATTTTTTTTCCCCACATTTTTCAAAACTTGTCCTATATTTTGCTAGCTGGCCGCTTTGATTCCTTATGTAGTTTAAAAGATTGACGTGATAAATTAAAACTGAGATTATTTTTGAACTCAGGGGCGAGAGTTGGACAAAAACAAATCGCAGATCTTTGTCATCTTTATCTTTACTAATAATAAATCTGGAAGCCTTTCTGTCTGGATCTCTCTCAGTCTGGATGTCTGGATCACTCTCTGTCTGGATGTCAGGATCTCTGTGACGCGCGTAGCAATTAGACCGTTCGGCCTATTTTCATGAAATTTGGCACAGAATTAGTTTATAGCATGGGAGTGTGCACCTCGAAGCGATTTTTCGAATTTTCAATTTTGTTCTTTATCTATTCCAATTTTAAGAACTTTTTACCGAGTAAATTATCACATCGTGGGCGAGTAAATTAGAAAAGTATCATAACGTGGAACCGTAACATGGGCAAGCATAGCAAATTGGCGAGAAATTCATCATCCATAATTTATAAATATACAAGCGAACCAAATGACCTTCCAATTTTTTACTACGGGCAAAGCTGTGCGGAGAACCACTAGTAGTAAAATAAAAGTAAGAAGTGATTTTCATTATGAAAACTTATCGTCTGAAATAATTGGGAAAACGAAAATAAAACGCAATTTAAGAAAAAAGCGATACACATAGCTTGCACATCATAATACTTCAAGTAAAAAAAGGACTTGAAGAAAATAAACTCGAAGAAAAAGAAGGAAAAAAAATGTGAAACATACCTAAGCAAATGGTACTGCACGGAAATAAAGTAAGTGCATAAAACTTTTTTGTTTCGTATGGTAGAATTGATTTTTAATTTTACGTAACAATCCATTTTGATCCTTGAAAATTATCGATAAAGGAATACAAGTTAGAATCCTAATAATTTGTATTCAGTTTTAATTAATGCTTTTAATAAGCTTCTACAATTAAATCAAAAATAAAACGTCTTTCATTTTCTGAAACACTGCAATTTGAGCTTTGTTGGTTTGAGAAATAAAAAATTCCAGTGGCAATTATGCAATTGCATCGTGCAATTCCTATTCAGCCATTACCTCTCTTCGCATGATACGGATATGAGATGTTTTGAACGACAGATGTACGGATAGTAGGTATTCTTCTGCATTCTCCCAAGAACACAGTTTCTCGTTCCTATGTTAAACTAATGATTGAATTCGACAGTTTTATTCCCGCTTAGTGCGTCCTATTGGATTTGCGGAAACACTAATGATCTGTTCCCAGCACAGGGGAAAGAATAAATAAATAACGTATATTGAAGAGGGGGAAGGAGCATGCATCAAATATGACCGCTCCATGAAAAATAAATGCGGGGTCACTGGGAGGTGGTCAGACATGTGGCAGACCCTAGCAATCAGGGAGGGTTTCAAACGAGAATTATGATGGATGGTCAATAAGTCTGCACGCAACTCCTATTTCGTAAAGGGGAAAAATGAGATCTTTACCTTAAATTTGAAGTCGGATTGCAGCAAAAAGTGATTATAAGGTAGTCTGACATGGAAAGGAACACTTGAGCATGATTTTCATTTCAGAAGTTCACAAAGCGTTTAAAATTGTGAAGTTTGGGACAGGATATTTAAAACGTTCTTTTGATGTATGAAATTATTAAGAAGTAATTGAGTAAATGGATGAACCTTTTTGGTTCGGCTTTAGGATTTTAGGGAGAAAATTCGGGGAGGGGGGGGGGGGGGGATCGAGAGATAAAAGAGGTTCTGCCCAAAAAGTCTAACGGTGTGTAAATCAAAGGTTTTCTTGCTCTGTTTGTTCTTTTTTGGAGTGGTATAGAAGGGAGTTACAGTTGTCAATTCATCCGAGAAACGACATTTGAAACCCTGTTTTTAAAACGAATTGCCTAATGTTTACTAACTGGTCAGCCCATCCTAGATTCACTTGGTTTCCCTGGTTTGTAAGAGCTTTAAATACCTATGCTACTCCAGGCATAGTTAGTTGCGTGGTTGTTTCGATTCAGAACACTTTGTAAGGGAGAGGTGCCTTCGCAGAGTACTTCTACGGACGGTGTTTACTTATTAGAAAATTGATTGCGAGGAGGGAAAAATCTTCTTCGAAGCATGAGCTTTCGTAACCGGATGACGATAATTACCGAAGCTTTTCAAAACACTTACTGAAAAGATTTCTTTGACACTTCAACTTTTTTCTTTCAGCCAGCAGCGCAATATTTTTGGTTTGGGAAAGCGCTAATTCTTTATGCATTTTTTGAAGCTATGTTTCTGTTCGCCCGTTGTGCGGCTGGAATGAGCTTTAGAAAAAAAGACGTCGAAGACGTAATTCCCCCCCCCCCCCCCCCCCCATCGCGCATAGCTTTCTTCACCTAACATCGTTTAACAGTTCGTCTAAAGTGAAGGTTCCGTGATGCAATCGGCTAGCCGATAAGTAGGTTGGGTCAAGCCCACCAATGATTAGCTTTTTAACGTTTGGAACAAAATAGGGGTGATGGTGTCACGAGACTGGCCGATAGAGTACAGTCGGGTCTCGGTAACTCAAAGCTTTTAACTCGAATATTCCTTTATCTCAAAGTTTTCCTTGGGTCCCAAACTCTTGAGACTGTTGTAAAAACTTCCCATAACTCGTACTACCGATAACTCGAACAATTTAGCCGGTCCCTTGGGATTTCGAGTAATTGAGAATTGACATGTTTTTTGCCTAAGGATAAGTAAAAGTATGTTGCATGATTGTGTAGGATGTAATAAATAATTTCGATACATTTAACTGCAGTAATTGAAACCTAAATTGATTCGTTGTTTTAGTATACCTTCAACATTACAAGTCAATAACCTTTAGTAAAAGCATAGCTTCTGTACTATTTAAAGTCGCACATTCACAGTTCGGACTATACCGTTTTTTGTAACCGTTGATTTATACTATTTTTTTAATAAAATAGCTTAGTAATGAAACATGGATTAAATGTTTCGCGGATGAAATTCATCTACCTGCGGTGACATTTTTACTTATACGTGGATAAAAGCATATGTGTATTGTATGAGAGATAGAGAGAGCGATTTAGAGAGAGAGGGTTTGGTATTTTATATTTCTCTATCTCTCTATCTTCTGACACCCTGCATTTTAGCAGACCTCCGTTTGCTTTAAAAAGCGTCTGTTGGGAAAAGTAACAAAGATAAAGAGAACAAAGCATAAAAATATTACGATGAAAGATGATATAGGTCGCGTGAGTGCAGGGTAATGGATTGGTTAAAGAATGACCAGCCCTTCATACACGTATTCTCGAATTGATATATCACCGCCAGGGACCGTTGGGTTGAGGTAAAACAAATCTGTTGATGTGTTTATTCCGCGGGGGCGTGAGGCATTTTGTGAAAAACACCTCTTTCATGGGGGCTGTATGTTGTATTTTGATCTGGAGAAGCCAGCTTTCATGTTGGTTAGCGGCAATAAAAGTTAAGCTTATGAAGGATAACTTAATCTGGAATTGAGGCGATGAATAAACATGTGCTGAGCTAGTCGAGTGGTTAGTATGCTTTTTTTTTTTAACCTAAAAAACATTGAAATGTATTAAGAATTAGTAAAATCTAGAAAAATATTTGAACATGCTATGGAGTCCCCCCAGTGCAAGAAAACTGGTGCCTCCCTCCTCTCTCCCACATGCACATCACATGCGAGATCATGATAGGACAATTACGCAGCAACGCACCTCCCATGTTTTTTGGCAACATTATGTATTCATGGTATTCTAGTATTCATAGTGGTCTACGTACTGTTTGACCACGGATTGTATGGAATTGGAGAAACCATCCAGTTAAGGCGACTCCATCTGAATGAGGGGAAAAATAAAAATTTTATGCGCTCATTTGAATGAGACTGCTTAATTTAGAGGCTAACATCCATCTGCAAAATCTGACATCCCTGAAAACTAATAGATGCTTCCATTTTCGCGTGTAAACCGGATGTTTGCCTTTCCATACAATCCGTGGTTAGACAGTATTCCGCTTATTGCTAGTATGCTGCCGCGGTAAGGTAAAGCGCATTATCTGCCAATTGTGCATATTTTTTCTTCGCATTTTTGTCATCTATTGTATTTTAGCTTTATTATACAAGCTTGCTTAATTGTTTTCCGCGGAAAATAAATCACGAAAAAACGTCATACTCCAAAATGTCCCTGTTAGTATGGAGGTCCAAAACGCGTTTCTCCAAATATCTTAAAATCTTTTTTCCTGCAGATACGGCGTTTTATCTTCCCACGGCAGTGTATGTGCTTCAATCTTTTTTCAGCTAATGTGTTTTCAGTATGTAGCATTTACCCCCTCCTTAGAAAATATAGAAATGACGATTGACGAGTCAACCACGGCTTGCTCAGTAATAGAAGTCTAAGAAAGGATTAAATGGCTTTGAAATAAAAACTAAAATAAAAAAGATCCCCCTTCTTGATCGTAAATAGTTGTAGAAATTAAATCATGATAAAGGTAAACATTTTTAGAAAATTCAAATAAAAAACATTTTAAATGAGTACAAATTTAAATGATCTTAAAGTAGGGGGAGGGGGCAGCTATTAGCCTAGTGGATCCGTGTCCATAATAAGGTTTTGAGTAGCAGTTATCAATAGCAAGTTCTAGAAAGTGTTTAGCAATCGACAAAGCAAGGTTTATTAAAATAATTGTCTCTTATTTCATTTCAAGAATGGGGTTGTTTCCTTCAGTCAAAAGTATTACTTTTAGTCCCTGAAATTGATTGAAAAAGCATAATAATAATAATAATAATAATAATAATAATAATAATAATAATAATAATAATAACATGG